>NC_136493.1:18955650-19023150 GCF_053919585.1 Euprymna scolopes
TTCAAGTCCAACGTGAACAAGTTTCTGATCAGCCGTTCCACTTAAGTTAAAAAATTTTCCGAACTTCCATTACTATCGATTACTATATTGTCCTTTTGATTATTGTACACGCTTTAACCCTTATCCTTGAATGGCCTATCGGCCTTGAGAAGTGCTGACGCCTATGTAAAAAAAAATGTATGTGTGTTTCTGTCTTGTCACGAATAGGTTCTTATGTGGTTGACTATTTGAAATAAACTGATTACATATAATGATAGAAGATGTATCGAGACACAGGGACGGGTATGTTTGATCTGGCAGAACAGTGGTTCATTAAAATTGTGGGGTCTTCTTCGCGCCTGGTCTGCAAAGTAGGAAATAAAATTAAAAAAATTAAAAAAAAACGTTTACAAGTGTTTTGGATATAGATGTACATAAGAATACTTTGATAAGTATGTTTTAAATTAAATAGGGATGGTATCATAAAATTGTTGTGTCTGCGTTCGCGCCTGGCCTCCATAGAATGGAAATAGCCGCAAACTTTAATAAAGACGTTTCATATCTATCTGCGTAAGTAGACTTTGATAATTATGTTTCAATTTGAAGAAATATGGTATAATAAAATTAATGTGTGTTCGTTCGCGCCTGACCTCCATAGATTGGAAATGTGTCACAAAGTTTAACAAGTTTTTGTTTTTTTTAATATAGATCCCTAGGATATTGTGATAAGTGGTTCAGTGTGAACAGATATGGTATAATAAATTATGGCGTTTGTCTATATTATTTTTACTTTCATCATATTTTGCTTTGGGTTTGATACCCCCAAATTCAACCCAAATTTACAACCCTTCCTTTTCATAACCTATCATACTTTCATAAATCAGAGCCCATTTTCTGTAGGCTGTTTTTTCAACCGAGTCAACGAGGTATACTTTTGCTAGTGTATATATATAATATATATGCATACATATATATATATACATATACATAGGCCTACTTTTATATATATATATTGATATATATATATATATATATATATATATATCAACCTATCAATATATAAACCTATACATGTATATATATACACATATATATATATATGTAAATATACTAAAATATATATAAACCATTCTATATTATTACTAATATTATTATTATTATGATTAGTAGTAGTAGTAGTAGTAGTAGTAGTAGTAGTAGTAGTAGTAGTAGTAGTAGTAGCAGTCGTAGTAGTAGTTGTATATCGCTAAATGTCGGGGGCACACTGGAATATAAATGAGCCCTAGTGTGCCAACAATTTGTCATAATGTCTTATTACCTCCGAGATCATGAATATTGAATTATGGTTACACGTCTCAAATAAAGTTCAAAGTTAATTAACCCTCGTCTAATGATTCCAGCCATAAGAGGACTAATGAGAATGCATTATTCACTCAACTTTCAAAGTTGACAAAATTAACTGCTTCTTTTGAAAATAATTTATCAGATCATTAGATGCAAAATAAGAGCTGACTAAAATTAAAGTTACTCATTACTTCTATCCAACGACTTAAAAAAAACTAAAGTTATTCCGTGTATCGGAATTTAATACGTACTAATCCTGTAATCATTATATCAAAGTGTATGCCATTTTCTGTTATACAGCACAATCACGTTGATTCACTTTTCTAATAAACCGAAATCAGGCAACGTTTAACTCAGGCAGTAGGAGACATGTAATAAAGTACCAGGCGTAATCTATCTATCTATCTATCTATCTATATATATATATATATATATATATATATATATATATATATATATATATATATATATATATATATATATATTTAAATAAATGTTTAGAGGTACAGAATTTGTATATAGTTTTAAAAAAAGTTATAGGCGGAAGTTTCTCGAGAGCTCTTTCGGCTATCATCTCGTCAGGAGGAAATCAATAGCAACCTAAATAATATAGTAACGACTATAAAGAGTTCTATAGGGGAACTTATTAATGTGCCAAACGTACGGGGGCACTAATTAAATTTATAGCCCTCATGATTTGTTCGCCTAACAGATTAGATGTTGAACTCGATAAGATTAGGGAAATATTCATCAATAACGGTTATCCTGTTGACCTTATTGATGACTGTATTTTCAAATAGGTTGCGGATTTTAAATCCCCTAAAAAGTTTGGACCCTTGAAATGCCCGGTTTATTGAAATTACCGTGGATTGTGGAGGGGAGTAATAGAATCTCCAAACAGATTCGAAGAAGTATTTACGACTGCTTCAATTCGGTGTCCTTGCTTTTGGCACATACTACGAGACCTGCTTTTCCGTCTTTCCGCAATGATAGTGTGCCTTACATCCTAAATAGTAATATTTTATATCAGTTTAGATGCCAGTGTGATGCTGGTTATGTTGGGCGGACATCCTTGCACCTTTTGACTCGTATAAACCAGCATGTTCCATCGGAGATCAGACAAGGGAGGATGGGGTCTGGTGGTCTCCCTCCTTCTGCAGCCTTGGACTCTGCTATTGGCCAGCATTTGGTTGACAACCCGTGCTGTACCGATAGATATAAAATAGATTGGTTCGAGGTGCTACATAGAGCGGACTCCAAAAACCATTTAAAGATTTTCGAGGCCGTCTCTCTCGCAGTGCGTCAACCTTCTTTGTGCCGGCAAAAAGAAACATCAAATGCATTGTTTCTCTTTGGGGAACTTAGTAATTTTTCTCCCGCTTTCCCCCCCCCGTTGTGCCAATATTTTAATCGTTTTTAAACGTAAATAAATTTAATTAGTGTCCCCGTATGTTTGGCACATTGATACGTTCCCCTATAGAACTCTTTATTTTCGTTACAATATTATTTAGGTTGCTATCGATTTCCTCCTTACGAGATGATAGCCGAAAGAGCTCTCGAGAAACTTCCGCCTATTACTTTTTTTTAAAACTATATATATATATATATATATATATATATATATATATATATATATATATATATATATATATATATATAGGAGATGTCGTCACTTTCGTGTGTTCTTCAATCATAATTGGTCTCCAGCTGTGTCGTCACTGTTCTGCTGCTTGATCTGGCTGGTTACAGCGAGAGAGAGTCTAAGCAAATGAACTTTACTCAGAGATCTCTTCAATACATTTCCAGACATTTTTGGTATCGGCAGTTTCATTGATAATACCCACATGAGATTCTAATTACATTCGAAGAAATCTCCCCCGACTGCAATGCATTTGATGTAGTGTTCGAACGACTCAAGAAAGGCTTCATGGAAATCCTCTTTTGTGGTTCTCCTCACAACACCTTTCATTTTCTTAATTGTCTTTTAATGAAAGACTCTAAGGTTTTCCCTGAGCTTAAGGAATAACCAAAATCAAAGGGAGCAATGCATTGACTATTAAGAGGGTGAGGTAGTATCTTCGTGCTCGTCATGGTCAAATAGTCTCTAATCTTCTCTTAGCACCACTGGAACAAAATTGGCACACATCTGCGTCTTAAATTCCTCCTGAATAATTGTGAGTACATATTTTACCCTCACATGTGCGTATCCATGAAATTATTTGACTAATAAACCCTGGTGCTTTGGCTTCCTTAAATCTTTCACACCGCACACAACAATCCTCACCGACTCACTGCCTTATTTAGTGTCTTATTTCATTCAAACATTTATACTCGATTTATGATCCGAAGGCAAACGGAATCGTTCCATACATTTTTCTGGCATTTTCTTTTACATTTAAAATCAGAATTCTGTTGCATATCCCTTTTCTAAAGTGCTCTCTCGTCCAAATTACATTTTTAAAAAAAATACCAATTGTGAAAATTAGGCTTTAGTATGGTGTATTCGATATTATGCTGCAGATGTTTATTTGAACCGAAAATAATACAAAATAGTCAGGCATCTCATAAGATGTATAGTAATAACTTACTGAATTTTCAAGTTTCTGCGACAATTTTCAATGGGTGCATAAAAAGGTCTTGAAATTTGTGTTAAGGCAACTCGTAAAACATATATTTCATGCGTGTGTCATTAATTTTTCCTGGAATGATCAGATCATTTTCCTCGTTCAGATCTATGTGAAAAATTACTGTGTATAAATTAAGTTACTAAAACATGTCAGCACAGATGAAACATTTTACGAAAAACAACAGATGTAATGTTTTGTGAAAAATTATTGTTTTATCTTAGGAAAGCATTTTCAATCCAGAAAAAAAAAACATGCATAATGCTATACCAACTCATAAAATCCGCTTTATTAAAGTAAAAATGTACAAATGTAATTCTGCTTATATTTTTTTCATTATGAGAATATTATTCTGCTTTCATTTATAAAACATGTAGTTTTCATAGATGTTATTTAGTTTGATTGTAATCCTACAGACAGGTAACTATTTTTCAATTATATTAGGTGTGTGGAATATTTCTTAAAAATCTACATGTTGTAAATAAAGGTCACTCAATAATTCCCCCATTATCCAACAATCAAGAGGCTGTTTTCACGGAAACCGAGAAGCCTAACATGCTTGCCATTTGGTTTGCCTCTAACTCCATATTGAATCAAGCAAACCACTCCGTCTATGACTTTCCTTTGCGGACATAGACCACACCAGATGATCTGAAGTATACCCCTTCTCAGATGTTAGACATCGTGCAAAACCTAGACACCTCAAAAGTATGTGTACCCGATCTCATCCCGGCTATACTAATAATAAAATGCTCCGCTGAGTTTGCCTTACCCCTCTCCTAACTGTACAAACATGCTGTAACGAATCTTGCTTTTCTAATTTGTGGAAAACTTCTTTTATAGTACCAGTTTACAAGAACAATCCAATGAAATTATGACATTAGTCTCCTCCCGTTTTTTCGCCAAAATATTTGGATAAATAGTTAAACAAGCTCGCCTTCATCACATTACAGCTGCTAAAGTTCTGACAGACCGACAATATAGATTTAGGCTGGCCCATTCTACAGCAGATAGCCTTACTCTAATCTTTGAACGTATATACAATGCACTGGACAAAATATGGGAAGATAAAGCGGTAGACCTAGATATATCAAAGACTTTTCACAGGAAAATCAGATCATACAGTATCACTGGACAGATACTTAACATAATAAAATTTTTACTAAATAAGAGAAGAGTCTATGTTATCCTCGACGGTTAAACATCTACAAAATTTGATATAAATGCGGGTGTAGTCAGGGATCTATATTTGGAGCTTTATTAATTCTAATATTCATAAATTACTTCCCTGATACATATGTATCTGTGATGGGTATATATGCTGATAGCAACATGTTTTATAACAGGCAAAAGGAGAAAACAAATAAGTACATATCTAAGGAAATGGCAAAAACACTAGAGGAAGATGTCTAATCTGTAGTTGAACGGGAACACAATAGATGGTCACATTCAATGCTGCCAAGACTAAGGTTGTTTCTTTCAATAATTACAAGAAAACTTTTCAACTACTAAGAGCTATAGCTAAAGATACATAACCTGAAGTGCTTCCTTCAGATTCCTCGGCTTTACAGGGAATATGATTTGGAGCATATACATCGAGAACATTGCCAGCGCAATTGCGAGGAAGCTGGACCCTGTATACCGCGCTAGAAAGTTATTTACACCTGAAAGTATTCTGTACCTCTGCAAGCCACCGCTCACCCATCTATGTAGTATTGCTGTCATATTTGGGCTGATACATCTGCTACTAGCCTCTTGCACCTAGAGCCGGTAACCTTATGTCATGAACATTCTTCTAGGCTTAAATATATGTTCCATCGATGAAATACTCCCTCCTTGTGTCTGCTTTGCAAGTATTTTAATGGCAGACGCTCTGACGAACTACAACCCTTGTACCGCTTGATGTAAATACCCTCAACAAACTTGACAAGCAGCAAAATCCCACCCTACACAGTAGAGGTAACTAGATGTAAGTATGCCTTCTACTCTAGTTGTTTCCTCTCCAGAACTGAAATACTTTTGAATTCCCTTCTAGGTTCCTGCTTTCCCAATAATATTTGCATGCATACGTTTATGTGTAATGTAAATAAACATCTTGCTGCTCAACTCGCTTCATAGTATCCTTGCAACTTATGTATCCGAGAGTAGCCCCCTTCATCAAATGACACTGTGCCTTGTTTGGGTTCAAAATAGAATATACAAAGAAAAATGACATAATATAATTCATAATGTTTGAGAGGTGAATTGTCTGGAACTTTAGAATATTCAACATCTGGGGACTATAAAACCTTGGTAACCATAAAAGCTTAGCAACCATGAAAGCTTCGTAACGATAAACGCTTTGTCACCATAAAAAGTACATTCGATGGGTAATGGCGCCATACACTTTTAAATATTTTCATGTAGATGATGAATGATGACCTTAAAAAATGAAGTAAAACAGTCTTATTTATCTCTAAACTCAGTTTTACACAATAGCATTTTAAAAATTAATCTAAAATATACTGAGTGATGCGTATGCCTATTAAATATAACGTTACTTCCTGAAGTGTATAGAAAACATTATTATTCTTATAGAAAAAATATGCGACCAATATTATACATTTTAATATGCAGTATAAACGTATTTGTTGTATAATATCAGTGTTTTGTTATATAATGTGTGGTTTACCAATCAAGTTTCTATCAAATAAAGCTACTATTAATGTAGGGTTAAAAACACAATTAAAGAAATCTATTATTATTAGAAGCTTACATTGTCCAGGATTGAATGAGGATCACTTAATGTTTCACACTTCCAATTATCATCAATATTGTTGAAATCGTACACTGTCGATTTATAGGACGGACACTTGCTTGTGCAATTGTGATGTAAGGCTTAATCAACAAGGTTATATCAAATACGCCTATTAATACGTTAGGGTTAAAAACAAAACTCAAATACATCTATCTTTCTAGTCGGGCTCCTTGCCTGAATCAATGTTACTCATATTTCACCAGATTTCCATGTCTTCCGTCAGGTGCCTCAGCTCTTCACGATAACAGTTGGCCTCACATGTAATTTACTTGATGCACGTGGGTCTAGGTCACCTTATGCTTTCACGCCCGCACTGTCTTGCCCGTACCAGCAACACGTAGACGTCGATCACTGATAGTAGTAGATATAGATATGACAGCTAGGTGGTCAATAAGTTGCTGCTTCATGAAATGATCTTGCCAAGATATATTTTACACTGTTCGCAGTTGTACATGCCGTCTAGCTTTATTTTAAATATTTAATAACAAAAGGTAAATAATTAAAAAAGAACAAATAAAAACAACACATATAGGTTTTGCGGTCGGAGTGTGCGCATATTTTGTTTTTATTTTGAAAACATTTCGTAGTTTTCGCGGACTAAATTTGTTTGTAAACATTTTTATGGATAATATTCTATTTAATTATTTTAAATGCCAATGTAAATTTTATTAAACAAGTTTGATATACTTTTGCTATCTTACGAAAAGCACGTCTAATAATTTTATAGTTCTGTTTTTTATTTATTAATTAACAATTGTCATGAAATTAAAAAAAATATCATGAAAAATATTAAAAATATGGATTAATAAGTCCTGCCACTCTTTCCAGATTAAACTAGTAGTGACCGCTTCATTTGCATAAAAATAAATACACAAATCAGATAAAGAAGGAAAATTATAAGATTCTTCTTAAAAAAATACTAAAAAATACATATATAAAACTTGAAAATCCACTATGGCTAAATTTTATTTAGTACAAACAATTTTTTACAGTGCCGTGTACCAACATTCTTTTATTTCCAATCATATGATATTGATTTTCACAGTCAGCAGAGAAAGCACAGATGAACTCTATTAATACTTTTTATAATGAAGCTATACCCAGGTATTTTAAAACGGTGCATGACGTCGAATATGCAGCTACATGATTATCACGACCCCTCACCTTCCATAGTTTTTAATCTAGTGTCAACTTCCAATATTTACATAAAAAACATCACTGGTCCATCAAATTTCAGAGAAATCCTAGTTAACAACACCAAAATACTTCACCACGAAACGAATGTAAAAAAATAAAATCCTTTAAGCTATTTATATCCAAATGTAAAAGTCTAACATAAATTATGCCATATTTCAGGCAAGAACAATGCAATCTAATGCTTCGCATAATTTCCCCCATCTCCTACACTCACCTGTTCTTGCGACTGACTCAAGTACAGACCAGCTCACGTCACTTTCTACTACCACACCAAACCCTCAACCGCTGTCAGAAACCCGTCTCACACCTCATTTACTGCTAATAAATTAAATATTCCCATAATTTTTTAGCGAAAATCGCATACATTCCTGATGATGTTAAGACGATCTCAGGAAAAGTTAAAAGTGCAGAAACTTTGAGAAAATAAAAATGATTGAACCATGCATTTATACGTTCGTTGTATATATATATAAAAAAGATAATACGAAAACTTGAAAAAAATAAAAAAAGGTAGAAACAAACAGAAGCTTTAAGTTGTTTTTAACAATTTCTCCCTGAATCAAAATGCTGCCGTAATACATGAATATATATATATATATATATATATATATATATATATATATATATATATATATATATATATATATATATATATATATATATTTATTTACCAGTGGTGAAAATATATATGTATATATATAGTGTATAACTGGTAATTAGTTAAAACCTGAAGAGAGTGCTCAATAGTATTGCAGAGCAAATATGTGTTTTATTTTTTATAACCATTTTATCTGTTTGGCTACATATGTTTCTGATTGTGGGCAATATTTACGATCAAACAGCCTCGTCAGACTTTACAGAAATGGTTGTTAGTATTCGGAAGAAGTTTTTTTAGAGGAAATACGAGAAAAAGAGGGTAAGAGATAATAAGGGAGAGGGAGACGGGCATCAACAATATTTAAGTTTTAAAGGTTAAAACAGATTATAGTGTGTTGGAGTAGCAGATTCAGGAAGGCGTGAGTAGATATATATGGATATAGGGAGGGGAGGGGGAGAGAGCATGATAAAAATAGGGGGAGTGGAGGAGGGGGAACAATTTTAATTTTTAGTTGTTTAAAGTTTTGACTGCTTTTTTGTAGTTTAGCTAGGCATGTGAAATAGATGGGCGAAAGATAGAGAGAGAGAGTAAGAGAGAGAGAGAAAGAGAGAGAGAAAGAGGGGGTGTGTAAGTGTCATATGGGTTTGACAAGTAAAAGGTACAATTTACAATGTTCGTACTTTCTATAAGTCGACTCGTTCATTATAGTTGGCAATGAGTTGTTTTAGGTGGTTAAGGGTTAATACATACACCAAGGCACGTGCAAATACGCATACATAGAGACACATACATATGTACATTTCTACACATCCACATACAGACACATACGCACATACACACATATATAAACAATGTATATGCCGACATACATGCATCTATATGCACAAATATACAGGCATACACACAACTCCTATACACATATACATACTCATATTTATATATACATATGTACTTATTTATATATAATGTTTTATATATATATATATATATATATATATATATATACACATCTACATATATACATGTACGTGGAGATATAGATCTCCAGTAAGATTTAGATGTACATATACATACATATATACATGCATACACACATGCACCCATATACACGTATATAAAATATATACATGCATACACACATGTACCCATATACACGTATATAAAATGATATAAATATACATATTCATAACATATGAATATACAGCCATATATATACATACACATGTGTCTATTTATACTAAGTAAGTAAAGTAAAGTTAGGATAGATAAATAAATAAAATAAATAAATAAACGGGTGTTGATAATAATGCGTGGGTCGGTAGACGCATTGTAAGATATGTTCAAAATATATGTTGTTGGATTAATATTTTGGGGTGTGTAATCATTTGCTTTGCTTATTGGATAAGATAGGAATAGAGATAGAAAAGGGAGTATAATGATTTAAATGTTAAAGATTATATATCTATATATATATATATATATATATATATAAGTTTATATATATACAAGATTATATATGTATGGTTGTGTCTGCGCAAGAGAAATGTAACAAATACTCCTTGTGACACATTTTAAAATAATTTTAAAAATCACATAAAGTATTCGAACGTGTAATTTTATTTCTTTGTTTAAAAACACCTCCGATTATGGATATTTCGTTATAAAAATATACAATTAAAAAAAATAGTAAAAGTTTAAGTGTACTATTATTAGAAACCGACATATTCCAGGATTGAATGAGGATCACTGACTATTTCACACTTCCAATATACATCTATTATCATCAATATTGGGGAAATTGTACACTGTCGATTCATAGGACAGACGCTTGTTTGTCTCGAGGTAAAACTTCTCAAATGCACTTGTGATGTAAGACTTAAACAGCTTAGTAAAAATTCGGATATTTTTATTTACTATGGATTGTTATCTGACGTACGTCGATGCAAACATTGTGAAGGAACATTCCTAGACACATGAAATACAATGTGTTTAATAAAACAACTCAGCCCAGCTCTTTCGGATGGTATAGAGAACGGATTCGTAGTGATGCAACCACAAAGTGTCTTTTATATTATTAAGTAAGAAGAGATAAATGTAACTATTCAAAATACAGTATTAGAATGACGTATTGAAGATTTGTTCCGGATTTTCCATTTCATTTTACAACTAAGGGCCTTAAAAAATTTAATTTTTTAAATAAATTTTCTCCGTCTTATAGTTAGTAACAACAGTTAAGAAATCGAGTCAATGCTAATTATAATTACGTAACAAAAACTCTCCACGTAATAATAGCGTAATATACGAAATAAATAGGAAAAAAAATACAAAAAATTAGAATAATTGATTTTCAAAAAATATTGGCTTCCGAAACTATATTGTAAAGACATTTAGTATATTTATACATACACACGCGCGTGCACAAACGCACATACACACACACACACAAACACACACACACACAAACACACACACATATATATATATATATGTATGTATACATACATATGATAAGTTAAAAGGATAAAGAGTAAAGTAAATAAGGGTGTTACTAGATTATCAAATAAAAAACGAGTTACATGCGAAGCAATCAGGAAGAAACTTCGTTATTCAATGCCATTTTAAGCTAAATGTTTCATGTCAGAAAAAAAAAAAGAAAATACCGGCATTATAGAAATGTAAAGGTACAAATACTACACAGAATTCGAAATTATTCGGATTAAAAATGGACATATTTTGAAGGTTCAATTGGAAAATATTTGGGGGTGGAGGACATATGATGCTAAAATGAGGAAGAGACAGGAAAACGCAATACAGGTTTAAAACATATCCAAAAATATATAAGAAAATGAAATCATGAAAAGAGTTTTCTAATTTTTAACAAAAATCTTTTTAAAAAATTAAATATTTTTATCATAAAATTTCCAAAGTTAAAAAATTCCAAACTGGAAAACATAGCATGCAATTATGATTAAAATAAAATTATTAAACCTAAATTTAGATCCGCATTGGTAAGGATGTGACTTAATTTTACTATTTTTGGCTGTTGGATATCTACTCTATAATTGTAATTGGTCGTTTTGGTATAATAGTACACCATGAAGAAGCCCAGTCGAGTACAGAGAGATACACATGAAGACGTTGAGCTTTATTTTACAGATAAATATATGTGTGTGTGTGTGTTCATGTGTGTTTGTGCGTATACGTATATCTTTATACTTACTTTATGGAAATACATGTGTGTATTAATATCCTTCTTTTTAAGTGCATTATTCTCCGTATATATATATATATATATATATATATATATATATATATATATATATATATATATATATATACATACATATATATGTGCACCTTTATATATATATATATATAATTATGTGCATATATATGTACCTATATATATATAATTGTGTGCATATATATGTACCTATATATATATATGTATATATATGTATATATATATGTATATATATATATATATATATATATATATATATATATACATTATATAAGAGAGGCGGTAGCACTCTTTATATAGGGATGGCCCGTACACGCCTATATACGCCTACAAAACAAAACTATCCAAATCTCAACTAAAATCAACTTATAAGTTTCCAGAAGCACATATTCTTACAGAGAAGCGTCTTACGAATCCAGCGAGTGTCAGAACGTCGGTTAAAATGTCAAAAGAGAGCAAAACAAAAAGGGTACAAAAATGGCCAATTGTTCTTCTTTCTTCTTTGTTCTTCTTCGTTCTTCTTTCTTTTGAGACGATGTATCTCGGTGTACAGACGGTCTCTGACAACAGTTCAAGCATCAATCGACTGCTCTTTATACGGAGAAGTGCAGTGACCCATCGCTTTTTAGCTAACTCCATAATTAAATAAGATTACGTGTAATAACAAGTTTTAAACACTATATACCCAATGTAGACAGACCACTTCGAACACTGAACCTCTCTCAAAAGGGACATCTCCAAATAATACACCGGGTGCTCACAGACGTTCCAGTTTGCCAGTGGCCTATATTTCTTGGACGCTGAATATTTGAGGTGAACGTTAAGGTTTTTTTCTTTAAACAGTAACCCACCAGCGTTAATGAAACCACGAAATCTTTATCTCAGTTGATCAAAATTGTTATAAGAGTAACCTATCAGCAAGTACGACGTCAAAAAACAATGCTATAAAAACAAATAATTCTTCAGATTTTGGACTGTAAAATATGTACAAAATGTCAATGATGTGACCAGGATTCGAACCTAGGTTAGCACGGCCACAACGTGGGGTCCTAACCTCTAGACGATCACGGCTAACACTGACGTCTGTCGCTCTTGGCAGAAAGACACATGACTACTGTCAAACTATTGAAAAATAAGGAGGAAACTTGAAATTCTCACGCATGCGCAAAAATACACTATAGCAACCATTGTTAAATGCAGCTGAATCTCTTCGCTCGCTAAGAAAAGTAGATCTGACCAGTTCTTCTAAGAAATCACCAAACGCCAAAGGAAATAAGTTAAATTAACCGCAAACGAAACTGCAAGAAAGCCATCTTCTAAGAACTCACTGGAAGCTGACCAAAAAGAATCAAAATCCAAGCCCTAGCCACAAAAATAACTAGATATTGTGGCTACTATACACAATCTATTAATAAAATTTGAAAGTTTTCTAAAATAAACTACAATAAATTAACCAAGTAACCTCACACTGTCACTGATTAAGACTTCATATAAAGATAACAACTACACTATTGGTGTATATACCGTTCCACACTTTAACTATTGGTGACGGGGCAGTATCTCAATTCTACGAGAGTTGTCTTGCTATAAGATAAGTGATATTATAGTAAGATACACATAAGTTTTATATGTTTACATTTAATAAAAAATGCCAAAGTCAGCACGTAGTAAAAAAGCTCAGAGAAATATAGACTATGAAAAAAACAAAGTCAAGGTATTATCTGAGCAAAAAGAATACTATCAGAAAAATGCTGAAATAATAAAAATTAAGTATCATGCAAATCCTGAGGCAAAGAAGGTTGCCTCACGTGTTGACTCAAAAGCACGGTATAACAGGGATCCCGAAGGGAAAAACTGCCTCACGTGCTCTTTATAACAAAGAACCAGAAAAAAAGAAGGCTGCCTCACGTGCTGACTCAAAAGCACGGTATAACAGGGATTCTGAGAAGAAAAAAGCTGCCTCACGTTCTCTTTATAACAAAGAGCCAGAAAAAAGAAGGCTGCATCACGTGCTCTTTATAACAAAGAACCAGACAAAGAGAAAGCTGCCTCACGTGCTGACTCAAAAGCACGGTTAAACAGGGTTTCCGAGGGAAACAAGCTGCCTCACGTGCTCTTTATAACAGATAACCAGCAAAAAAAGAAGGCTGCCTCACGTGCTGACTCAAAAGCACGGTATAACAGGGATCCCGAGGGGAAAAAGCTGCCTCACGTGCTCTTTATAACAAAGAACCAGAAAAAAAGAAGGCTGCCTCACGTGCTGACTCAAAAGTACGGTATGACAGGGATTCCGAGGGAAAAATCTGCCTCATGTGCTCTTTATAACAAACGAGCAGAAAAAAGAAGGCTGCCTTACGTGCTGACTCAAAAGCACGTTATAACAGGGATCCCAAGGGGGAAAAAGCTGCCTCATGCACAAACTATTATAAAAAGGCCTAAAACCCAGCAGGAAGCGGCCTGCTACTAATGGAGGCGGCAATGAGCCGCCTCCTAAAAAAGACAATACTATCATGAATGTAAGTATAAAAATAAGACTGTAAGTAAAAATACTAATTAACAAGAATAACACAGCATTGGAAATGCAAAAGGATATAGGGATGGTATGCCAAACAATATACAAACAAGATAGCTATGAATGGCTAGGCACATGGAAATAGAATTGCATCCAAAGTATAACCCTATAGCTTTTTTACAACCGTAATGATGGCACGGAATGAAGATTGGAGAAAAGCTATAAGGCAATACTTTGGATGCAATTCTATTTTCATGTGCCTAGCCATTCATAGCTATCTTGTTTGTATACTTTTTGGCATACCATCCCTATATCCTTTTGCATTTCCAATGCTGTTTTATTCTTGTATATATATATATATATATATATATATATATATATATATATATATATATTTATATATACATTATATACTTACATTTATATACACTATATATATATATATATATATATATATATATATATATATATATATATAAGTCTACCTCTCTGCATTTGTGACTTTCTCGCTGGCAAGTTATTTGTCTGTATCACGATTTTGTTTCCTGTCTGTTCCTATTCCTTTCTTTTTTAAACATCTCTATCCCTTATTTCAGCTTTCTTGTATTGTTTAGCAGGGATTTATATCTTTTAAACAATACTTTATTGAATCAAGTCGAAAACCGGTATACACAGAGCGGCATCCGTTGTGTATTAACATTATACACTTTCCACAGGCGAAATAATAATTTAGTTGAAAGAAACGCATAGATGATTTATGTATATTATGTAATTTTTATCTCCGTATTTATTCTGTGTGATAGTTTCTAATGCGACTATTTATTCTATAAAAGGTTTAGTATGTCGAATGTACGCCAATCTCTCTTATACGTGTGTAACAATTTCTTTCAAATCGATAAACGTATAATTTATGGAAAAGTATCAAAGTAAGTTTTACATTTATTTCGTAAACATTTTAAAGGATTTAGTATATACGGTGGATGATTTTATTTGTCAGTTATGTTGAAATAAAAAAAATAGATCTCTTAATTTTAAGTTGAAAATATCATGTTAATTAATAGATATGGCATTTTCAACAACCCATGTCAATCGAACCTACTTTCTACTGCAACCGATGTATGTAAGGACCTGCGAAAAAAAAACAGATTAACGGATTTGGTTTGTGAAAAAGGATATACTTCTTTTGGAATATTACATATTATTTTATTTATTTGTTGTTTTAGAAAACTTTAAGATGTTTCTTTATAATTTGAGTAATCCTTTTTTTTCGAACTGTTATCCTCATCTCCATAATTGTTCTTTCCTCACGTTTTGACCAACGTATCTTCTGACCTTCTTGGGGCAAGGATGCTGAGACTTGATACTGTATCCACAGGATTAACTTTCTCCCAACGCTGCTGTTGTCTTATCACGCGTGCTTTAGTTGAAATTGAAACCGCTATATTAAGCGCAGTTGGTAGGGGGTAGAGTCATTATGGTTCTAGATGAGCATTGTTCGAAGATAGCGGTTTCAATTTTATCCAAAGCGGGCTAGAGAATAAATTGAGCAAAACGTGGTGAGGGAACAATTATAGAAAGCAATAATTACTAGAGATATAGTTACAACATCATTCGAACTTGTCGTGATTAACTACCTGAAAAAGGTGAGATGATATGTTTGCCGACAATAAATGAATATGAGGACAACAATTCGCAAGAAAACGATTACTCAACTTGATTAGAGTGGCTGGGTGGTCTTCGCTATAACTATCCCATAATACAATCGTGTTGTCACCATAACAATCAGGTGTTAATCGTCATAGATAGTAAGATGCTTAATCTTTAGGTATCGCCGTATCTTTAAATGTTTTTCTAATTCTGCTGTGCAATTGTGTAATTATGATTTACGTAACCAATCATACTATTCTCTACGGATTTGGTTATATTCATTAAATAAAAATCAACTGTGCACACGAGAATCATGTCGGCATAAATGACATACCATATATGTAATATATTTATAAGAAATAATCATAAGTAAATATATCGACTAATTTGTCCGTCATGATTTTTTAAATTTTATTTTTATAAAAAAAACACACAATTTGAATGGAAACATCTTTAAACATTTATTCTTATTTTTTATTTAGTTGTTTTAACTAAATATGCCTAATTTATTATCTAATATACGTCGTTCGATTAGTGCATTAAGGAGCGCGGTTCCATCGAGAAATGATAATTCTTTGTTTATCTTTATGCATGTATGTATGCGTTAAATATACATGGCGTTAATTTATTTCGGTGGTTTATATATGCATATTTTATATAGATATACTTTTTTCTGGATGTGAAAATATGCAGGTTTATAGCATGCAAGAGTAGATTTATCCTACTGAGGACTGAATGTTTCAACTGTACAATCTAGTCGATAAAGTACTTGGTAAATTCCGTCATAAAGTGACACGTTTCTGGAAAGTGAAGTCTTACTACTCGGTGTTGCTTACACTTAAAAGATTCACGTGTTTGTCAGAGATATCATTTTTGAAAGATACGCCTGAAGAAGGTCAGAGGTTTCAACAGTCGAAACGTTATTAAAATAAAACTCATGATGAGAGCAGTAGTCTAAGTAATACAAATAATATATATTACTGGTAACGTAAAACTACTTGTTAGATTATTATGTCATTTTCAATCAAGTATTTCATTTATTAATTTTATAGATGAGATTTCATATTACTAATGTATTTGAAACTTGGTTTAAATGATAAATATTAACCATATATCGATAGCAAATTAAATGATCGAACGAATGATACTAGATATGCTTGCAAGATTATCAATATATATATATGTATATATATATATATATATATATATATGACACAGCCATAACCACTTATCAAGGCCAATAGGCTATTCGAGGATACGGGTGTAAGAGTGTACAGTAAAAATTGGTTAATATAGTAATCGTTAATAATGAAAATTCGGAAAATCTGTAAACTTAAATGGGGCCGTTCATCAAAAACTTGTTTAGGTTAGACTTGAAGACAACTATATTGTAGTCAGCTGAAAAGCAGAACACGGAAGATAATTCTAAAGCGGTACAGTTCTAAGAAAGCAGCTTTGTTCATGGAAGCTACGTTTAGGTTTAAGTACAGATAAACAGTGGGGGAAATTAGTGATAGTGTATTCAGCTTGACGAGTGTTTCTTGTGAAAGTCTGGTGCGGGGGGACCATAGATTGGAGCTCAATCGAACACTTTTCATGAAAATAACGATGAAGCAGAGACAAACTCGCAACATCTCTTCTGTAAGATAGAGGTTGCAGGGAAGAGAAAAAGGACACCCTTACGAGGCTACGAAGTCTGTTTTGAACTCTATCAAGGCAGGGTAAGTCCTTTCTAACTGCTCCTGCCCAGATGTGGCAACAGAATTCCATCCTTGGACGTACCTGGCTCTTATATAGATAGAGAATCACATCAGCAGTGAGATATCTACTGTATCGATAGAAGGATCCCACCATTTTTCCAGCGGCCTTGGCAACGGATTTAATGTATATGTTCCATTTAAGATTAGGAGTAAAGTTCAATCCCCAAAGCTTGTCAAGACATGAGGCCTCCTCAAGATGAGAGCTATTCAAGTGATGTCAGATGGGGATCAGAGCGTTGATGATGTAAAGATAAACGTTAGTTTTAGAGGCATTAAAAGAAACAAGCCACCTCTTTCCCCATTGTACTACTTGCTCAAGATCAGAGGAGAAAGAATCAGAAAGAACTTGGTTGTTTACGGTCTTAGAGGTGCTACCCTAGATAGCAGTTCCATCAGCATATATGTCTGCGAATGTTGTAAGGATGTAATTTGGATGATCATTAATGTAGATCAGGAAAGTAGTAGGGTCCAGGATGGACCCCAGCATTAATACTAAGAGCTTCTGATTTCTGCCCATATACCGCTACTCTTATGAACCTATCAGAGAGAATTAATTTAATAATTGAGAAGATATTTCCAGCTATACGATAGCTGGAAATCTTGTGAAGTAAACGTTTTTGCCATACGCTATCAAAGGCCTATATATGTCAAGAGCAACTGCCCTAAAAAGGTAGCTGCCATCGAGATATTCACTAATCCTATGATATAAATATATATATATATATATATATATATATATATATATATATATATATATATATATATATATATATATATAGCCAGTAGAGTTTAGTTTCCTAGAAGTACATCCACTGAAACAGTATGTGTCTACCAAACTAGTGCTGAATGATTGAACAGAGCAGGTATATTAATTTTATTTATACAAACATTAATGGCTACATATGTGCATACATGTTTCTGTAATCACCCACTTTGGGGGATTACGTCTTCAGGCCAAGAATTACCGACTTTTGACGGTAACTCTTGGCCTGAAGACGTAATCCCCCAAAGTAGGTGATTACAGAATCATGTATGCACATATGTAGCCATTAATGTTTGTATAAATAAAATTTATATATATATATATATATATATATATATATATATATATATATTAATTCAACTTTATCTCTGTGTGAGCTTTTTTCATTATTGACTCCAAAACATCTTACCAGAGTTTCTTAAAAATTTAGAGAACTTTAATATATAAGTATTGGAGTGATCTTAGTACTTAGAATACTCCCGATATTTGCTGATACTCGTAACCGTTATTTTAATTTATCTATCATCGGTAAAGCCATTTTTCCATATCGTCACTTAGTAACAATGATAGAAAAACGGGCCGTCAAAATACTACTGTTAGTAAGTTGATAACCGTTTTATTTTTATTTTTTATCCTTTCATGGCATGGTCGGTAGTTTAAAACTCCGCACGTTAAGTTTCTTAATTTTTTTTCATAAACTGTTCTTGTTTTCTTTTTTTTTATTGCATGATGTTATCTATATGTTCAAACCCCGCACATAGTCTTTTAATGTTGTTTTTTGCTTAACTAGAAAGAAATAAGTTTATATAAGCTAATTTTAGAGTAGAAACACTAGGTTCTCTACAGTGTAATGTTGTATAAGATATATTTTGGACTTAGTTACTGCATGAAGGCATGTGAACCTTCCTATCGAGAGACTTTACAGATTTCTATAACAATAAAAATACAGGAGTGTGAAATATCTGTTGATCATCATTCAATCCCGAACAACGTTGGGTCTCCTTGCTATTACATTATATATATATGTTTATATGTATAAATCGTATAAAATCACCGATCAGTAATTGTAGTCAACATTATATTATAGAAAGTATCATGTAATAGTGAGCTCTATAGACATACTAGGAAGGTGAAGATAATAGTTAGATTAATAAGTATTAATAATGTTTAAACCTTCAAAAACTGTATTGTATATTTGTTTATTAATATAATTATTTTTTTTAAATCCTTCAGACTACTGTTCCAATACTGGTTTTCTTTGCACGAAAATTTGGTCGATGTAACTATCGAAATTTTTCGAATGTATTTTGTCCCACTTTACCATCTTCCTGCGGAACTCAGGAATATGTCTCTCTAATTCGGGAATCTATACGGAATTTTGAATGAGATGGTTCATTAAATCGACCAGCGTATGTTTGTCTCGATTCTTAAGGCGCAACTATGTGAGAAGTACCGAGTGATTCGCAGGTGTATTCTGGGTGTCACTAGAACGTTTGACATTTACAAAAGAAAATTTTACAAGCAAACACATCTTATGTGGCGTTGTTGCTTATAGAGATCTATTAACACCAAACAGTAACATATTTGTTGTATTTTTGTTATCGAAGACACACCTTTATACGAGGAGATGCATTGCTTAAGTGATGTTCATATCTAAACTAAGTTATGTGGTTTATCAGATAGAAACAGAAATCATTAATTTTCCAATTTCATTCATAAATTATACAAAATATTTCTACGAACCTTCGAATTTAATATGTTATGCATTTGAATCTGCTTAATGATATCTTCTAATAGTACAGAATGGAACGCTTACTTTGCCCTCCTAGAAAAGATGATATAATTCCGTTTCTATTCGGTGTAAATCGGTTATTTTTGGCTGCAATTTGATTTGTTGTGCATACATCTCAAAAGTGATAAAAGCCGTCTATCATGCAAGAAAGTGATACATGTGCAATGAGCAGGATCGGAGACGTGCCACTGTACAACTCATGATCTCTACTGATCCAAGTTATGACAACATGACCAATACAAGCACTGAGAAAGTGCAAATCCCGACGGTTCAATATTTAGGGCACAGCTCGACGAAGTTGACGACTTACGGTCCTGGTCTTTGGTTTCAAGTGAGCGCCACATCATGCCACTTCACATCTTCGAAGTCGGCTTGAAATTGAACAGCAAAGTATACCTGGATGTGGCCGACCTTGGGTGTAGCAGCAGGACGGATTCGGCTCGCAAGTCCAAAGAAACCAAGGCGTGGCTTTAGAAGGAGGACTACGACTTTGTAACCTTCTCACACTGGCCCCCTTCTTCCATGAGCTAAATCTGATGGATTACTTCGCTTGGTTATACATCACAAACATTATCTCCCATAACGCTAAAGCCAACATGATCGCCGCTATGGATTGAGTATTCGTTGAGTTTCCAACGTTGTCTGGTAAAAGACATGCTTCCAGTTCCGGACCTCTATTTAGACGGTTATTGAAGCTAATGTCGGTAACATTTAATTAATATCAGCTCTACTACATTATCAAGTTACCTGATTTAATGTTTTCAATACATGTTTTAAAATAAAGCTGTAGTATTGTTTATAAGGGCGACAATTTTATAGTTCTACCCTGCATATAAGTGGTATATAAGTACAGGATATAACGTAAACTAATTTGTTAAATTCGGGAAACATGTAAAGATTATGGCTAATGGAAATCATAGATTCCTTGCAGCTTTTTCATCACCATATATGTACTTGTATAATTTTATGTTTTGCACGATAGAAATTTGAGACATAAAATAAGTTAAATGTGTAGGCAAATGTTATTTTACGGAGAGGATTCTATGAAAGTGTCTTAATATAACACACATACTATTAGTATTTCCTGAGGTTGTTCGCGTCAAGAAACAAGAATAAACCTTCTCAGGACAGAGTAGGGGATACCTGGTAGGATGTCCGTCACGAACATCCCTGTATCATAGTTCATTCAAACCAAAAAAGATATGATTTTCAGTTACCTCCAACAACGTAACGAACCTACGTAAATATGACGATTGTATGAACTCAGGTTTTGTAACCAATCCTGCCTATATTTCTTTGTTTAGCAACATTATTTTATCAGTTTTTATCCGTGCACTCTTCTGCTGCCCATCGAAATTATTATTGACACAATCATTTGTCTATTTCCCGAATGGATTGTGCTTCGGTGAATGATTGACGGATTGATTATATTTAATTAATTCCCTGAAGCCATGTATGATAATTATGAAATGTAAAATTTAACCCAACCTCTGATATGGCATATAACTCTTCTTTATATAGAAGTTAATATAAATGTGACTCTCTAATCACGCGCCTCTATTTCTTTATAAATTTGAGCCGATGTAATTTGAATAAACGGGAACGTTATTTGAAGACTCACTATCGAAATCCGATTAAAATAAGTAATACTCTATCTGCATTAACATGGTATACACTGACCTAAAATACCCTCTTGCCAATTCTAATACTTTTTAGCTTGCATCTAATTAATTTATTGTGGACACAACTGTAGAAGTATATTAAACCCTGCATTATGGGGAGTTTATAATCATCATTGGGTTTAGTTTGGTCATCTCTGCAATGCACGCTTCTATTCTCTTTTCTAAAATCTTTTGTAGGAACTTTGGATAAGAGATTTACACTTAAAAATTATATCAATACGAAATCTCTTCAGTGCATATGCTCTCCAGACAAATTAGAAGTCTTTTGCTTGGATAGAAAATACATTACAATATAATAGTGGAGAAAATGTGTTCATATTAGACTGAATGTTGCGTGTGGTTCGGCAGTCATCTTAGCTTATGATTTATGGTTAGGAAGGTGTTATTCAACGTATTAATTATAGTGTTTTAATAGTATTTTCGTTATATTTTGAGCTGTTTTTATTCTATCATGTATTTTTTTAAATTACATTTTCACCCCAAACAAGGCAAATTGCCACCTTGGTGTAGGGGGCTACTATCAGGGGCAACAACTACTGGGGTACTATGTAGGGATTTGGGCAGCAAGACGACGGTTCACGTTACACTTGAACTTCTGAACGTCAGTACTGTTGGGGAAGCAGGCACCTGGAATGGATTTCCAGAGTCTAGCGGTTCTGTGGAAGAAACTATTGGAATACAAAGATCTTTTACATCAAGGGATCTCTACAGTGTGGGGGTGGGATTTAGCAGCCTGTCGTGTTTGTCGAGGATGCTCACGTCGTGGGGGCACAAGTGATTGCAGTTAGTCAGAGCATTCACCACTAAAATACTTGTAGAAAAGGAAGAGGGATGCAACATTTCGTCGATGGGACAGAGGCTAAAGCTTAGATGCCAGTTCAGGGCCTATCAGGTTTGCAACTCTCTTTTGAACCTTGTCAAGGAGCGGAAGACTAGTAGCAGATGCACCAACCCAGATGTGACAGCAATACTCCATACATGGGGCAGAATGGCGGCCTTATAAAGGTACAGGATGTAATTACTTACTAATAGTATTACTATTACTTCATTTGTATAATATTTATTTTATGTACTGGTTTTTATTGGTGTTAGATAAAAATAGGTTTTAATATACGAAACTTAATATTTTTATTAGATTAGATTAGATTGTTTGGATGTATTAATACTTATAAGGCATATACACATATAATAAATAAAAACATAATGAGGTATCAAATAATTCAACAAATTTCCTTACGTTTATATATATTCAGGTAGGAATTATGCTGTATCTAAGTTTCTACATAACAAGTTACACCCAACAAGGTAATTTCGTTTAAATTTTAATAATTATTTTCTTTGTATTTAAGATATATTAGTATTTGTTAACTTTTCATACTTATACACCTACGATACATACATACACACATACATACATACATATATATCCATACATACACATACATATAAAGACATATACATGCATAGCTATATATATATATATATATATGTATATACATTATATTAATGCATGCTACATTTATGAAATTCTTGTAAATTATTGCTTCATAGTTTTAAAGTATACTATTTATTATTTCAATTAGACTTGATTCAATTAATACTTTATAACAGTTCAATTTAAAGCAAAAACAATTACTCATTGTTTAATCATACTTTTCCACTTGCTTTACTCACCTTATCTGTTTTTGCGTTAATGTAAGGTATTATATAGTTTAAATAAAAATTCTACTGATAATAATAATTTAACTGTATTTTTGTATATTAGCAAAATTAAGTTCCTATCTAAGTCTACTATAACTCTTTTCCTTAGTTGTTTTAGATGTGTACACTGCAAGGTGGCTAAAACCATACACCACATCTACGTCTGCTTTAACTTATTAGATTTAGTGCGGTGATGTTTGTTTGTTGCACTTACTCCTAGTTGATCTGAATTATCGATGCTTATTCTACGCCATGTGTAAGATTTAGCTAGTGTATTTTATAATCTATTTGGCGATAGAGAAAAAAAAAACAATTAACATTTTACCAGTTTCTAGGTGCTTGTATATTAATATTAAGTTTCTATACGTATGCACAGCAAATTTGTAGTTATTTTTTTAAAACGACTACACGTTGTAATTTGCCGACAAAGTAGTAAAAGGGTCAATATGTAATAGTAGTGAGAAGCGTCAAACCGTTTATAATTTTCAACATGAATAGTTACTTCCCTTTTTCCATCGTAAATCTTAACAGAAAGGAAATAAAGAAAATAAAAATTGAAAATAGAGATCCGTGATTACAAATAAAGAACGAGAATTAAATAAGTGTAGAGTAAGATAAACCTTTCTCTTTCCTTATAGAATACGTTTTAAACTAAAACCGTTTTTAAACTACAAGAATAGGTTAGCCGATACTTTTCTAATTAAACCAAGCAAATTCCAGGTACGAAATTAACATAAAATAGCAACAACATAACTTAGTTGATTAGTCAGGTTTTACAAAAATATTTTAAATCCAATAAATAAATTAAACAAATTAATTTAAGAAATCAATGAATAATATAAGTGAAGCCCTGCGTAGGTTTTCTAGCCTAAAACTGATATCTATGTCTAGGAGACAGAAAATGTTTGCTTACTCCCTGTCGAAAAAGCAAAGAAAGGGCACTGATCCCATGCATAAAACAACGGTTCTGTGTGTCGTGGAAATAAGTATTTTATAATAATCTATATGTATGCTCTATTTTTGGCTCTGCTTGTTAATAATGAATTTCAAAATCGCATTACTGAAATGGTAGGAGAATTTCATCAACAATGATTGCGAGTCACGTACAGATGTCGATGTTGGCTACAAAATGGGGGCGTACACATCGAGGTTCGATCGCTTGACCCTGCCGTGTTAATTTGAACGTAATCCAGCAGTGTAATTCTGGCTCGTTTAGACAAATAAAGACGATCCGTCGACGAAGCGAGGTTTTTGGCAACAGTCAGGGTCCGGTCATTAGCACTTCTAACAGAACACCCAGCTCAATCGCAGAGACGCTAACGCCCTAGTCGGTAGCATGCATTAAGATAATGAGCGTGTAATGAATCTTTTTTAAAGGAACGCTTATCGACTTTCTGTCTCATAGAAAAGAGGGTGGTACGAATCGAATATGGGCGGGAAATACGCCAGTTAGACGGACAAAAGAAACGTGACTGAATTGTAAGATAGCAATTGGGAAACATTGATTCTGACACATGAACAGTAGTACACACGTGTAAACAAATTTATGAATATATACGCACACACTCATTAAATAGACATGTTTCTATCTGGAATTTGTACTGCAATGAAAAGGTAACATTTACAATATACGGATACTGTTATGAGAACATCTTCAGGATTTTTCTTATTTCCGAGGGTTTGTAGGCTTATTTTCTATTCTTTGAGGATCAGTATAACTTGGATTGGAGAACTAATGCGTCAAGCAACGCATGTGTTTTAACCACAGCATCTCTCCAGTTTTTCATTTTGCAAAAAAAAATCTCTCTCGGTTGCCTCTCTCTCCAGTTTATTTTTATTCTTTTCCTTTTTTTGCCATAAGCGGTCATTTGGAGCACCTGCTTAGTAATTCTGCCTGGGACTAGGTCTTATATGCCTGACCCAGCTCCGACATCGCTTGCAGGATGTTGATGATATTACATGTTGATTAGCATAATTGCTGGCTTTTCAAATAGTAATTCAATCGCTCCTTTTGATCTCATTTTTATGGAAGTGCTTGCGGAATTATACATGGATTTTAATTTTCCCGTGTGAGTCATTTTCAAGGAGCACTATTTTCGGCAATATCAAATACATATGCGAGCTCTACATCTTTCCACGCAATAGAAAAACTTAATTAGTTCAAATTTATTTGATTAATTACTTTTTGTTTTATATATATTTAATACTAGATGCAAATACCTGTTAGAGATCAGATACATTAATGTACTAGGCAACTTGATTTGCATTAAACTTGACAAATCAAGTTCTAACAGCCACTTAAGTAACAGTAAATGCCCAGAGTTCTTATGCGCATTTTCAATACATTTATTTTTCTTTTCAATGAACTAATAGTGCCCCATATGGTGTAATCTTTTTCTTTTAAAAATGTGTCCATATTAAAAATGATTAATTTTTCGTGAATTACCACTAGTTTTCCATTATATGAATTCATGCGTGCATTTCTGTACATCATAATTTAATATGCTTTTCGTGCTCTTGCTAGTCTGAAGATCCAACTCAATAGAAATGCTAACTGCCGATTGGCCAAGAAATTTGATGTTTACAACATGGATTTTTTTTTAATGTATTATTAAAACTACATAACTAGTATTATTCGCCAGAAAAATACGATATATTGTGAATAAAAATCCAAAGTGCATGTGGTAATCTATATTATTTAAGATTGACTTAATTAACGCTGGTAAGACTCATGATCCGGTGTTTCCTTGGAAGATTATACGAAAAGCAAGGTCAAAAGTGTAAAAAAAATCAATATTTTCCAAAATTATTTACTCGGATGTTTAAGCAACTAACATTTATTTTTTTTAATTTTCTGGAGTAGATTTATTAAACTTTAAGACTCGTGCTCTGGTGTTTCCTTAGAGGATTATAAGAAAAGCAAGATCAAAAGTGTAAAAAAGAACATAATATTTTAAGATCAATATGTTTCAAAAAGTATTTACTCGGATGTTTAAAGCAACTAACATTTATTTTATGAAATTTTGTGGAGTAGATTTATTAAACTTTATGTTTACTACCCTGAAAAATGTTTTGAAAAAAGTTTTGAAAATATAAAACATTATAGAATCAAGGTGCATAGAGTAAGAACTCCTTCTCAGAAGAAAAAATAGACCTAATTTTGGATAAAATTACTCAGAAAAACTACTGCTTAAAAATAATATGAACGCTAAAAACCACCGTAATGAAATTAGCACATGTGATAAGAGTACTAATTATAACAACAAAAAATAACTCTAATAAAAATTATGTAAACACATAAGAGTTTTCGTATTATCGTACTAATGATTTTATATATACAGCAAGCAAGCAGTTGCGATCTTGAGAGAAAGCACGAGCGCAGTCAAAACTGTAACACAAAATTATACTGAGAGGATGGTATTGACTTATTTTATGTTAAAATCTGAAAATAGTTATTAACAACAAGAATGAGTATATGTCGCAATTAGAAAAACTTTGCAAAGATCAAAAAGTTAAGACAGAAATTCTCAATTAGAAGACAAACAAATACAGAATCATAGCTTCCCAATAAAAGAACAACCAGCATGTAGACTGTCAGTTACATATCCTACATCTGTATGAAGCAGGTCAAGAATAATATACTTAGTCACTGTCGAAAAAGTCGGGTAATATTAAACCCAATCATACTTTATACAGTCAATTGTGGATAAACATATTATAATAAATTTAATTCAGTTACATTGAAAAATGAAATAGTAAAATAATTAGATAGTACTTGGTAAATACAAACGGGCATATTTATACTATCAAGAACGTCAGCTTCATTAATAGTTAGCAAGAATTAAAAAAAGAAGATTATAAGATGTGATTTTTGAAAAAAAAATTTTTTTTTTATTATCAGTGTTTTTGTAACAATAGAGATTGGCTAATTGCAGTTATAGAATTAAAACATGGTCATTATTTCTACCTGAGCGATCCTTAAATTAACCGTAAGTTGCTAACTTGGTGAAGTTTCTCTAATTTGTATCATGTCTCATTAAATAAAGAAGAAAATTATGCAAGTCCATTCTCTATCATATTTGACTTACTGATTCTCTATCATATATGACATAATATTTTTATCATATTTGACTTACTGATTCTCTATCATATATGACATAATATTTTTATCATATATGACTTAATGATTCTCTATCATATATGACATAATATTTTTATCATATATGACTTAATGATTCTCTATCATATATGACATAATATTTTTTATCATATATGACTTAATGATTCTCTATCATATATGACATAATATTTTTTATCATATATGACTTAATGATTCTCTATCATATATGACATAATATTTTTATCATATATGACTTAATGATTCTCTATCATATATGACATAATATTTTTATCATATATGACTTAATGATTCTCTATCATATATGACATAATATTTTTTATCATATATGACTTACTGATTCTCTATCATATATGACATAATATTTTTATCATATATGACTTAATGATTCTCTATCATATATGACATAATATTTTTTATCATATATGACTTAATGATTCTCTATCATATATGACATAATATTTTTATCATATATGACTTAATGATTCTCTATCATATATGACTTAATAATTCTCTATCATATATGACTTAATAATTATGTATCATGTATGACTTAATAATTCTCTATCATATATGACTTAATACTTCTGTATCATGTATGACTTAATGATTCTCTATCATATATGACTTAATAATTCTCTATCATATATGACTTAATAATTCTGTATCATATATGACTTAATAATGTTCTATCATATATGACTTAATAATTTTCTATCATATATGACTTAATAATTCTCTATCATATATGGCTTAATAATTCTCTATCATATATGGCTTAATAATTCTCTATCATATATGACTTAATGATTCTCTATCATATATGACTTAATAATTATGTATCATGTATGACTTAATAATTCTGTATCATGTATGACTTAATAATTCTCTATCATATATGACTTAATAATTGTCTATCATATATGACTTAATAATTCTCTGTCATATATGGCTTAATAATTCTCTATCATATATGGCTTAATAATTCTCTATCATATATGACTTAATAATTCTGTATCATATATGACTTTATAATTTTCTATCATATATGGCTTAATAATTCTCTATCATATATGACTTAATAATTCTGTATCATATATGACTTTATAATTTTCTATCATATATGACTTAATAATTCTCTATCATATATAGCTTAATAATTCTCTATCATATATGGCTTAATAATTCTCTATCATATATGGCTTAATAATTCTCTATCATATATGACTTAATAATTCTGTATCATATATGACTTTATAATTTTCTATCATATATGACTTAATAATTTTCTATCATATATGACTTTATAATTTTCTATCATATATGACTTTATAATTTTCTATCATATATGACTTAATAATTTTCTATCATATATGACTTTATAATTTTCTATCATATATGACTTTATAATTTTCTATCATATATGACTTAATAATTCTCTATCATATATGACTTAATAATTCTGTATCATATATGACTTCATAATTTTCTATCATATATGACTTTATAATTTTCTATCATATATGACTTAATAATTTTCTATCATATATGGCTTAATAATTCTCTATCATATATGACTTAATAATTCTGTATCATATATGACTTTAACATTTTCTATCATATATGACTTAATAATTTTCTATCATATATGACTTAATAATTTTCTATCATATATGACTTAATAATTTTCTATCATATATGACTTAATAATTTTCTATCATATATGACTTAATAATTTTCTATCATATATGACTTAATAATTTTCTATCATATATGACTTTATAATTTTCTATCATATATGACTTTATAATTTTCTATCATATATAGCTTAATAATTCTCTATCATATATGACTTAATAATTCTCTATCATATATGACTTAATAATTTTCTATCATATATGACTTAATAATTTTCTATCATATATGACTTTATAATTTTCTATCATATATTACTTTATAATTTTCTATCATATATGACTTAATAATTTTCTATCATATATGACTTTATAATTTTCCATCATATATGACTTTATAATTTTCTATCATATATGACTTTATAATTTTCTATCATATATGACTTAATAATTTTCTATCATATATGACTTAATAATTTTCTATCATATATGACTTAATAATTTTCTATCATATATGACTTAATAATTTTCTATCATATATGACTTTATAATTTTCTATCATATATGACTTAATAATTTTCTATCATATATGACTTTATAATTTTCTATCATATATGACTTTATAATTTTCTATCATATATGACTTTATAATTTTCTATCATATATGACTTAATAATTTTCTATCATATATGACTTTATAATTTTCTATCATATATGACTTTATAATTTTCTATCATATATGACTTTATAATTTTCTATCATATATGACTTAATAATTTTCTATCATATATGACTTAATAATTTTCTATCATATATGACTTTATAATTTTCTATCATATATGACTTTATAATTTTCTATCATATATGACTTTATAATTTTCTATCATATATGACTTAATAATTCTCTATCATATATGACTTAATAATTTTCTATCATATATGACTTAATAATTCTCTATCATATATGACTTAATAATTTTCTATCATATATGACTTAATAATTCTCTATCATATATGACTTAATAATTCTCTATCATATATGACTTTATAATTTTCTATCATATATGACTTTATAATTTTCTATCATATATGACTTAATAATTTTCTATCATATATGACTTAATAATTCTCTATCATATATGACTTAAAACATGTTCTATCATATATGACTTAACAATTCTCTATTATATATGTCTTAAGAATTCTCTATCATATATGACTTAATAATTCTGTATCATATATGACTTAATAATGTTCTCAGTGTGTACATTTCTGAGTAATCAAGCGGGACAAACCTAAATGCAATCAATTTACAAACTTACACTTTAGTCTCCTTGTCTCGACCATCTTGTCGCACACGTCAGCCTTTCGTTAACGGTAATTGCACGTGTCTGCTCGCTGTAAATGAAAATCTTCGAAAACTTTTCCGTTGGAAAACAAAGACACAGTGACTCCAAAACGAACCGCGTCGTTTTTGTTTCTTATAGAGTTCTATTGCATTTCCTCGTTAAATACAACAGCGCTGGTTTACTATATCAACATTAACTGATTTCCTTAAAGTTTTTTTTTGTCTACTACTATTAGAAAGAGAGAAAACACGAACACGAAGACTAAGAGCAATATTGTTCAACTTGCATGTTTTAGGTTATGTTTATATGCTGCAATTCTCCATCGATCCATCCATACATAATTCTTATTTAATGTATCTCTTGTTTGGTCCTCATTGTTTTTTTGTGTTTTTTTTTTGTCACCGTGACATAAATTTATTATTATGAAGCATTTCTCTTCTCTAAATCAGTTTGTTCCTTTGTATCATATGTTAGCCACTAATAGATATTATAACAAATCGAAACCCCGCAATTTTCACACAACGCTCAATTCATAATTTAACACACAAACAATATTTCTCTCCTCATTAAAATATCTTCTTGGTTGGCGATCATTCATATTAAGTGTGCTCCAGGATTTGATTACAGAGAGGTGGAGAAAACAGGAGTGAAACCCACTGCACACGTTAAAGAGGCTATTATTAACATAAAACAAGAAAATATAAACGTCAAAGTCGGGTATGGTTATGATTTAATATGTTATCTTCAGCGGCAATTTAAGGTTCGATCCTCAGCCTGGACTAAAATTTTGTTTCTTTTATTTGTTGTTGTGTGTTTATCAGTGAGAGTGGATTATCCAAATGTCTCATATAAGCATTGATTTTAATCGACGAACTAATAATGCTTTAAACAGGATACAACATATTAATGTTGATACAACGGTTCTTCTACATTCACGAAACATAAGCAGCATAAAGCCTGGTTTGAATCAGATTGGTTATTATTTGGGAAAGCCAGGCGATGTGTATAGGAAGACGTCTATACTTTCCTGACAGAGCTGCACACAGCTAAGGTGTCATCTCCATAGAGGGAGATATACATGCGACTGGTGAACAGTTGGTAATATCTTACGCCTACAGAGAAGCCGGTTAATCCCGCCTAAGACGAGTGCAGCTTAAGCGCAGTACATCAGTGCAGTATCAAACTAGTGCACAATCACACAGACAAATTAACAAAAAGTCGCATGTGTTGCACAGAATCGGCTATACATTTAAAAACAATATATAATGTATATAATTATACTTAATGTATAAATACTTAATAATCACATGCATATATGTTTTATGTTCGTTAATGATCATCAGCGTGGCTAATGTACGTTTAATGACTTTTAAACGATCTGAATCTATTACACAAGCAACTCTAACCCAAGATCTTAAACAAGTTTGCCATTCTAAAAATCATATAAAATATTCGTATATTAAACTCTATATTTTATTCACGAATATATTACATTTCAGAAGGAATTTTATCTGCTCGATTGTGAGGGCATTACTTGAATTCACAATTTTCGTCTTCCTCTCAATACATACTTTTTCAACCAATAATAAAAGCTAAGAAAAAGCATTAATTGAATTATGAACACGTGCTTAAATTTAAACAGCCAACTATCGCATTAGATGACAGTGTGCAACATATTTCAATTATAGAAAGTACATGCCACATAAGCCCTAATCAGGTGCATGAAATGTGTCCTAGTAAAAATATGTGACTTTTATCTCTTTAGATTAGAAACGGTTTTTATGTACGTCGTATCATAGTTTATTATTATTATTATTATTATTATTATTATTATTATTATTATTATTATTATTATTATTATTATTATTATTATTACTATTATTATTATTATTATTATTATTATTATTATTATTATTATTATTATTATTATTGGTTATGAATAAACCATTTTGAAGTTTAGATTTACAAGAGATTTGTCCTCTAAAGTCTGTCTTAATGTTAAAAAAAAATTAACACATAAAAACATATCTAAGATAAATAATAACATATGGGTGGTCTTTTAAGGAAGACGATACCTTATTACTTTAGTCATAGCGGGATTGAGACTAAAATAGGCGTTGGTATGTTTCTCCAACGCAGTTTATATATATATATATATATATATATATATATATATATATATATATATATATATATATATATAAAGCTGAACGTATCTGTGTGTGTGTGTATGTGTGTCTGGTCATGAATAGGCTCCTATATGGTTGACTATTTTACAAAACTGATTACATATAATGATAGAAAATGTATCCAGGATCAGGAATGGGTATGTTTGATCTGACAGAATGGTTGTTCATAAAAGTTGTGGGCTCTGCGTTCGCGCCTGGCCTCAAAGTATGGAAATAAAAATTAAAAAATAAAAACGTTTACAAGGGTTTTTGATATAGATATACATAAGAATACTTTCATAAGTATATTTAACTTAATTGTGGGGTCTGCGTTCGCGCCTGTACTCCATGGAAATATAGCACAAACTTTAACGAAGACTTTTCCTATCTATTTGCGTAAGTATACTTTGATAATTATGTTTCAGTTCGAAGAAATATGGTACAAAAATTATGAGGCGTTTCTTCGCGCCTGAGCTTCATAGAATGTAAATATGTCACAAAGTTTAACAAGGGCTTTTAAAAGGGGTGAAGGTCCACAATAACACCCTAACTGTAATCTTAATTCCCGTTAGCTTTTATTAATTTTTTTAGATGCATCATATGGTGTCGAATAAATTAACACCATAAATCCTCCTTCTTATTAAAATGAAAGCCTCCAAAAAAGTCGGAACTTTAGACAATTTTCAACACAAATCTTGCATAACTCTGTTTTTTTCCTTTCCACTTGAACGTTGTACCATTCCGAAAATAGATGAATAGACAAATAATAAAAAATAAGAACGTTATTTGTTATCGTGTCAAGAGAAGGAAAACACTCATGCTCACGTGATTAGGTGACTTTTTAAAAACATTTATATAACATATTTAGTTTTATTTATTTGTGTATCTGTGTAAGCTTTTTTGTCAGTGTACTAGAAGGAATACAGTTGATTACAACCCTTTCTGTACGTACTTTACATTACAATAATACAACCCCAAATCTGACTGCGCAATACTACACCTTTCAATACTGTAAAACTTAAACGAAGCTGTTCTGGTTAAAAGGGCGCCATTTTCCTCTCATTAATATTTATATCGATTCTTTGTTTTAAAAACTAACATAATTACGTGTTTTCTGTTTAATATCCTATTTTGCTGTATCGGATTATTTTACTCGCGTAACTAAAGCTTCATTATTTTCAAAACTGTTTTTGGTTCTTTGTTTTTCGATATTTCCTGTATATTATTTAGTAAGAGTGTTTAGCAGAAAAGCCTATAAACGACTATTCGAAAAAATAAATATACAAAAAATAAATTTTACCATATTCAATAAAACTTCAGTTAATTTGTTTTTTGTTTGGAACTATTTTAATGCTTTTTACTTGAAATAATTCCATGAACTGAAATTAAAACGAAATTTTAGGCGATAACTACTTAAACGAATTTTTATATAAACTACATATTCCATAATGTAATATTCTTCAAGCACAAAATAACGGAAAACATTAAGATAGGTTTATAAATATTCCTTACGTTGACGGAACGCACTTAAATTGTTAACACAGAATGGTCAGGTGCGCCGACTTCAAATTGAAAATGGAGGTCCCCATTTCAATGTCGCTGCCATTAAAATTTTTTTAAACCAGTCGGACGATTCGAACTCGGCAACGAGACATCTCTGGCTCGATTAGCAAAGACCGTATTTATTCGGCTACCATAAACCGCGTTAAATAACGTTGCAATTTAAGCATTTATATTTGTTTTTAATGTTCGTTATGTCAGTAAGACGGTGATCTAATCGTTATACAGTGATCTGTACATAAGAGCTAAATTGATCAACTTTAAATCAACTGAAATTCAACGATAAGAGACGAATTTCATAAAGGGGCTCTCAGTATATATATATATATATATATATATATATATATATATATATATATATATATATATATATATATATATATATATATCAGAGAAAGGCGGGTACTGAGGAATAAAGAACAAGAGCAAAAAAGATGATGGCAATCAATAGATTAGTGTGTAAATACATAAAATGAGACAGTAAAATAGATATTAAAATAATAAATGGGCACTATATAAGCGTGAATACGAAATTGCAAATGAAAAATATTCACAGCAAATAAACACGTCGATCCATAACAGGAAAATAAAACCCGCAATAAATAGCGACTTAAATTATAAGTTTATTGTGCGGCATGCCAATGCTTTTCAAGTAATTTCATGCCAAATCTTGTAATTTTAGTTGTTTTTTTTTTTCAAAATTACAGGACTCGGCATGAAATTCTTATTATTCTTTAAATATTTAGTCTCGGGGTTTAGGCTTACATAGTTTGTGTTACAGCATATCATATTTTTTCGAACACAGTCATTTTCTAAAAATGGTAGTCTGCATAATGTTGGTCGCATTTTCGTGTATTTCATCAGCAGAATGATAATTTATATTGTTTTTATTTTGTCATGTTACTTCTTTTATATTTCATTATTTCAGAGTCTTAGAAGGTTTATTTAAAAGTGTCTATGGTGGTCCCATTCATATTTAAAAAAAATGTTCAGGTGTTATTTGTTGCTTTTTTCTGGAGAGTTGGAAATAATGATAGTTTTAAATAAAATTAAAACAAAACTGCAATAGAGAAGAGAAGATTCAATAGATTTATATTGAATCTTCAATAGATTTATATTGAATCTTCAATAGATTTATATTGAATCTTCTTTTCTCTTCTCTGTTTTAGATAATGACGCCTAAAATACCGAAGCAAAAAGAAACGAATATAAAAGGGAATAGAAGCATGAAAATTAGAAATAAATAAATATAAATTAAATATGAACGGTGAGAAAGGAGACGAAAAGAGAGTAAGAGGGTAGTAAGAAAAAAGATATTTTGATGACTAAGTAAAATAATATATTAGGAGATAGAAAGAAATGAAGATAAAAAATAAACGTATGTGATCTAAAACCAAGGAAATTGAGTACGAAAACCGGAAGTTAAAATAAATAGATAAGAAATATGGAGAAACAGATATGAAGTGGAATAACAAAAAGAAATAAAGAAAGTAGGATGAGAAGGAAAATATATCAGAGTCTATGCTCGAAAAAAATTAATATACAAATAATTAGAAAATTTATTAATATTAACGGATCGTCTTCCATCTTTGTAACTTTCCAGGGGCGTATATATATATATATATATATATATATATATATATATATATATATATATATATATATATATATATATATATTTATATATATATATATTTATGTATATATATTTATATATATATATCTTTATATACATATATATTTATATATATATATATATATATATATATATATATAAACTACTTGCAACCCCTCGACGAGAATACCCCGACAAACCAGCCAAGCAACTAAATCTCACCTCTTCAGAGAAGAGATTCCTAGGTGTAAGAAAGCATTATACTCCAATAGTGTCTTCCCCAGAACTGCAAGACGTTGGAACTCCCTTCCGCGATTCTGTTTTTCCAACTATACTGATATACAGAAGTTCAAGTGTAATGTGAACAGACACCTTGCTACTCATTTCCCCTCATAATACCCCTGCAACTTATGCCCCCGATGGTAGCCCCCTACCTCAAAGTTGCTCTGTGCCTGGCTTAGGGTGAAAATTGAATAATTTATATATATATATATATATATATATATATATATATATATATATATATATATATATATATATATATACCAGCAGTTCAGCTCTGTCCTATGTACTGTTCATTGCTTGCCCTACGTGTGAATACACTTTATGTAAGATTTCAAATGTTTAGACCAAAAATTGTCTCAGTCATTTCGTAGAGACAACGGAGATATTTCTAACTTTGACCCCAATTTTGACCCCCTTAAACTTAATTTTTTTTGTCTCAAATCAAAATAAAAAAAGTTTTCCCCACGTGTTTTCTTTACTTCGTAGTGGCTTAAAAAGTGGAATGGAATTTTAATTCGCGTTTCATTTCTATTTATAAATGAGGATGTGCTTTATGTATTTTTAACTACAACATATCATCACTTTTTCTAACAATTAGGATATTCGGTGTATCTTTATTAATATGTTACTATACCCTTTACCTAGCAATATGTTTTTACCAAGCAACGAAGGGTATATACGGCTAGTTTCTAAATAAAAAGTAAATCCAGGATAAGAAAGAGTAGAGGAAGACGAACAAGAATACGAAATGAACTAAAGAGGGAAGCGTAAGTTTTAATCCATTTTTTTGTTTCCAATTATCTTCAAAGTTTCAAATTCCCTTGAACTTGGCCGTTCAATTTATTGTACATAATTAAAACGTACTTTCTATTCAGTAATGGCACGCGCCCTTCGCACTTGCCAACATCTCCCTCACCGCAATCACACACCGACTCTCTGAAAGCAACAATGACGACTCACTATTACCAGCAAGCGGAAATCTATAAATTGAACTTTTCGGCTTATTTATACAGTAATTGATCGTTTCTTCATAAATGTTACAAACATCTTCCTAACACATTGCTTACCCGTTTTTGTGCTGTTATTTTTATTTTACCATCTTTTCAGTCTATAAGTTTAGTCTAGTTTTAGTTCCTTTTTTTATTTTTTGCATTTCACTCTTTGTTATGTTTTCTCTTAAATCTTCTGTCATTGCACACATAAACGATTATTTCAATTGCTGTCAATATAATAGATATTCAACCACTTGATCCACGTTAAGGACAGCCGGAAACAACTGAAAAAATTTTATAAAAATCATAAGAGAGTATTTTGCTCAGGCTGTCAGTATAAAGAGTTGAATAAATGTTTGGTTCCCAGGAGTTTCCACGCATGACAAACAAGGCCCTGAACAGATGTGTATCTTTTATTCGAACTATAATCAACAGCCATGAAGTAATAATATCAACATCCGACAAGCCATGGAGCTTAACAGTGTATGGGAAGAAGTGTTCCTAACACTAGATTAGAATAATTTAAGATTGTCCCCATCAAAAACGATTTGCTGTCCGGCATCAACATAAATGATAGGTTAGCAATGGACCAGGGGAGCGCTCAAAGCTACACGTCATCGTATTAATAATTTAGTTATCTGTGATCCCCCTGAAACCATCAAAAACATCAGATAATTCATAGGATTCTACAAGTTCCTGAGTAAAATCATACAGAAGCACTCGGATTTTTTTAGCACCTCTGGATAAAGTCTGCGCAACAGGTGAATCAAATGACAGAATCCCTAATAACATCCGGATCATAATTCTAACCAGCTGAATCTTTAATTGCTCCTATATTAGCAATGCTGTTTAAAAGATATCTTAAAGGAAGATACTCCCAAAAACCTTGGAGAAAACCTTACACTGACCTGTTTAAAAATATGAGGATCGATCTCCGTACAGATTTATCTGTCTTACGTTTGTCATTAATGGGTTTCATAAATTTGTGATAAATATAGAAATTGTCAACCCCGGCAGCAAAAGCAACCTACCTCGTGACTGGTAGTATGAATTCCGTTCTGCGAAACTAACAGCTGATATCATTGATTTCTGCACGTTTCTAGAACAAGAGTCCTTTGAGGGATTTTGCAGTGTCTGAAATAAAGGCCTGCTGCACATAATTCACCACTCTGGAATAACTAGAAATATATTCACAACTACTAAACCTGTTTTCTCTAATATATTTACTTAATGACAGGCACAAATCTAAAGTTCACAAGGACTCTGGGATTGTGCCTCTTTCTCATAGGTCATATTCTATGATTATTTATCGATATCAATGCAGATACTACTACCATCCATGGCAATAATTCAAAGCCAGTCAGATACCAAGATCTGAGTCTTTTGCTTCTAGCTTTAAATAGCTGATACAATCCCTTGCCTCCCCATATATATATATATATATATATATATATATATATATATATATATATATATATATATATATATATATAAAATGAACTCATTTTTTCCTCTCTGATTTTAACCTTAGTAGGATTAAAGATCAAACCACTTCATGCAAATGTAATACGCAAAAACTGCAGCGCAATATCCGAGGTGTGCTATAGGCCTATTACCTATCCGCTTCCTTGAATTGATTACTATATTCTATCTGCTGAGAGTTCACTGCGAAAATCGGTAAAGATCAATGGAAGTGGTTAAATATTTTCTCTCTAATAAATTCCTCATTCGCTCGCTACGACTTAACACCGTTGCGGGATCGTCCACAAGAGGTAGTTACGAAGGAACACCGGTTGTGGTTTTCTTTACTTTGTAGTTGCTTAAAAAAGTGGAATGGGAGTTTAATTGTACTGAGTGAAACGCACCATGGAGTTAACCGAATCGAAGTGTTATTTATGCTATTTTTTTCGCTTTTCGCTGTGGTTTTGGTTTTGCTTTTCCGAACACATGCATTGTTTCGCTGATTCATGCTTTATGTTTTTGCGATTTCTTTTTTAAAGACGTTTTACGTTTGTTCGCCGTCTTTTTTGGGGGAGGGATTTTTTAAAGAACTTAAACATCGTTTTTATTATATTAAAACGAGGTTGTACCTTCATTTATTTTTTTATTTCCGCCTTCACAACTCCTTAAATTTCGCTGTTAAAATACAGACCTTTTCTTTTGCCAACGACCTTATGCTGACAAACGTCGTTCTATGAACAGCCATCGTTCATCGTTGCACAAAATTTCGGAAAGAATTGTATGGCTTATTTAGAAGTACCAATATTTCCATGTATTAATGATACGTCTCACTTCTCTGTAACTTTCCAACTTTTTAATTAAAAAAAATGCATTTTAGACCGAATCATATATTATATTATTATATTTATTATTGTTATAATCTGTATACTAATATCGTAATACTTATCGCGCAACTGCTTTCAGATTATAAATTATTCGATAATCAAAACGGAGAATAATAGGTATAGAGAATATCCGACAAACATTAAATTGTTAGTATATACATGCGCTAATTTAATGTTCATAGTAGATTATCACTTAATATCTTACTTTAAAGTAAATAGGATCTCAGGATTTATAATTTATGTATTTATCTATATGAACAGCGCCTACAGATTTCAATGTGGAAACATTCTTTGTATAATATTTCCTAGTTTTCTTACATATTCTATTATCTTATTATGCTTTTCTTTAAATTTCGTAATTTCTTAGAATGCTATTTTATTGTTTTACTCTATATATATCGTTTTTCGCTACTTTCTACACAGTGCTTATCTACATTCCTCCCCCATTTTGTCTCCATATTCAGCTTTCTGACCTACGATCATGTTTGCTTTGTTTTAGCCTATCTTTATAAATAGTTGATCGCTGGTGATTGGATAGACTTCTATTGGTTGTCTGTGCTTTGCGTGACGTTCTTCAAGCGATGTTGATGCAAACCCCGTTTAAAGTTTCCATCTCAGAAAAATGGGAGATCGATATGGCTTCCATTTGTAAACCGTTTATTAGTTCGTCTGGCATCGCTACACACATTTGGAACTTATAGAACCAATTGACACAGAGAATACACGCACGTATACGGAAAATGTACACACACGGTAAAACAAGCGCACCTATGTTTGCATATACACACGTAAAATTATATCAATTAGTAAATTATAATTTTACGCCATAATACATATTTTAAATAAATAGAATTAATAATTGAAAATGTTAAACACGTGCACACATACACCAGTCTGATAAATACAGGGGATGCATATTTACAATCTATCGCAATTTACAGATGTATAATTGCTACTCTAAACATAGTAATACGTTCAAGTATACAGAAATACTCAAGTTTACATTCATTAAGTTTCTCAATTTTTGAGATAAGAATTAATAATACTTATTATTTGTACTCTTCAGACTACTGCTCTGATCTTGAGTCTTATTTTCACTGCGTGTCTGTGGATGTGACCTCCTATCGATATGCACTAAAATTTAAAACTATACACATATTTACAGTGATTTACCACACGATATATACCCGCAGCCTAATAGTCATCTCAATTATGTCACGTTACATTAAAGTAGTATTTATCTAGTACTAGCTGACCGCCCGCCGTTGCTCGATCGTACAATACGCTTACACATGATATTTTAATCCATGCAGAATGCTAATGTATTATTTTAGTATGAGTCCTTTACTGATTATCATATATTGCAAGGAATGATTTGCCCGGTGAACTAATCTGCAAAAAAAAAAAAAAAAAAAAAAAAAAAAAGAAAAAGAAAAAAAAAGAATAATAATAATGAAAATGTCGTTCATCAAATTCCGTCTGTTTGTTTACAGTCAACTTATATTTGTCTTTGACGATCTTAAGATAGGCTGTCCTCTGTTATAGATGAAAGAAAAATACAGCGGATAATTTTACGTAAGACCGACCTGTTTAGCGTACAATATTCCCTGTAATAACTTCCTTTTTTGTCGATAAGAATAAAACTTTATTTATGATAGGGTTTTATTAATCTTCGATACTTATCGAATGAATTTGTGTACAATACATATCTAAGAACACTGCCAGACATCCAAACCACCGTTTTGGGTGAAATTTGCAAACGATAGGCTCAGCCATTTCGGAACGCACACACACAAACAAGGTGACTTTTTATATAAGACCACATAGATATGAACTCTTAACTAAAGAGACATCGAACTGTTAAGATATTCCTTAATAGATATGCATATATAGTTCCATACATAAATAAACTATTGAAATCTCCACAAACACTCAGACAAACACGCAAGCACGCATGCACCCCCTCACACACACACACACACACACACATATATATATACATATATATATATATATTTCGAATTATAACATTTATTGTTCGTACACAAGGAATGCATGATAACGTTATTTATTCGTCTATGTGTATAGATGTTCAAGCAAGTGTCTATTTTTTAAAGATGGAAACGTTTAGCAAAAATGTATAGAATTACTATAGGTTTTATAGCCAGAAAATAAATTTCAAACTTTAACGCTTGAAATTAAGAAATGGCCAACGATGATATAGAAATATATATACACAGATGAAGAAAGGCAGACTCAACGTTAGGTCTAATTATGGACATGTATTCGGCTAGAAACAACATCTCATCAATGAAGTTGCTTGAATATACACATAATCCGAAACTCCATTGTTGGTATCCAATTAATTAGCCTAACTTAAATCATATAGATTTATCATTCAACGAAAGATTAAATTACAGTATAGATATGCTTAACTAAATTTCGCGGAGAAACTAGACATTGCTCGCGATTGATTGATAACCAACGCACCTTTTACACTCCCATAGAGTTAATGCCATCGAAATCGATGGAATCTATGAACACATACCTTTCCTGTTTTATGAACACATACTTTTCCTGTTCTATGAACATATACCTTTCCTGTTCTATGAACACATACTTTTCATGTTCTATGTACACAAAATTTTCCTGTTCTATTAACACATACCTTTCCTGTTCTATGAAGACATATTTTCCTGTTCTATGAACACACACTTTTTTTCTGTTCTATGAACACATAATTTCCCTGTTCTCTGAACACATAATTTTCCCGTTCCATGAATATATATACTTTCTGTTCCATGAACACATACTTTTCCTGTTCTATGGACTAACAATTTCCCCGTTCCATGAATATATACTTTCTGTTCCATGAACACATAGTATTCCTGTTCCAGGAACACCTCGTTTTTCTGTTCCATGACCACACATATAATTCCTGTTCAATGAAAAAGTATTTTTCAGGTTCAACGAACACATCTATTTTCTGTGCCATGAGCACATCTATTTTCTGTGCCATGAACACATCTATTTCCTGTGCCAGGAACACATATTTTCCTTTTCAATGGCACTATCATTTTCTGTTTCTATGAACACATACTTTTACGCTGGCAAACCCCCATATATTTCCTCTTCCACGAACACATATTAAGTAAAAACACAAAACAAAACAAAAGCCAACTACAAGCATTTATCCTCATAATTGAACAAATGCATTTTAATTGTTTTCAGTTGCAGGAACTATTTGTGAGTCATATACCAATGGACACCTAAACATATTATTCTCCGATCAGTGGCGGTTACCGCGCCTCAATTTTCCAAAATGATGTGGGGTATATGGTGCCTGATATTTTCTATTTTCACATTCTTTTTGCGATTCACACGTCAATAATTTATTTCCCGATTTAATTGTTTATTCTTCTAATCATAATAACTGATCCAGCGTCCATCCCTCGCTCAAATGAATTAATAATAATACAATAACAATAATAATTAGGTTTTGACCCTTGACCCCGCTTGCCACAGTTAACAGATACTACGCTATGATCACATCCTAAAGGGTTATAACATTACTATGGCCTTACTGCCTTGTGCATTATAGTTCTTACTTCTATCATTTGATAGGCTTACGTGCTAGACTTATTTACCTCAGCGTCGGCCCTACTTTATGTACAAGATCTGAAAGTGCGCCAACTACATGACTATTTTTCTCTGTGATATTACAGACTACTGACGTCATACTATGTGCAATGATACGGCGTTTCTTTAACGGAGTGTAAGTCTCATCGTATGAATTTGACGTTGACGTCGACACATCAGCATTTGGGGTTACTGTTCAACTAAATGTATAGTTTTGCACATAATAGAATCCCCTATGTACTCGTTTATCTCCTTAAGTAAACAATGCCAGAAATATTTGTATAATTGCGTGAAACATTTTTTGCATGCCTATGTGACCAGTGCCGCCATGTTATTGTTCGAGTATACATTTAATGAGATATGAGGGTATGTATAATCTAATCAGTGAGGCGTTGTCAGGTGGAGACAAGTAATAGATTAATTTGTCTAAATATCAAGACGTTAAAAAACAACAACTATGTAACAACTAAATGAAACCAAAAGTAAGATAACTTAATGTTCTGACTACACGGATAAGTGTTTTCAGTTCATGCGTTCGTAGCATGTTTCTTTGCAGTTTTTATATTTCTAAAACGTTAATAAACATAAACACCGTAAAAATTATATTAACTTAAATATCCTATAAATGAATAAAAGCAACACTTAGCGTTATCCGTGTAAAATAGTGTGTATGTTAGTCTACTAAAGTAATAAACAGTAATATCGGAAAATTACTTAAACATTATACACTTCCCGGTTCTGCACATTATAAGCGAATTTGTAAGGTTGTATGTAGGCGCATAATTTCAGTATATAGTCTTATGTGAGCAAACAGATCTAGTAAGTTGTGTTTTGATACGTTCAGGCTACCGTATTAGCCATCGTATAGTAATTGAATTTGTGTTTAGAAACTTATGAATGGAATGTTTATGTATGCGCAGTGTACACGGGTAAGCAATGTGAATTGGGAAAACTTTAATAAAGACAGCTAATTTAATAGAAAAATACAGCAAGACAAGCTATTTGTTTTTGAGTTATTGTTGTTGTGACGATCAACTGAGATGGTACATTCAGTTTAACTGTTTTTCAAAGAACGGAGAAAAACACGATAGAGAGTCGATCAAAGGAAAATTCAATCTAAAGGTAGTATTATAAAACAGTCGTGGGCAAAAAGTAAAACAAAAACTTTTAAAAATACGAAAAAGTAAACCAAAGAAGAAAACTAATGTTAGAGATGAGATGGTACATTCTCTGTAAGTTTACATATTCTATATAGTACGCCAACAAAAAAATAGAAATTATATATTGTGGGCTAGAAACACGCTTTAATAGTAACTGTGTAAGTAAAAGTTGTTCATGGAAAGTTTTTATTTACAGTCCTCTAATGTCAAAAATGGCAAGAGGAAAGCGTTACCATTTCTTTATGCAAATTATATATATATATATATATATATATATATATATATATATATATATTGAGAGAGAAAGATAGAGATAAAAGTACTCGCATATTTCTGACATAAAGAAACTCCTTGAACACAAATATTCCGTATTTGTGTCAAGTATATGTTTCTTATTTGACAGCAATCCTTTGAAGCTCTGCAAAGCAATACAAAGGTCTTATTTCATGCCAGTTTGCATTGTCAATATATACTTATCAAATATCCTGATTCAAGTAGCAGAACCGATGTACTATATTAAAATATAAATATGGATTATTGTATATATTGCGATTATTTCACATACATACATACATACATACATATATATATATATATATATATATATATATATATATACATGACATTTCCTTATCGCATTTATTAACAGGCTGCTTTTTATAAAACTGTTTTTACAAAGTAGTTATTTATTCTAAATTTTTATTATGAGCGTTATCAATGTTGATGGTGCAATAGTCATATATATATATATATATATATATATATATATATATATATATATATTCATTCCAAAATATAAAAAAAAACGAATGAAAATATCTCTAGGAAACAAACACAGGGAACTTAAAGAAAGCGGACGTTAGCCAGTAGTCGAGTGAAAAATAGTAAGATAAGCAAACACATGTACAGACGATCTAGTTAGATAATGACTTTCCGAAAAATTTGCTATCCTATACGTTAAAAACCCTAGATCTATTAAACTGTAGGAGAGAAACAGAGAACTACTGTGTTCAGAGAATAAACTTTACTCTAGGGTAGCGATATGAAATAACTCTCAAATCAACAATACCAATAGATAATAAATAAATAAAATAAACATACATATACATAAATTATAATGCATAAATATATATACACACACACATAAAAACACATATTTAATCTAGTTTAAAATAGGTCAGAACGCTAGATATATACGCTCACGGCTAATATAGCACACACAGAGGAAGGAGTGAACCGGCCGTCAACTGGCATTTTGTCCTGTAAGTGCATGCTTATTGGCTTATTAGGATGGGTGTGGTCGAAACTAGAAAGCTGATAGGCTAATTTAAAAATCAATAGAATGTGCGTATATAAAAATGCGAGACTATCACAACTCCTCGCATAATCCTAGCGTTGATAAATCGCGGAATGTTCTGCGTAGCTTTATTGTCATACATATTTTATAACTTACTATATATATATATATATATATATATATATATATATATATATATATATATATATATATATATATGTGTGTGTGTGTGTGTGTGTGTATATATATATATATGTATATATAGATAGATGGGCGGAGCACTTTAACAGTGTGCTAAACCGACCATCTTCCATCAACGATGAAGCCATCGATCGACTACGCCAGGAGCCTATCAACGAGGAGCTCGACATCCCACCCTCGTCAGAGGAAGTAAGCAAAGCCATCAAGCAACTTTCCTCTGGGAAGGACCCCGGCCCCGACTCAATTCCAGCAGAAGTATACAAAGCTGGTGGACCTACACTGCTTTTAAGACTAACAGAACTCTTCCAATCCATGTGGGAGAGTGAAGAATTACCGCAAGATTTTCGTGATGCTACTATCGTTCACATTTACAAACGCAAGGGAAATCGTCAGTCATGTGACAACCACCGCGGGATATCCCTTCTTTCATCGCCGGGAAAATCCTGGCCCGCGTCTTTCTCAACCGCCTGCTGGTGCACCTTGAAGATGGTCTTCTTCCCGAGAGCCAGTGTGGCTTTCGAGTGGGCCGCGCGACGACTGATATGATCTTTGCTGCACGCCAACTGCAGGAGAAGTGTGTCGAGCAGCATCGGGGCCTCTACACCACGTTCGTCGACCTGACCAAGGCCTTCGACCCTGTTTGCCGAAATGGCCTCTGGCGGATCATGAAACAATTTGGTTGTCCAGACAGGTTCATCGCCATTGTCAGGAAGTTCCATGAGGGCATGACCGCTCGTGTCCTGGATAACGGCGACCCCTCAGAACCCTTCCCTGTGACCAACGGGGTCAAGCAGGGCTGTGTCTTAGCCCCGACGCTCTTCAGCATGGTTTTCTCTGCCATGCTCCAGGACGCTTTCAAAGACAGTCACTCTGGCATTGTCATCAAGTACAGATGTGACGGGGGATTGTTTAACATCAGGCGAATGCAGGCAGTCACGAAAGTGAGGGAAACCATCTTCTCTTTGCCGATGACTGTGCCCTTAATGCCCCAAATGAGATAGAGATGCAACGTCAAATGGACGGATTTTCAACCAGTTGTGACAACTTTGGTCTCACCATCAGTACAAAGAAGACAGAAGTTATGTACCAACCCGCCCCAGGAGATGCATCCATGAACCCGGCATCACTGTCAAAGGACAGAAGATCCATGCTGTGGAGCAATTCACCTACCTTGGCAGCACCCTCTCCCGCACCGCCAACATTGACAGTGAGGTTAATTATAGGATCCCCACAGCGAGCAGTGCATTTGGAAGACTTAGAGACAATGTGTGGAAGAGGAGAGGCATTACACTCGCAACCAAACTGAAAGTATACCGAGCGGTCGTCCTGACAACCCTACTCTACGCCTGCGAAACTTGGACGCCATATAAAATACATGAAAAACAGTTGAATGGCTTCCACCTCAGATGCCTCCGTAATCTTCTCAACATCCGCTGGCAAGACAGAATTCCTGACACAGAAGTCTTGAAGCGCGCGGGGCTCCACACCATCACCACCATAATCCGCAAAACCCAGCTCCGGTGGGCAGGCCATGTCTATCGCATGCACGACAGCCGAATCCCCAAACAACTTTTCTATGGGGAACTCAGCCAGGGAAAGCGGAATGCAGGGGGCCAAAAGAAACGATATAAAGACTGTCTGAGAACGTCCCTAAAAGACTTTGACATCAGCCCCCAGTCTTGGGAGAGTCGCGCTGCTAAACGTTCGGCCTGGCGTTGCGTCATCAGTCTAGGAGCCGACAGGGCAGAGAATCAACGCATGACACACGACCAGCAGAAGCGCAAGAGGAGGAAGCAGAGAGCTGCCGGTTCACAGCCTGCCGATACCGCCTTCACGTGTCCAGAGTGTGGAAGAGTCTGCCGAGCACGGATTGGCCTCATCAGCCATCTCAGGACCCACAAACCCCTGACGCCGAATTAATTGATACCTTGGTCATCGTCGATTTCGACGGACGAGCAAGAAGAAGAAGAATATGTATATATATATATATATATATATATATATATATATATATATATATATATAAAGGAAATAAGAACACTTGAGAAAATATATACTACTCAATAAAAAATGAATCATTCAGTCAATAACGAAATTAAAATATAAGATAGTAAGGAATATGTATTATTTATATATCTTCTCACTATTTGAGGGAAGGAAGTTCTAGGCAACATAGGAATGTAACATTAAGCGATCGGTATGTATGTATATATATATATATATATATATATATATATATGTATGTATTTATATATATATATATATATATATAGGATAGGGCAAAATTATTGAGATAGACTGAGGGTAGTGTGATAGCTAATGTGATTAAATTGGTAAAACCGTGTACGTGTTATGTATTAGAGCGATGTGGTGTGATTAGGGCGTTTTTCTTGATATATTAGCGGGTATGTGTTCAATACGCGTGACATATGCCGAGGTATAATATTTAATTGAAGATAAAGAAAGAAAAACAGTAAAAATAATGACGAAGACGCCTATAAAATAAAGTAATTTTGAGTAGTTTGATTGAGGGACGATATATTAGAATAGTAAACACAAGGTAAGCTATAGCAGTAAGAGGACAAAGGCACAGATCAGTATGAAGCAAAATATATTCACGATGTTTAATTAAAGTACAAAAATAAAAAAGATTGTAATAATAACAAAAATATTTTGTTTGTATCTAAGCTTCACTGTACATTTTAATATTCTTATTATTTGCGATACGTCTAAATTAGAACCATATTATTCTAATTGTTTTTGTTTCCCCCGTATATATATATATATATATATATATATATATATATATATATATATATATATATATATATATATATATATATATATATATATAACGCATAAGCCTGAATGTTCTAGAATGGATGAAACGCGGAATATTCAGTGTAGCTTAATCGCCATATACATTTTATAACTTACTAACTAGATCTACCTACGTATTGAGCACTTTTGAAGTAAATACTTAAAGTTTACGCATAAATCTATACTGTCGTATATTAATTGTATGTGAGTAAATTAATTAGTTATATATCTAAATATATATATGTATATATATTTATATATATATAAATATATATATATATATACACACATATATATATATATATATATATATATATATATATATATATATATATATATATATATATATATATAAAGTATTTACCATGCTATTAATATATGTAAGTTTTAGTTAAAAATAAAAGGGTGTCTGGTCAGCATAGCAATGAACCGCACCTTTCCGGAGTTGAGTGATAAAAATGTGTTCCTTGCTTAGCATATATTGGAACAGGCCAGTCAATATTGTCACAACTGTCAATCACAAGGTGTGGGGGTTATTGACAAAAGTCTACCGCGATGAAGTGTCGAGTATGTCTTGATGGAATTCGACAGCAACAGTCGATTTGATGTCATCTATTCGTGGAAGAAGGAATTGTAAAACCTACTTTCAGTAAAATGTACTTAGTATGGAATGCTTTAATTATACGAAAGTTATGAGTGTTATGTATAATGAAGATCAGTGTGTACTTATTTGTTTGTCAATATGCTTCCATCCTCCTCACAAAAAAGAAAGATGTGATGTGGTCTAAAATATCAATGGTGCCCTTAAAACTGACAAAAAACTACTTAAAACCTAAGCAGCCCCCCCATATAATATATTTTTTCACATGGAAGTCATCACTTATCTAGACCCGGAAGCCACTAATGGATAAGGGTTATTGCATAATGGGATAGTATCGTAGTAATCGTTAGTATTGGAGATTTGATAAAGTGTCTTACTTAAGAGGGCGGTGCATCAGGAATTTGTTTATTTTGGACTTGAAGTTATCCAAGGTGTAGTAAGGTGGGGAACAGGCAGACGGAAGAAATTTCTACGGGCGTGCACTTCTAAGAAAGAAGCTTCGTTCAGGGAATCTACGTGTTGGTTCTGGCACAGTTTAATAGTGGGGAAAAAATTATATGAATTTATAAATATATATATAGTAAAAAATTTAAATAAAACAAAAAACGGTAGGTTTGTTGTTCTTTTGTAGTGTACAGAAATAATATGAAAATTTACATTTTAAAAACTCCATTCCCTGGCAAAATTATATAAGTTAAAGTATTATTTTATAATATATCAATGTCAAAATCAAGCGATAAATTTCCTTCCCTTTTGACTGGTTTCAAATGCGAAAACATGAAATTATATTTTTCTATTTTTTAATGGAGTGGAGGTAAGCAAAAAAGTTGAAAAAAACTCGATCATTTTACATAGACTGATTCTATTCTGCACATTTCATCATCTAACGAATAAATGCGTATCTTGATTATAGAGGAATATCTAAATACAGGTTTACGAAAAGTGCTCCAATAAAAATATTTAACGTCCAATCTATTGTTATTTTGAATGTCCAGTGGTGTTGTAATATGTGGGTATTACAGCTGAGAACTATGTGTTGCGTCTGATTTACAACTATTTAAACCAAGCTACGTTTTGAAAGGGAGTCTGCATATTGGCGCGCAGTGATCTTTTTAGATTTGAAATTAACGCACATTACAAGAGACTTCTTATGAAATAAAATAAACGTATTGCAATGATGCCTTATTATATGATTTTGCATGACGCTGGCATTTTTAACTCAAGCATAGATGAGATTCTGTGGATACAGCTCCCAGAACTGCTTGCCCGGTTCCCCATTGTTGCGACATCTGAGCGTCAAGCTGAGGTTGTCATTTTTGAAGATCGATGCGTGATAATTAACAATCGAAGAGGGCAAGATTAATAGAGGGATTGTGGAAACTATCATTAATGCTCCTTGGTGTATCTGTAAGGTATATAGGCTGCAGGCACTTATCCATAAGCGATAACGCGCCCAGTGTCTGATGATTATTTAGCGATGTGCCAAAATAAATGAATGCGTTTTATTAATACATCTCTTTAACCATGGTGAGACGGGTATATTCCTATGATCCTGAGATTAAAACCCAGTAAATTTAGCGGCAGGAATTTTTCTAACAACTACAAATGAAGCAAACAACATTTTACAAAATATATCTCCCAAATCAAGGTTCTCTTGTTTTACAGTTAAGGCCTTGGCCCTCATTCATTTATAGTTTACATTGTTTGACACCTAAGATCGAAAATATACATCAAAGGTAGATATCGGTCTAGAAAATATCTAGTCTTATTATAGCTTGCGTATGCGTTCTTTAATTAGGCCGTATATTACGTGTGGTAAAAGTGAAATGCAATTTTTTAAGGCAATAACTGTTTTTTAAAAGCCAAATGCGGTAAATGTTGCGTTAAAGTAACAATCTGGCAACTCTGAACACGCATATAGGATAGGATTCCTTAGGATATTTATTCGGTTTAGAATATAAGTGTAATAATGTATGATTCTAGTAGTAGTAATTCCGGTGTGCAGCGGTTCTTTTCAGCAGAAAGAACCCGGCTTCGTAAAAAGGAAACGTCTGAAAGAGACAGGGCAAAAAGAGAAGAATTATGCACCCTAACATGTTATCCTCAGCATTGTACGCAAGGATAATTGAAGCTCTAGCTGTTGTATATTGAAACGGATCGTTCCAAATTGGAATTAAAAACAAAGTAGGATAGAATATTATTATTGAAGGAGAATTTTGAAATCGAACGTAGTCATTAAAAGTTTTTAAAAATACATTTTCGTTAGTTGATACGGTTCCAGGAATGTAGTGAATAATCTATTTTACCTAGGAATGCAAATTGGATATATATAACAAAATAATGTGGTAAATAAAATCGTGCCGGTTAAATTGGGTCGAAGGAAGTATAATAGAACAATGAAATAAAAGAATGTCCACAAAGAAAATCTGAGACTTGTGATGCAAAGACTCGTGCTGGAAGCATGCGCATGGAATTCACATATCCTGTCTGCCTGCTTATGTCGTAAAGAAATGTAGAATTCATATATGGACTGGTTAGACTAGAAAATAACTAAGACAGTGCAAGGCAGCCAGTCAGAGATTCCGATAGAGTCCGCTAAAGCGGGCAAGGTGAACTAACAGAAACTCCTTATGAAACGTGGGAGAGGGAAAGAGGAAAATGCAGCAGCGTTAGCAGACATCGGATTTCAATCACCAACTAGATGAATAAATATCTTATATGCTTCTGTTAAAGGATTCAAAATATTAAGTTGAAAAATTCCTGATGTTCACTGCGAGCGGTTAAACTATGCGTGTGCTCTCTGCTCGACGGTATAAATGTTTGGCAAACCCATACTATTAGTCATATAAGCGTGTTAACTCCCCTACAACACCCTGCTCCGAAGATTTATTTCTATGTTAGTTTCTATTTTTGTTCTGCCGGAACGACGTATTTTGGTACTAGTTTTAGGGGGCACAAGGTCAGATGCGTCGTACAGTAGGTTCGACACCTCTTCTTCTGATAGAGTGTTACATAAATTGTTCGAAGCGCGTCTGCTTCAAGAGTTTCTCATTCGTGGGATGTGGTTCTTCTCACTATGTAAATCATACGCCCGACCCGCTTCTTTATTGTTGCATTTTCTTAGAAGGTATTATAATCTTTGTGCATCTGAGAAAGAATTTTTTCCCCGGCACGTAATTTTCCTTGGGAACTGTTGTTTTGCAGGTTTTACCTGTTTTAGCAATAGCAAGACTGGCCGTATATATCTCGTGAACATCACTTCCGCCGGAGCCATCTGGGATGATGTATTCTCGTTAAGCGTTATGTGGTACACCTCAATAAATTATTGCAACGCTTTTTAGGATAAAGTGTCATTTGCTTTCTTCAAAACCCTCTTCACGTGCCCCCGAATCTTTTAGCCTGCCCGTAAGACTTAGGGGGGTAAGGCGGAGTTGTGATGTGGTCCACTTCGAAGTCGCCTATGAGAATTTTAAAGCCCCCGAATGTAGACTGAGTCCCATTATCTGAGTTCAGCAGTTGACCATTCGAACCGTGCGAATAACTGATGAAGGAGTTGGGCGTTTGCACCTAAAGATTTCGGGCCACTTAAAGCTGTCCACTACTATGAGGTAGTATTGTCCATCTAGTTGTCTCGGAGGTTCACGTGGATCCTTGACCACGGGTAGTCATCTTTGGGTTATGAGCTACATTAAATTGGCGCCCTTTAGCAGCTAGGGCACATCCTCTTCTTGTTCGAACATTATTTTGCAGGGTCACTAAGACAACTACTCTCTTCCGATATAATAATAATACCTGTCGCAGGTTTAGAAAACCTCTGCGACTTGTTCATCAATGAGAAATTTTCCTTGGTGTCCTTCATGAAATAGTTGCTTTCGGTGTCTTTCCATTATATCATCCTGCGTTACGGGAAATTCTTTCACAATCGCATAGGATCGAACTATAACCGCTCTTTGATTGTAGTGATGCGATCACCGAGTATTTAAGTGATTTACCAATATATTTGTATTAACCGAGATGGCCTTGGGATTTGGAAGTTAGAGGATTCTTTTAATTACGAACTCATACAAGGAAATAGTCTGTCCAATGCCAGTTTCGCTTAAAAGTAAAAGGTATGGTTTAGCCTTCTGTAATTGGGTTTCAACATCTGGTAGGTTGGAACCTAGCCCCTTATGTTGGAGAAGGAGACATTGTAATGGAGGTATACGTTGGAAGTTGACGATCCGGGTTTAATCGTGTATTTTTTTCTTAAAACCTGTCATGATGGAGTTTTGGAAGTTGTGGACTAGGTTGTCAAACTCGCATAGAGGAGGACAGATAGGGGAAACTAAGAGCGAAAAAGAAACGGAGAATTTTTTTTGTAGAACATGATAAGGTAAAGCCGTAACTATTACCAAGTAATATGCCATCGGGAGGTCCAACCAGACACTACTGCATGGTCTAGAATTCATGCACTAAATGGCAATACAACAGCCTCAGTACTTTGCACCTGCTGATAGGACAACCTCCTTAGTGCTTAATCGAAGGTTCGGGTCCCTGACTATCAAGCGGATAACGTCAGCCCAGATAAAACGTTTATATCCAGCACCCTTACTAGTGACATTGCTACAAGGATAAACATAGAAACATAAATTTTCCGCCATCTGTGCCGACTGTTCGCGCAAAATACTGCCAACCTAGTATACAGCTTTTTCTTCTCCCTTTGTCAGAAAAATCACTCATTAAAAAATGAGGACTAAGGGAAGATAAAGAGAAGCGAAAGCAACGAGAGCTGCCGATAACGCACCCAGAACGCGTTTTCTACTCTCCATTCAAAAAATTATTAAGTATTGTACTTAATAGAAGTCTACCTGGCGTGTTTAATGGAAAGTATGGTGATAGCCTCCCCTTTCACGAACTAAAAATGAATACAATTACCTTATCCATTTATACACTCAACTTGGGAAATATCATAAACACCATTTATGAACGAGACACACTATCATTAAATAAACCAATTAGAAAATAAAAATACAAATTAAATACTGAAATAGTTATTAATATTTGAATCTAAAGATAAAAGGTAAAAAATAATATAGCAGCCATTTGTCTCCAACATGCAAACTCTTGAAGACAATTTTAGCTTTAAAAATATCAGCGTTCTGAAGACTTTTTTTTTAATTAACCGTTAAAAGAACAGCGTGATGGCATTCTGAACTTTAGCTAGTGGCGTGTTAAGAAATTGCGATATAAAAGAAAAACGAGACGGGGGGGGGTCCGAAAGACAGCTAATGACGTTATAAGTATTTGCAACATAAAATGAAAGCTGGATGGAAGGGGGTCTGAAAACAAAATATCATGGTTGAGTCTATGCTATTTTTAAGATCAATTTGGTAGATATAATTAACAACATTTATGGACGAGATATGCTATAATTAAATAAAACAATCAGAAAATAAAAATATAGATGAAATACTGAAATAAAGTATAGGTAATATTTGAATCTAAAGATAAAAATTAAAATTAATATAGCAGCCACGTATCACGAGAAGGCTTCCGTCTCCGAAATGTAAACTGTTGAATAGAATTTAATGTTAAAAACATCAGCGTTCCGAAGACGGAACAAATAAATATCCTTTTCTCGGCCTTTTGGCCAAGATCAAAGTGTAGTATCTATTCTAACTACATGCTGTACTTATTGTGATATAAAATTAGGGATCACTTTTCTGTATTTATTTAATGTAAAATGCTCACCCACTTTAAAACCAGTAAGCCTCAAAGCCATTCAAGTGATTCTCAAGATCATTTAAGTTGTGTTTGAAGGATTTTATTTTTTTAATCATTCAAGTCAGTCTTAAGCTCATTTAATTCATCCTTAAGTCCATTAAAGTCATTCTAAGTAATTTACTTTTGATTTATTTAAGTAATTTCAGCCCAGTTTTCGGTCATTTTAGTTTATCTTTAAGAATTACATGTCAATCCTACATTCACGCATTCATTCATTACACGAGAGCACACGACTAATGCCTATCGGCCTTGTTATTTTTTTTATTTTAAAAATTTCAATTTGGAGTTCATGTATCAGTTTCATTGCAGAATAGTAGCATATCCTTTGAACCTGCAGAAATGGAATAGGCTGATAACGACAAGGAGCTTATTCCGAGGGGTTAAATTGCATTTTTTAAGCGGTGAAGTAATCGCTTGTTATTCTGCATGCGTCATTTACCCAATAATTAGCGAACGATTTGTCGAGTAGAGAAAGCACTTAATGGAGCCAATCAAGAAAATGTCCGATATAATTAGGACCGTTACTTAAACGAGCATGATGATTGCTTCATGAGAAGACGTTTTACTGGTAAACATCAAAGGGGCTCTTAATAGTGTATTATATACAAAAAAGAGCAATTACTTCGGTGTAAGTGTTTATTATACTACTCCCAGTCAGAAACAAATAATGTGAACATAATATACGAAGTAATTTACAGTAATTAGATTATAAGAAAATGTCAAGTCAGTAATTGTAAAACGGACTTAGAAATATTTTTTCTGTTCGTTTTCTCTTTCTTACACTCTCACTCTCTCTTTCTCTCTTCTTTTCTTCTGACAGACGCCCTTTGCTTTTTATATCTCATTATTATTATGTAAGATTAGATATATCGGCTAGGAATAATTTACTATAGCAAAAGTATTTTCTTTAAGATTAACTAAACAGAGTATTAAATCGTTAGAAGATTGCTAGAGAGAAAATTAGGTTAGGAATAATTTAACTTTTTTACTAAATCGATGATATAATAAGAAAGTAATCTTATAAATATTTGTATCCAGCGTTGCCCGGTTATGAAATACGCATACAATTATATTTTACTATATGAAGAATTCATATTCATTATGAACAGAAATACCGTAGGTATAAAAGGAAAAAAAACGTAAAGAAATTCAGTTTGCGCATGCGTGTATATGTTTTTGTAATGGATTCACGTTTTAAAATTAATAAAAATACTAGAGTTGAGATCGAAATCAAAACATTAATACGGTGAATAAAGTTCACTAACCATTATATATGAGGGAAAATATAATATGTGAGCGATTGGTGACAATATATAGCAAAGGCATGAAGAGATGATTGAATACGCAGGGTGAATTTCATTTTCAATGAACATGAGGGATTAGATGGATCGTGATGATTAAAGATTATAGATATTGGCAAAGAAAAAAAAAACGGGGGACTGATGTAGAGTAGAGTAACGAGAAATAAAAAAATAAATAAAACGGAGTTAATAGCATAGTAAATAAATCCGGAGATTAAAACTTGGTGGACAAATCCAATGAAAAATGTACGAGTACATGTAAAAGTAAGCATAAAACTATGGCTTGAACTAACTTGTTTCATACTCATAGACCATTTCACACTTAATAAATACCGGAAGAACGTCAATATCCGGTGGACGAATTATCTACCTTTTTACATGGTTTTGTAATACTTGCAGTTATCTTTTTAGCTTATAACCGTTTCACATGGCTATAAACATAGCTATGAAGAATTTCGAATTATCAGAGGTCACACGAATTGTAAATACTCCCAGGTTCATATAACAAGAGTCAAAAGAACTCACGGTAGGAAGCTGCGTGGGAAAAGCGTGTGTTCAAAAACCACTGACAGAAAATAACAAGGAAACAAGAATTACCGAAAATGACATAGGTACAGTGATATAAAAGAATACAATGAAACGACCAGAGCAGCAAGTAAGAAATATTAATTACGAACATGGAAAAAACAAGCACCGCGTGGACAAAATAACGTTGGAAAAGTTAGCTGAGAGAATATTTTCAACTTTTGTTTCATTTCCTTATCTTTCACGGCAATTCAGTTATCAGTCAGTGCTAAAATAAAAGAAATGCGTATTATTCGTTTTTTTTTTCGTGCCGTTTAATAGTTTTGTCAGCGATATTTTCACTTAGAAAAAATAAGAGTAAATGCAGTCTTCGTCCCTTTTTTTTTTCGCCGTCAACATTTTTTTTCTGTTTTTTAAAATAAAAAAAGAAATGTTCATTAAAAATAATTAATGACGCTGTCTATAAACATATTAAGTCTTTTGGGGGGAAAAATGTTCTTTGTAAGATATTTAAACCTCTATGTTCAACATTCGTTTGCAAAGTTACTAAAGAAAATTAATTTTTGTTTCCTTTTTCCCAGTTGTTTGAAAAATATTAGACCTAGAATATCTGACCACGGTTTTGTAAGATTTCTGTGAATTCTCTTTTTTACCATTCACACAAGGATGGACGCCTAACAAAATACAACGGGACAATTCTCAAAACTGTAAATTGAACAACAGCAATTATTTGAACACCAGAAATGCTTAGATGAACAACAAGAAACAGCAAGAAACGCTTAGATGAAGAACAACAATTATTTGAACACCAGAAACGGTTAGATAATCAACAACACTAACAGAAACATGAAAAACTAATTGAGCAATGTGAAAATAAGAAACATATGAATGAACAGCTTCATGAATTAATAAAAAAAAAACCTTCCACCGATAATAATACGGCATATTGACAAAACTCAATATAGAATATGATTGACAATAGGGCAGAAGAATAGAGAACGTTTTCAACTTATCATCTAAAATACGAAGATTTCTTTAGTATCGGTTGAAAGCGGGGGTGTGAGGAGAAACTAAAGACAGATGAGCACAACAAGTTTGTGGATTTTAGTTTGCCAGGTAATATTCAGAGTCATTTTTCGCCGACTCGGTAGAACTTCTTACAAAACTTTACCGTAAATTACTGTCCTGCGAGTAAAATGAATATAATAAGTAAATAAACAATAAACGGTGTATGCGCAAACATATGCGCGATTTTCTAACGAAAAAATCCCAAGGATGTAAACTTATTAACAGTATTATCGTTTTGTAAAACGAAAAATCTACTAATTCCTTTTGACGGATTTATTGTTGCTATTTCGTCTGATTAGTTAAGGGCATAAAAGGTTCACTAATTGATATAATAATTAGGGGATTGATTTTGCTCTACGAAACAGATACTGTCAAGAATGGGATAAGTCCACTGATTTAAAGGAATACATTATAAGATGGTCAACATCATGAATTTTAGTATATAAACTTTGACATTTATATATATATATATATATATATATATATATATATATATATATATATATATATATATATATATATCGGGTGGCGTTTGTTGGAAATGGGAAAGATTTCGAGAGGTGTTCAATTACAAAAAAGAATTAACTATATATATATATATATATATATATATATATATATATATATATATATATATATCACAGAAGACTAAATGGAATCGCAACAACCAGATTCACATGCGCTGAAAAGTGGACCAGTGTATAGTAAAACAAAATATAGACCCCTTTTTAGCCGTTGTTTCATCGTAACTTTCAATAGCACTTTGTGTTTTCAGATCTCAGTTTATTCATTACTAGCTGTACCCTGGCACGCTTTTCTGTGACTCGATTTGATGTAATTGAAGAATCTCACTCACGGCGGTTGTAGCACCCGAAAATCTACCAAAGTAATATGTTGTTATATACGAACGTTAAGCGGACGTTTCCAACCCCCCAAAAAAAGAAAATTGAATGGAGTAAAATGGGTTAAAAGAAAATAGATAGGAAGGCATCGAACAAATCGAAATGCGACGGAAATGGTATATGATATATCTATAAAAAATGAAATTGGAAAGACAGCGTACAAAAAGCAAAGAAACGGAAGAAAAAGGAAGGATTCGTTTATTGTAAAAAAACTCCGGCTCTTTTACAAACAAAGAAACGATGTTAAACTTGTCGAAGGAAGAGGAAAAACGGAAAGAGACAAGAAATACCAAATGAAAATGAAAAGATCGTGGAAACAGAACCAGAAACAGAGGAAAGTGAAATAAATAAATAAAAATAAAAAAAGTAACGATGGTAAACTTAGCGAAAAAGAGAAGAAACAGAAAGGAGAGAAGAAATGAATTTGTAAAATGGAAAGATCGGCAAAACGAAAAACCAGAGAAAAGAAACATACAAACCAGAACTAAATACAATAAAAAACAAAAAAAAGTACGATTTTAAAATTGCAGAAAAACACGAAATAAAACAGAATTTAAGTAATATAATTATTATTTTAAGGAAAAAAAATGTAAAGTTTTTCTTTTGTTTTGTTTTTGTCTTTATTTAGAACAAACGTAAAAGTAAGCGTGGTGCGTTTCACCTAAGTTGCAGTCTAGTTTTTATAGACACCTTACTCTGTGTCCGTCTGTAATTGTCTCATGTGAACGGTCACGGCCGGTGTAAATGGGTAGCAGTGGAAGTATGAATTTATTAGAGTGATTAGAATTTACTACTTCCATTGATTGTAACTGGTTTCGGCAGTGAACTCTCGCCAGATAAAAATATAGAAATCTCCGCTCAGCGAGGTAGTGGATAGGTAATATAACCATAACACACCTCCGATAGCGCGATACAGTTTATGTAAAGTACATCTGCATGTATGTCTAGATTTTCAATCCTATTATGGTCAAACTCGGAGGGGAAAAGTGTTCATTTTATTTATATAGAGAGTATCATTCACTCACGAACAGTAGTCACACAGGCCATCAATAATTCCTTTTTCTTCTGAGAACAACCTGTGACGTTCTCTTGAGTCTGAGTGACAACACGTATCCCCAGGTTTCCACCTGTTTCGATAAACTTTGAAAAAGTCTTTATGTTATCGCACCAGCCGATTATTATTCATTTTTAAGCAGCGACCACTGATCCTCTGGAATTTAGGTAACAGCAACCCTATCTAAAATTGCAGTCGTCTTTGCACTCACCCAGCAGAGGTCTAGTTAGTTCTTTCCCTTCCCGTTCTTCGCAACCTCCTTGATCTTTATTTATTTGATGGTGTGTGAATTTTTACAAGGGATAGAGTGTATGCCGGCGTTGGATGCGGGGGTTCTGGAGGAGTGCTTACTGTTTCTAATTTTTGGTTTATTTTTTAATGAAATTGCTTGTTATCGTGTGTATACCAAGTCTGTTTAGGGAGTTGCAAATTCTTGTATTATTAGTAAAGGTATGTATGAATTTTGGTATGCACACGATGCAAACAACTTCAATAATGATAAACCAAACATAAAACACACTAGGTAGTACCACAACACCTACACATCCAACACCCGCATCTGGTATATTCTTTTGTAAAAACCTGCCATATATGAGAAACACAATGTAAGTAAGAAATACGACTCGGTGCCCATAGAAGGGACATAAAGAAGGTAACCAATTAAACGCACTTTTCTCTCACTGTGCTGAATATTGCCACTCAGTCAGCTGTATACATGAAAAAATCATCAAATTCATTCCAGATAGAGCTAAATGAACACTTATAGAATCAGCACTCATTTCAAATACTAGCACAATCAAGCAGAGAAAATGAGTCTAGCAATAAGCCTTCATTATAGGAAATATAATAATCAAAGAGGAAAACATGAATATAGATCCTATCTTATATATATACCATTTCTCCTTATATTATTTTAACAAAATTAATAACGTTATAATATATAAATATAAAAAAATATATATTTTATAATACAAAAAAAACGATATTTTCAACTTTAGCAGAGTTGCTTCAGCAACGCGTGTCTGAGCATTGTTGTGTAGGCGAATTGGGTCTTTTTTCTGTTGGTTAATGCTGAGTGTTGTCCAAGTTTCTGATGCATTTAATCTAATTATTGCCACTAATTATTCTGTCATAATGGTTTCGCCCGCATTCAACGAACTGTAATGGATAAGGCTGGTCTCAGACCACAAAACAGTAAACATAGCCTTCTTTTAATGGCTTCTGGGAGTTTCGTGTAGCTTCGTCGGTGTCTTCCACCCTTAATTTAAGGGGGCGGCATGTTTCACCCTTGTAAACCTTTATGCAACTGCATGGGATTGAGTATATGCAGTTTTTGGGCATGTTCTCCTCATGTTGTTCACTCGTATCAGGTTTCGTCTGAGTGTTGACTCACTGTTGAATACCGTCCTGATGCTGTAGGGGACACATATTCTCTGAATGTTTTCGGAGTTGCCTCGTATGTATGGTAGACAGGCCGTTGGAGGTTTTTGGGTTTAATTCTCCTCTCTTATACTGTTAACACGTCTGGTGGATAGTATGCTATCGGGGTAGTTGTTACGACAGAGGGTATTCTTCAACCTGACCATTTCTTATTGGTATGTGATTGTGTCGCTACTTATTGTCTCTGCTCGATGTTGTAAGCAGCGTGCGATTCCATGTTTGATACTGTATGGGTGATGGGAGTTGAAGTGTAGGTATTTTCCGGTGAAGGTAGGCTTGCGATATACGGATATCTTAAACCCATGCTCTGTGCCTGATATGAGTATATCAAGTAAGGCCAGTTAGTTACCTTTTTCTTTCTCCATTGTTAACAGTATCGATGATCTTATTGAGTTCATATTTTCTAGGAGAGTCTGGATGTCTTCCTGATGGCGCCAGAGTATGAAGGTGTCATCAACGTATCTTAGCCACATGGTGGACTTTGATGGAGCTGAACCTAAGGTCATGTCTTCGAAGTATTCCATGTATATGTTCGCCATCACTGGTGATAATAGCGAGCCCATAGCTACCCCCTCCTCCTGTCGATATAGGTCAGTACCCATTCTGAAGTAGGTTGTTTCTATGCAGAATGTCAGCATTTCCATTATGTTTGGCAAGTGTACACATGTGTGCTCTTTCATGGAGAGGTCCTCATCTAGATTGTCTTGAATTACTGCTAGTGCCTCACTAGTTGGGACTTTAGTGAACCGGCTAACCACATCTAGGCTTACCATTTGGTTTGTACTGATGGGTGCTCCCTTGATCAGTTCCGTGAAGTGGGCAGAATTCTTTACATGTGTTGCGGACTTGCCTGCTAATAGGTTTATTATATCGACAAGGTACCTGCTCAGTAGGTGGCATGCTGAGCCCCGGCAGCTCACTATGTTCCAAAGCCTAGCTGGAGTCCGAACACGGTACCCCCGTAATAATAATAAAGGGTTGGGTTCGAGACTCCTAACAAACGGTTCTCCAGTTCGATACAAAACACCTGAGAAAGCCGGAGAGCAAAACGGCCGAAACGTGTAGACAATAACAACCAAGATGAGGAAGTCAGTCCGACAATCTCAACAGAATTACTTAGTTTCTCTGTAAATTTTTATACCTATGAAAGTGAGAGTATATATGTGTGAGACATTTCTCCACCTATATTTTAAACTAGTATACGATCTACAGACTATAAATTTAGTATATATGGTATTCAGATATGTGGAAAAATGTAATTCGGGAAAAGCCTGCTAAAACGTCAATATTGAAAACTTGCAACTTGGTGAGATTATCAGTATTTATTCTGTAATTATTTCACGACTGCATAGGTGCGAATGATTCACACGAGAGCATCTTATGTTTAAAATAAATAGATTTGAATACACTTTTTAAAGTACGTTGCAAGCTTGCGAATGGTTATCCTACTTGGTTCACTGTCTTTAAGTGTTTGTTTCGATCTCAGTTCAACCATTTTTTTAACTTTCAAAAAGTGAAATGTTTAGAAAAATGAAACATAATGCTCGCATGCATATATCTTAGGGGTTTTATTCCGTTTTCTTTACTTCATGTTTTTAAGTAATTAAACTTTATATTTAATACCTGTCAATGTCAGTCTTTTTATAAATCATTGTTATATAGTACATTCTGTCTAATTTGGAACTTCATAATAATGTTACTAAGATGTAATATTTCAGACCTGTTTTTCTCATTAAGACGTTTAATCCGTACCTAATCTGTGCAAACCAATGTGAGGCGCCTGTTTCATCAAAAACTTGTCCAGCTATATTTTTAATACATCTTAATATATTCGAGAATCTGTTTGTAAAATCCTGCAGGCGTCTAGACCTCATTGTTATGTGCTGTTACTCATATGGCCTTACGATTTAGGACACGCAGCTTTTTTCCTTGCGTTTTTAACGGTTTTTTTTCTTTTTAGGTTTTTATGTCAGGTAGATTATCGTCTTGTCTTGAGCAACTTGCTCAGAAAAATACTGTTCCTTAGTTATATTTGAACTGTAAGCAAATTACATACAAATGCGGAGTTTTTTCATAGGCATCACAACTTATCAAGGCCAAGAGGCCACTCGAGGATGAGGATTAAACAGAGTACCGTAGACAATTGGGCAATGCAGTAATCGTTTGTAGTGGAAATTCTGTAAAGTAGTTAACTTATATGAAACAACCAATCAAAAACTTGTTTATGTTAGACTTGTAGACAACCCTATTGTAGTCAGATGGAAAGCAAAAAAAAAAATACAGATGACAATAAGTCGAGAACTTACCATAAACTAACGATATAGCAGACAAAACCTCACAACATTTCTTCTGTGAGAAAGAGGTTGCAGGGAAGAGAAAAGAACGTCCTTTTCGAGGCTAAGAAGTCTATTTTGAACTCTTCCAGTTTTTCAATTTTTTTACCATAGAAGCATGCATCGTGTTGATTTCCACGTGTTTATTTTATTCTTTCTTCTTGCACTTATTACAGAATTCAAGGAGGGTATCCCTATTATAAATCTGCCCGTGACCAAATATTCCATCTAGTTGTAAGTTCATCCTTTTCAACCTCAGATGAGAAAATTGGTCGTTTGATCTTCAAGCTTCACTGCGATTTTCTTTTGAATTTTCCGAATCTTATCTTTAGGAAGAATGTACTTGCCAATATCAGTATCCATTTACCCTTGTTTCAAAGGAAACGGTAAATTAAGATTCTGTTATGCGGTACTTACGGAAACATGAAGACAGTATTACTGAATTACATCATATACTCAGTTAGGGAGCTGCAATGACTTGTCCCCATTCTTCGACCACAACAGAGCAATGCATGTAAATGCCACATCCTGAACTGAAATGCATCGGTTTGGATCTAATCATCTTCGGGGAAATAAATGTTTGTTTGGCTCAGATTTGGCACAATTCCAGGCATAAGACAATTTGAAGGAAAGGGATTAATTCTTGACGATCTTAGAACTAGACCATTTTTCGGCATTCACTTTAATGAAAATAAATGTCATGGATTAATTCTTTCTACTGGGCCTCTTTTTTCAATGGATACCGTTCGTATAGATATATCTACATATGTATTTTTTATAATAAAGTATGTCCGTATATTGTTTGCATCGATATATATATATATATATATATATATATATATATATATATATATATATATATATAAATATATATATATATATACTTGTTTTTTTATTCAAACGTAATGGGAAAATGAATTCAACGAGGTTGTTAGATAGTGCTCAATAAAAGAGCTGATAATACTTGTTTATTGTAATATAAACATGGTCACATCCTGCTGCTACAAATAGCCACTTGTTTCAATCAAACAACAGATATTATCAGGCAGCGACTTGACTATTCAAAAGTTCAATGAATAATGGATTTTTATTTTAGGTAGGAACGCTTTAAAAGTTGGAGTTAAAAAACTTAAAACTCAGAACTTTAATTATAAGATGTAAAGAGGGAGGGGGTAATTTAAAGAAAGTTAAAAGATTATAATGGAGAGAGAGAGAGCGATTAAGAAGAGAAAAAAAGAAATAGAGAAAGAAAATAGAGAGAGAAAAATATCTAGAGGAAAAAGATATAAATGGTTATTATAAAGAGAATAAGGATTAGAAGGGACAAGAAAGAATGTTGAGATATAGTTAAAGAGAGAAAAAAAGAAAGTAAGAATTAATAGGAAGGGAATCTAAAAGAATTTACCAGTATATAGAAAAAGACAAAGAAAAAAAATCTGTGTGTCAACCAATTTATGAACAATTATACAATTCAGTAATGAGACAACATTATTACAAATACAATCTAAGCGTTAGAAAGTTAACATGTCAAAAAAGACAGCGAATGTATCCAACTGACATATTAATCATCAAACATACGTCCACGAGTAATATCAACGCAGTTCAAACATACGTCTACAATTACTTAAGCCCTTTATACTAAATGATTTAAGTTAAAAATTTTCGGGTTTTTATTAAATGAATATATAAGTAAAAGAAAAATAATAATGAAAAAACAATATTAAAATTATTATTATTATTAATAATAATAATAATAATAATAGTAATAATAATAATAATAAAAATAATAATAATAATAATAAAAACAGAATAAAATAAATATTTATTATCTTTTTAATATAACATATTTAGCCATAAGAGGGGATTAAATAAATTAAATAGGACTAATAAATTATAAATACTAATCTACTAATATTTATGTATATAAAAAGAATACAATGCATATATATATATATATATATATATATATATACTTACACATACACACATACACACATACATATACACATATACACACATATATACATATATACACCCATATATACACATATATATATATATATACATACATGCATATAATTAAAGGTGTAACTCTATACTATTAAGTTGAAAGTTTAAGCTAGTTAAATATAAATATAAAGTCATATTAAATCACAAATTAATACATTCAAGACGGTAATACTAAAAACATAGATACAAGTACACTTACATATAAATATATAAATACATTCAGGCAAAAGAAAGTAGTTAAATCAACAGAATACTCAAAAGTAGCGACACAGGTAGATAGTAACAAAATTAAAAATACTATAATACATATGTATATACCCACAGAGAACCAACATACATACAAATATACATATATATATATATATATATATATTTTTATGTATACACATACATACAGAAATACACAAAAATATTCACACAATCATATACTAATATACAACAACGCACATATATATATATATACGCACACATAAATATGTATAATTCACATAAACCATATACATAGAAATACATATGATAAAAATTATTTGGTCAGAGTACAGATAGATGCATACACACATAAAATCATACAAATCGACTGAATAAACACAACCAGGGGAGCACACAACAAAGGAGGGTATAGAAATGTATAAATGTAAGTACACACGGTCATAAAATAAACACATATACACATACATATACAATAAAACACACTGGTATATAAGATAGGGGAAATAAAGAATGAAATCAGGCGAGGAGAAAGTATATTAATAGTATTTTAATAAATTATAGAAATCAGTGACAACTTTAAATTTATATAAATTTTATATCTAAACTAAATTACTTAAAATATGTTTTTTATAATGTTTGCAATTAATTGAGTTTTCGTGCTTCTTATTTAATAGTTTATCTCTTTCTCTAAAAGTAAGTATACATAATTTCTCATAAATACATATGTAGCAAGGTGAGTTTAAAGATGAACAGGTTTTAGCTTTCTTTAAAATTTTCCAATTTACTATTTGGGAGTTACATTGCTCTACTAGTTTATAGTAATATTTAGACAAGGAAGTTCTATTTTTGTGCTCATTATTTTCAAAAGAGCACTTGTGACCGGTAAATCTTTCTTTAAAATTGTAATTTGTCATTCCTATGTAATATTTTTTTCCATAGGATTTTCCTTAGTAGAAATAGTTGCTTGGTACACTACAGTTCTGTTGCGGTAGTTCTGAAACGAAAGAGCACGTTAACCAACATTCGAGCAAGGGTCCCCCAACCAACTGGGCCAGGTGGCACGGCTCAGCAAAAACTCGTCCACTGTCTCACCATAGCGAATTTGTTCAGTGACAACCTGGTCATATGCATTAAATGCACCGGTAGCCTGAACGATTGCAAGAACCTGCTTACCCTGCTCTGCATCTATTTTCTGGTCTGTACTAAGTTGCCTATATATGACCAGAGCTCAACCTCGCAATCTGAATGGCAAGACGCGCTCGACATTTTCATAATGCAAAGCTTACACGCATCGTCAACATATTCGATCCACTCTATAATGGGAATATCAGCTGCAGCTCCACTAAATTTCTCGTAACAACGGGATGTAAAGAATCTTGTCCTCCATTGCTAAAAGTCAATATGAAGCCGAAATAGCTTCTAGTTTTTAAACTAAGTTCAATGGAGTTTT
>NC_136493.1:19028150-19065650 GCF_053919585.1 Euprymna scolopes
CGTTTTGCAAAGGCTAGCCTTGCTTTCAGGTGCATAGGCTTCAATAAGGGAGTCTTCCTCGGACGACATGCTTTTAAACCAGCTCTCTTCAAAACTCTACCAACTGTATGTCGAGATACATTCACTCCAGAGGTGCTCTGTTCATCAGCAATCTCCCCAACAGAGATCCTTGGGTTTTGTTTTACTTGTCGAACAATTTTCCGTTCATCTCTTGGGGAAAGAATCCTTTTTCTCCCTCTACCCTCTAAACTCATAACGTGGCGTTGCGATTTGAACTTGTTTATTATGGCTTTAACAGTGGATTTGGGAAGGTTTAGCTTCTTTGAAATCTTATCATAGACCTCCCCATTGGTATGGCATGCTACAAAAGGCTTCCTGACGTCTTCGCTGTGTTCCTTAGTTTTAACCATGGCGATTGAAAATTATAATTTAGTCACTTATAATAGTTTAAATAAATCGCTATCTAAAAATTATCTGAAAAAAAATATTCACTGAATTAGCGTTAAACAAGCATAATATGGCTATAAAAAAGTTCAGAAAGCACGTAAACCGGAAATTGATTGATATTATACTGATACTAAAAGAAAAACAAAGCCGTGCCAATAATTTTGAACAAGGGTTTTTTGCAATTATGTTTGTTGTTCCTTTGTTATTTATTTTTTTCTAAAATCCGATTGCTGCATCGGAAAGGCCAGTTGAAAATACATAATATACTTTGTTATTTTCTTTAATTTAATCCCTTTTTTAGAATTTATTAGGCACAATTAAACTTTTATTTTACCGTGCCAATAAATATGATCATCACTGTATATATATATATATATATATATATATATATATATATATATATATATATATATATATATATATATATATATATATATATATATAAGTTATACAATATACATGGCGATTACGCTACACTGAATATTCCGCGTTTCATCCATTCTTGGATTCTTCAGGCTCATGTGAAATTTTTGTGGTTGTCTCGCCTTTCTATATACGCATCTTCTATTGAGTTTTTAGTTAGCCAATCAGCTTTTTAGTATCCACTGCACCCTTGCTAATAAGCCAATGATTAGACACTTACACTACAAAGGCTCAGTTGACCTCCGCTTTATTCGCCCTTTGTGTGTGCTTAACAGAAAACGCTAATCTAATAGACCTAAACCCTATGTCCCATCACCGATTATCAATTATAAAACAGATGCCTAATTAGGTCGTAAGAAAATTCAGCAATAACTCAGGCGATGGAAATGTATTTAACATGTCAAGCAATATCTTTGAAGCAGCCCTACAAATAGTGGATACAAAAATATTTTTATCAAATATAAGCAACAAAACACACATATCTATAATAAAATTAAAAATAGAAGAAATATAATCTGGTATAGGCGCCATACAATCAAATGTTAAAAACAAAACTTATCAAAAAATGTCCAAATCTTATTGAAGTGCACTTTCCTGCAACCAATCCCTTACACAAAATGTCAATAAAAACAGCCTTACATTATCCTAAAGCTGCTGGGAAAATTTAGATGTGATAATTAAAGCACATAATAGCAAAATATCAAATACAAACAATGAACACAACAACAAAATAAGCAATAGAAGGTGGACACCATGAGAAAAATAAAACAAGAAGACACATATTTAACTAGTAGAAATAATAATAATATAAATAATAATAATAAAAATAAAAATAATAACAATAATAATAATAATAATAATAATAATAATAATAATAATAATAATAATAATAATAATAATAATAATAATAATAGTAAACCAACTCCGGACAACAACAAATATACTAGAAATAAAAATAAAAAAATACTAATGACGTACAAGATAAATGAAACTGTTGTTACCGCACACTTTGCCCACTTCAAAATAAATGTCTAACCAAAATATAGTTTACCAGGCCATAATATTTGCGAAAGAAACCCAGAATATTAAGCAATATTACGTAGGTATGACTTCCTTAGATTTCAAAACCGAATATTATGACCACTAAAGTATAGTCAATAATAAAAATAAAACGTATGAAAACAACTCTAGCAAAAAAAAAAAATACTGGGAGCTCAAGGAATGCGGGCGTTCGCCGGTAGTCGAATGTAAAATAGTAAGACAAGTAAACACATGTAGAGACCTAGACGTTCCATGTAGATTAGGCCTTCATGAAAAAGGAGGTATCCTATACTTTAAAGAACCCCAACATCTATTAAAATGTAGGAGAGAAATAGCGAACAACTGTGTTCACACGATCACATTTTCTCTTGGATAGAGCTACAAAATAATTTTAAAACTAACGATAACAATAAAACAATAAACAAATACAAAAAAATACAAAAAATAAATTAATAAACATGCATATACATAAACTATCACACACACTATATATATATATATATATATATATATATATATATATATATATATATATATATATATAAACTAACATATGAAAAATAACCTAGATTTTTAACAGATCAAAACACTAGAACTCTACGCTTAATAGCACACACAAAGGAACGGGCTAACCGGAGTTAAACTGGACTTTTTTCCTGTAAGTGCCTGCCCATTGGCTGATTAGGAAGAGTTCGGCTGATACTAGAAAGATGATTGGCTAACAAAAACTCAGCAAGAGGGGCATATATAAAAACGCGAGACAACCACAAAATTCTCGCATAAGCCTGAAGAATCCTAAAATGGATGAAACGCGGAATATTCAGCATAGCTTAATCACCATATATACATTTTAAGTTACTAAAAAGATCTATATCTAGTATCGAGTACTGTTGAAGTAAATACTAAATTTTTACGCATCAATTTATACTTTTGTATATCAATTTATGTGAGTAAATATATATATATATATATATATATATATATATATTTATATATATACGTGATAAAGCTGTAATTATTTTATTTTACTCATGTACTCTTTAATATTAAATTGTGCATTTTGAGATTAGGGCAATTATAATGGATCTGTTTTTATTGGATCGATCGATTCGCTATGCGGTTATTTTTAATGTTATCATTAAAATCTATATAATAGAGGGCCAGTTTAATTTGCCAGCGGGTGATATATTTTCAAATAATAGGCTCTGTGAGCCGCCAGCTGTAAGGTGTTATCGATTCACAAAATGCTTACAAGAGAATTATCTACCCATAAATCTGAAGAAAATCCATGAGCAATGAGGACGTACAGCCTAGGCTGTAAGATGGATCGCAATTCACTTGTAATTTTCTCAACGCAAATGGCTAATCCATTGCTAAACGAAAGTATTCTCCTTACAATACCTACTAAAAACCTTTAACTTTATATTTTCGCTTTGAAAATAATCGAATAACATAATAGAAAGTTCTTATCGAATAACTTTAAATGAAACGTGAATAACAAATTATATTTTCAGTATGTCATGATTTATAGGTAAAATGGTCATAATCGTATAACCATGCGGGACAATTTTATCGTTTTAATTATTATGTTTCTCTAGTAAGAAGCCACGTGATATCCACACACCCGATTGTAAGGCTTTATTTAATGGAAAGATTGAAAGACAAATGAGGATTAATAGCATGAGAAAGTTCAAAGTTAGAATAGCCTCGATCAAATTTAATGACGTATAATCATGACGAAGAAAAATATGTTATAGCATTCAGGGAGCAAACTCATGTTACTGCATTTCTCGGATGAAACGTTTCATGAAGTTCCGTTTTGGAATAGTCATACGGTTTTGGTTACTTATTTTCATTAACGGCATATCAACTCATTTCTAATTCCCCTATTTAGTAAGAGTTTTAATACAAATGTTTTTAGTTTCCTGTTTTATTTAACGCCATTAAAACTTTGCAGATTTTTCAATCGGATTATTTTTGTAAAGCTTACACACTTCAATACTTTTAAATATTAAAGCATGGTTCACAGTTGTTTGAGTTAACATTACGAGAGAATACCTAGTTTTCATATTAAGAAAATCTTATTTCAGGTTATTTTATGTCGAATCCGGCAATTGTAGTACATGTTTTATGCTTAAGGTTCTTTATATTTTCAAATGTTTCTTCACGTTGTTATGATTAGTCATTATTTTTACAATATATCAATAGTAATCGGGGTATTTAAGTTAGTTTGGTAAGTGATATTCTGCTTCAGTTTTCGTAATATTTTTTCTGTGTCTGTTCATTATGTTTTGCCGCTTGCCGTGTGTTAAAGCATAATAAATCTTTTATCCTAATTTAATTTCTATTTGCCTTGTTTTTTAAACGTTTTTTTGTTAATGCATGGCTTTTTATAAGAAAACGTGTTTATTTAAGATTTTTGGTTTTGGTGTTTGCTAGAGTAAATGTGTTGTTTTCGTTTTGTAGAACATGATTGAAATTTATATAGAGAGAAAATTCTAAAAGCAGAAATGCTTTGTGGAATTCAGTCGGAAATCCCGTATCTACTCGTAGCACAGAAAAAACGATACGGAAAAAAACTAAAAAAATGTTTCTAGCTGTTTGAGTTCTAAGACGATGTTATACTTTTAATATTTTACAAAAAGAAACTAGAGATAATAGATCACTCGAGCACGTTTCATGGAAATAAAAGACAACATGAAAGCTACGAACTTTGTTTGTCGGAAGAGTACAGCAGTAGCGTATAGATGAGCTGAATTAGTCTAGGAATCGTCTGTGTAATCCTTCACAGTAAAAATGAGTCGCTTAAACTCAGATGGCATCAGTACTCTATCTTAGCATGTATATACCTCTTACATATATCGAGCAAGTTCAACTTTTATCATATGCGTATTAAGAAAATTGACGTCCAGGATTTACTAAAATAAATTCTCGAAATAGAACACTTTCGAACCATATTTTTCGACTGATATAGATTAAACTCAAACTGTAATAATAATTAACCTAATATGACTTTACAAACATTATTCAGCTCTGTGTCAATATAAATCACACTAAATACTTTAATGTAGTTCTCTGTCGAACACCGTTTAAAAGAGACTCCGATCTAATAATCCCTGCAAAATCATTCGAGCTCTATTTCTTTTCCCATCGTCGGAATCTGCAAACCATTGCTTGTTTTACAAATATTCAATTACATGTGCTCCAACAAACCCTTTGATCATGTGATACAAGTGAACCTCCATATCTTGTCAAACACGACAGTAACAAAATCCCATAGCTTTACTATAGAAACTCCCTGATACTGGGCAACGTTTTAGGCTTCATTGTTTTACTCTCTAAAGTATGGGTTTCGTATTGGTATGCACATATTTAAATGCAATCTAATTAAATCAATTCTAAAAATGCACATGAATGGTATGTCAGGACACTTCTTATGTCTAGAGATTCTCCGATTCTGGAAAACCCTCTTTTCGGATAGATTTTTCTCTCGAACTGTAAGATTATATTACCATATGTATAACATTAAATGTAATATGCTTAAAGTAATACTTAAAATATCGCTGTGTGCATTTCCAGAGTAAATCCTTATGTTTAGGTGGCGATGTGTTTTTTTTGCAGTGAATATGTTTAAAGGATGTTTTAAAAAACTGAAAAATATAGATATAAAAATATCTGAAAATCATTTTTTAAATTTCATAACCAGAGGGATCTATGGAAATTCCACAGGGTACTAATTTATGTGTAATATATTGATGATGGTATTTTGTAGATGTTTAGTATATATGGAGACGCTCTGACACGATTGTAGCTATCTTGTTTAAACTGCAAAAGTACTTATTTAAACTAGCAAGGGAACTCGTCGTAGCTCGATCGTAAAGTACTCTTCAATATCATATCTTAATTTTTTGTAGATCTCAAACACCTTATCCTATAAGGTTGTATTGATTTTTATATATCATAAAGTCCGGTTACAAAACCAGAAGTACTTTTAAGAGTGGTTGAATTTGCTTGAATCAAAACCATAAATATATATATATATATATATATATATATATATATATATATATATATATATATATATATATATATATAAGGAATAAACCGAATAAAAAAACGACCTTTGCTTTAATATCTAACGTACTCCTTTCGGTCACCAGGAATTTGCATTTCATTGAAAATAATTTGACATACTTAAAAAAGGATAGGTCTGGTTGTCATAACTAAAACTCTTAAGTCTATTCGAACTAATGCGAGTTTTGAGTAATGTGTGTCTCTAACTTACTTATTTATTTTTAATTCACTAAATTTGGTTCAACTTTAGTTTGCTTTTTTTTAAATGATGTTGACTATGGCATTGCTTCAATAAATATTAATAATATTATTTAGTGTTTCATGCTCGCGCAATGATAGCTGCTAGTTGCGAAACACCAATTCAGTCAACAAAGCCAATATATATATATATATATATATATATATATATATATATATAATGAAGAAAATAGCTATTTTTTATACCTACACACACTAGTGTTTCATCTTTTCGTGAATTATCAGTGCAGGAATTTATGAGCAAAGACGGTCTGGAAATTCAAATCCGACGGCTAAGTTATATATAATAATCTGCCCCCATTAGCAAGGAACAAGAAACACGTTCACCGTTTACCGAGCAATATTCATTTTAAATTAGAATTTATATAAATGTCAAGACGCCGAAAGTGGTCTTATGATTAAGGGTTGGATGAACGTTATTAAGGGACACAAAAAAAGCAGCCACATTCGTCTCGTTGTCAAATAAGCAGAAAATGTCGTCAACATAACGAAAATAAATGTCTGGTTTATGCAAACCAGACAATAGGCCCTCTTCATGAAAACCCACAAAGATATTAGCCAACGCTGGTCCCAATGGGGAACCCATGGCCACACCATCCGTCTGTCTGTACATAATATCGTTGAAACTGAATTCTACCGACATGGTAGCCAATTTCATCAATTCTACAAAATATTTTCTGGTATTAGGGGAGTCGGAAGGTTACTCCGATATAAAGCGATAGCATTAATATTAATAGTCTCTAACAATGGGATACAAGTAAAAAAAAACTGGAAATATCGAGGGAACACATAAATTAGTCTGAATGAGTATAATGTTGTATAAAGTTAGCAAAGCTAAAAGAATCTTTAATACACTATGAACTACAAAGTTTCAAAACAGTTTCTAAAATAATTGTCAACCATTTTGCTAGCTTATGTTGAAAAGACCGTATCCTAGATATTATGCGTCTAAACGGTATCCCCTCTTTATGGGTCCTAGAGAAAATCATAAAGACGAGGGCGAAGAGAACCAGTAGGACGAATTAAATCAGAAATGAAAGTGGGAAGAACACCAGATAGAAACAGTAGAATCATGAGTATCTACCGGACCCAATGTAACATATTTAGAGGTGTCCCCCAAAATAGTCAACATTTTATTGACATAATCCTGGTGATCCACAATGCCAACGCCAGAACCTTTTTTTGTATTCCTAACCCCGCCATATTCATGACTTTTTTGTTTGTTTTAAATCGTATTTTCCTCGATTTAGCTTTGATAAGTGAGGAACGAAACGTGGTTAGCTAACCTTTATTTTCATTTTTTATTTTTTAAATTCATTATTCTTTTTGGTCTGTATTTAGGCATTATATATATATATATATATATATATATATATATATATATATAAAGAGAGAGAGATAGAGAGAGAAATAGAGATAGAGAAGTGGGGGGAGATATATAAAATACACACTCCCACAAACACACACACATATATAACTTCATAATGTAAAAAATATGAAACTCAGCTATTTTACGATGTAGTATATATATATATATATATATATATATATATATATATATATATGTATATATATGTGTGTGTATATATATATATATAAAATACCCCCACGCACACACACAACCATATATTTATATATATATATATATATATAACTTCATAAAGTATAAAATATGAAAATCAGCTACTTTTCTATGTAGTGTGGTTTATCTGTGAAGAGATCGCATGCGTTCTTACATATTTCCGGGTTCAGTACAATAAATAACTGCAAATAATCCTTATCAAGACAGGGAAACTGCCAGTTTACAAAGCTATGTCATTTCTCTGCAATTCCTTCAACGTCGGTGGATTTCATTTATTGCATTCGAACGCTCGAACAAACCAATCGATGCATCACTGTACATATTAATTTATTGTAAGTTTACTCTGAACTGCTGTTGATTCAGTAAAGCAACGTATAGGCGACGTCTTTAATTATGGTTATGAAAAGATATATCTTCGCCACAAAATCTAATAAGCTCCTTCGTTTCTTTTGCTTTGTTTATTCTGGCTGGTTACCTTTATCTTCATGAAATATTCTATTGTAAGATCGATAAACTTATTTTAAACAAGTAATGATTCATGGAATCAGGTTAAAAGCGTGGTTACCAATATTTTGTATTTACTCAAATGTGCTTACCCCCCGCCAAATATTTTTTGCGGATGTAATTTTACTGCACGTTCTCGTTAGTCTACAAAAGTCTATATAACGAAATTAGTGTAAATTCATAAGTTATTTGCGTTTATAAATTATGTGTAAATTTTAGAGAGGCACATGGTTATTGTTATTATTTTCTAGATTAAAATAAAGTTTTGTTTGTTTTCTTAGATTTCAATCAGCTAGAAACGACTGACGACGGATTGCACCAAGAAAATTTGGATTCTATTTTTAAACACACGTACTGGTTGAATTTGTGTACGTTTAAGTGATTTTTAAACGTAAAAACGTTAGCATGTAACACATATTTAGTGCCATTTTGTTTACTTTAATTATAAGGGTCGAATATCGCAATGGAAGAAAATACCTAATTTATTACCGTTCTTGAAATATTTTAAACAATTAAATAATATCTATTCCGCTAGGGATTTTTATTATTTGCCCAAAAAATCAAAATTCATTCATGGAATGATCCAACCATTGTTTATATTGCAGTGTGCATATCTAGTGAGGGCCACGCTCCCAAGATTTGCCTTCGATCAATGAGAAGTGGTCAATATATTTCTAGTCGCCTTACGCGCTCTCACCGGGCTATGCCGAAAAGGCTGCCCTGGCTTTTTGTCATGGTAAAAACCACGCCACTCAAAAAGTAAACAATTCGTAATGTATTTACACGTTCATAGAAAACAACAATATATATCAGATTGGAAGGAGTCTAAATAATTTTTTTTATCACAGAAATCTATGATTCAGATGCTCACAAACAAGTTGTTCATACAAAGGTCCATTGTGCAGAACCGTAAAATTAAAATAAAAATAAATTGGTATATTTAACACACATTGACGAGGCGCTTTTTATTCTCTAGAGATATCGAAGTAAAAAAAAGTTTAGAGTCAAATTCCAAAATGTACCAGATAATGAAACAAAGGTAGACAATCTCGATTTACTTCATTGAACGCGTGTATAAGCAATAAAAAAACTACTTTTTATTCTTTATAAAAATGAAATAACTGAAAAGAATCGTATAACATAAAATTCTGCCCACTCGTCTACTTAGCGTATATGTTGTACTAAAACTAATATATTTTATAATTAAGAAACAATATAACTTCTTCATGTATGCACAGGAATATATAAATGAATCTATTTACCGAAAGAGTTCTTTAACAGCGTGTGACGTGTCTTTATTACGTGCTCAACATGTGTGAATGCAATATATTTTGTCGGGTGTGTTGTGTTTTGAGCGTCTCTCGGATGTTGAGTACATATTACGTCCATGACGGACTATATACCAAACGGTCAATAGAATTGACAGAGCAACGTTCTCGGGGGATTTTACACCGGTCAATACGGAAAACAAATATGGTTCATATTAGTCTTGTTTCGGCGCTTGTGGAAAAGCTGCAAAAATCTCATCCTTATAACTGAAATTTTTTTCTTCAGCCACATTATTCCGTCCCTTTCCCTATTGGAACAGTTGCACTCTGTTTTATATTTCATCTACATGAAACGTAATCCATGATTGAAATAAAATAATTTATTGTAAAGTATTTGTATGTTTTAAATGACAAACTATATCTTATAGCAACAATTTTAGAAACGTTATTTTAGTTTTAGCACATTTTACTTATGTTGACTCTAACATTTGATTCTAATAATAATCGCACTGAAAAATAAAATAATTAATTTAATTATTTGTAATGTGAAAGTTGTTAGTAAAATGTGTTTTTTACATTTATAATATTAACAATACAGGAAAACTCTTATTTTCAAACAACTTTAGTAAAACAAACACGTGGTTCAGTTGGAATTGCTGGCTCTGTTCTAAACCTTATTACAATTTTTCTTTGCTGTATATATCTTCACGTAAACTGCTCAAAAATAAATACGTACAATTAAAATTTGTCTAGTTACAACAATTCTCGATAATATAATTTTCTTTCTCACTCACCTACTCTTTCTCTGTTTCGCTCTCTCTCTCTATCTCTCTCTCTATCTCTATTTCTCTTTTTACCTAAAACTGAATGAAGTGTCTACAGAAAAAAGTGTATTTCTTTGGAGAACAAGTTTCCGGAACGTAGATATATTTCCAGTCAGCGACAACATCGCCTGTGAGCCGCAGTAGTGAGAATCTACTTCCGAATCATTTATTGCATGTACATGTAAGCAAATCCTTTTTTTTCAATAAAATTTTTAACTTTTTTTTTATCTAATTCTTACCAAGTTCAGGCTATTGTTATTAATCCATACACGCTTGTTTCGCCGTCGATTTTACAAACTTATTATTTCCTAACATCTAACGGTCTTTGTACTTTCAAGGATACTTCAAATTTTGCAAACAAAACTATTTGTAATGAACGTCTTATTTGATAATTATGAACTAAAGACAAATTAGAGGACTTGTTTAGATTTGTGCAATAGAAGCTATAAAAAAAATCCTGCACAAATAATTCAACTGTTCTATATTCTGGTTTGCATTGAATATCTTTCTTGCTGACGTCTTAATTAAAATATTAAATTGCTAAGCGCTGTTCTCCTATTGTGTTTCCGACGTTGACTGGTTTAAGGAGTCGCATCAGTATAGATAGATACAACCTTGGTTAAAGTTAGTGCCTCTACTGATAGAGGTCTGAACAGAGCTGAAAGAGAGAAACATACCAAATATCAAGATCCCAGGTATGATATAAAAAGAAACTGGAATGTAGCGATATATCAATCATACCAGTTATTATAGGTGCCACAGGGTTTATGAACAAGAATTGAAGTCCTGCCTAACTAATACCCCTGGTGAGCCAAGTGCAAAAGTGATCCAGACAATTGCACTTTAGGAAAGAGCAAAGATACTAAAAAGAGCTCTTCTTTGGTTTCAATAAAAAGCTGGGCAAAGTTGGCAGCTGATTTAGCTGTACGATGCCCACGATTACACAATTCAAAGAAAGAAAAGAATACAAAACATATCGTTTACTAGGTAACATAAAAGTTACTTATTCGTTTTACAATCTAAATCCACATGGATATACAGAAAAAAATATTTCATGTTTCTTCAAAATAATATTCAATGGATGAATTTGTCAAGGAAATTTATTACACTTATATCAGGAGTTTTTCACATGAACTTCTAATGCGTTTCCTATTCCTTATATGGACAACATTATTTTGAAAATATAAAAAAAAAACAAATCATATTACTCTAAATTAAGGAGCATGCGTCCGCTTATGTTATGACTAATAGTTACGCAAACTTTGAGATATGAAAACAGTTCTTAGTAGCAGGACAATCTAGACTGTGAAATTCTTGGAAGTGACATCGGTTAAATGCCTTGTTTTGTCCTTAAATTCGATAGGCATCCAAATATTACAGACAAAAACTGACAGCAATAAATAGGAAACAAATCATTTAGAATTAAAAGAAAAACATATAAAAGGGCACGTTTTCTGCTTGAACAGGCAAAACCAAAACGAAGGACCTATATAATACATTTGCAAACGCGAATATACAGTTAAGCTGTGTAAAATAGTATAACACGTTATTAGCGACAGAATACTGTTGAAATATCTTGACTCGATTGATATAAATAAACACACAAGAAATAACTTAAACATCGTTCTTAAATACTAACGTTTTTACTAACACAGTCTCGACATGGGAGACACCTAACAATTACGTATGCAATAGATTATGTATACATTGTCAGTGCAGTATGTAAAGTATTGCACTAGCCGTATTCTGCATTCTTACAAAACACATGCGATATAATATATACACCAATGCTCGTCTGAACTCCAATCTCTGGTCCCCCCTCGCCAATCTTTCACGAAAAACACCCGTCTAACTGAATCCACTGTGAAAAATTTCACCCACTCTATATCTGTGCCTAAATAAAAACGCGGATTCCATGAACAAAGTTTCTTTCTTAGAACTGCACGCCTGTGGAACTCTGTTCCGTCTGCCTGCTTCCCTCCAGACTACAACTTGGATGTCTTCAAGTTCAATGTTAACAAATTCCTAATGAACCGCCCCCTTAAGTAAACACTTCATCAAATCTCCACACTAGCGTAATGTACTTGCAATAACCCTTATCCCTGAGTGGCTTCCGGGCATTGATAAGTGGTGATCATTGTGTAAAAAAAAAAGAACTCTTCATCGTCACGACCGCAAATCGCCATATATGATTACTATGAAAAAAGTGTGTCAAATGCAGACAGTGTCTACCGCTGACCCTTCAACTAGTAGTATCTACCAAAATCACTATCCTATATTATCGTAGATAACAGTCATACTCGCCACTAGATTATAGCGCGGGCCGCTTGATGGCAATAATCGGTACTGATCTCCATGCAGCGATTATGAGAGCTGCAAAAGCAAGTAACCACACAAAAATAGGACTAATAATCAGGTAAGACAGTCAGTGGATTTCGCTAATTTTCCACTGACAGAATGTACGAGACAGTAGAATCCAGATGTTTTGACTTTGGTCACTCCTACGAGTGTCAGCAATTCCTTGCAGTCAAGAATGAATAGAATAAGTTACCACAATTACTTATTTGTGTTCTCTGTCAATATTTTTTAAATCTATTTTTAATAATCAGTAATACGCTTGATTCACTTTTCGATATTGTACTAGATAATTAAAAGTTACTTCGGATTCGGTGAAAGGATAACCGTAGCTTCTCTGGCTTGGTGGCATATTTTCAATGAGCTACGCTCGTACAAGGATCCTTCTAGCATTTTCTCTCTCTCTCTCTCTCTCTCTCTCTCTATATATATATATATATATATATATATATATATATATATATATTCCATCTGAAGTATAAAGAGAATGTTTTGCCCTCCTTTAATTAATTAGTGACTGTTATATAATGTTTATTGTTAACTCTACAAAGTCGTGCTATCATCCTTCGTTTTTATTTACAGTGCCTCCCCACGTGACAGAGTTAGACACCAGGGTCGTTTTTTACGGGGAGAAAACAAACAAAAACAAAAATCCCTCACTAGAATAAAATAAGTAATTAAATTAAAAAGAACAGACCTTTCTTGATCTACCAATGTTTGTTTCCATCACTTCTTGGGTAATTTTGGCGTTCATTGTCAATGTTGGTTATTTAAGTTTTTCGAATAAAAGGTTTAAAATCTTTGGCGTTCTGTTGAGTTGCCTCAATAAGTTATCATCAAATAAGCTAAAAAACAAAAGGCCTAAATTTTTGTGTTTGCAATGATATAAAAAGGGCATTATTGTATGCGTATAATTAAATAAAGTCAATTATTTAATGCTAGTCGCTTTATTTTATTTGGTGTAAAAATTCACTGATCAATCTGAATGAAAAGTTTGAAAAAATAAAATTTTACATTCAGACACATTCTACACATGCTGTATAAATGTGTATACCCTGTCTTATTTACCATTTTTTACGAACTCCGATTTTAAAACTGCTCTTTTTATTTAACGATAAATTGCCTAAAACAATTATGGTTCTTATATCCTAATGACAGTCGCATAGCGACATGGTGTATGTAACGGGTATTAAACGTTCAGTTTCAAATTTTAATCGCGTAAACATTTTTCAAAAGAATGGAATTTTCATATAAGGCGGAAATTAACAATGAGTCTATAATTTTAGTTATATAATTTATTTTTTTATTTTTTTTATTTCAAGTAATATTTATTAATCGTTGTTTGATATTTTTTCACTTCTGAAATGTGTTATGTCCGCATCAGTTACTGTAACTTTATTAGAGTTAATCCCATGCAATTAAAATATGTTGCTAGTATATATAATAATAGGCAATAATACACACACACACATACGCACTAAACCACACACAACACCCTAATATATATATATATATATATATGTATATATATATAAAATATATTTTTTTTATTCTAAAACAAGTAAATCACCGCACATCTTTTCTGTTTCTGTATTCGTTGTTTAAAACTGGCCTCGGAAAAAGTGTCTTCCATTTCTGCATTCTACACACAATAAATCTTTCTTTTAATGATAATATATTGCATCCTTTATTTTTTCCTGGCAACATTTGTGAATTATTTCACGGAACTTTGCCTTACATTGAAATATCTTCCAGTAACTTTACTCCTTTGGGTTTTACAAATGTGGACACGGAATTTATACTAACTTCTCTTGGATTTTACCGTTATTCGATATTCTACTCTTCATCTGACCATCCATTCACGCGAAATCCTTCCCCCCACCATCTCTGCTTGAATGATTTTTAATAACTTTTACAAAGTAAGCTCCATGGCTTACTTGTAATTTCATTAAATATTTTGCGAGCAAAATCCGATTCCGCATTTTCCTAATCCTTAGTCTCTGATGAGAAGGAAATATTTCCTTCGGAACTCCGCCAATTAAGGGCAATCAACTTAATTTGTCTTTTCTTTTCGGAAAATTAAATATTTTTTAAACTCTTCTGAAAGTGTTTTTAATATGTTTTTTTATCATTTTTCTCATATATATATATATATATATATATATATATATATATACATATATATATGTATATATATGAATAAATATATATATATATATATATATATATATATTCATATATATACATATATATATAAAATATATTTTATAAAGCTCCCCTCTTTGGTAGAGCACTCTCGTAAATTATCTTACTCGCTACTTAATTTAGCTGAAATAATGCGAAGCTCGCGATTTGTTTACAAACAAACGTTTGAGCCCTCTACGAGTAGCGGACGGATGTTTATTTAAATAATCGTTCGGACAGGTTAATTTCGGCCACTGATTCCGTAGTCATGGGGTAGGACTGCCGACTGTCAGCACGACGGTTCTAGGTTCGATCCTCGGCTTGGGAGAGGTGTTAGTCTAGCGGCACTGATGAGTTGTGAAACAACGAAACAGGTCTGTATGTCGATGACTAAAATATATTTTATAAAGCTCCCCTCTTTGGTAGAACACTCTCGTAAATTATCTTACTCGCTACTTAATTTAGCTGAAATAATGCGAAGCTCGCGATTTGTTTACAAACAAACGTTTGAGCCCTCTACGAGTAGCGGACGGATGTTTATTTAAATAATCGTTCGGACAGGTTAATTTCGGCCACTGATTCCGTAGTCATGGGGTAGGACTGCCGACTGTCAGCACGACGGTTCTAGGTTCGATCCTCGGCTTGGGAGAGGTGTTAGTCTAGCGGCACTGATGAGTTGTGAAACAACGAAACAGGTATGTATGTCGATGACTAAAATATATTTTATAAAGCTCCCCTCTTTGGTAGAGCACTCTCGTAAATTATCTTACTCGCTACTTAATTTAGCTGAAATAATGCGAAGCTCGCGATTTGTTTACAAACAAACGTTTGAGCCCTCTACGAGTAGCGGACGGATGTTTATTGAAATAATCGTTCGGACAGGTTAATTTCGGCCACTGATTCCGTAGTCATGGGGTAGGACTGCCGACTGTCAGCACGACGGTTCTAGGTTCGATCCTCGGCTTGGGAGAGGTGTTAGTCTAGCGGCACTGATGAGTTGTGAAACAACGAAACAGGTATGTATGTCGATGACTAAAATACATTTTATAAAGCTCCCCTCTTTGGTAGAGCACTCTCGTAAATTATCTTACTCGCTACTTAATTTAGCTGAAATAATGCGAAGCTCGCAATTTGTTTACAAACAAACGTTTGAGCCTTCTACGAGTAGCGGACGGATGTTTATTTAAATAATCGTTCGGACAGGTTAATTTCGGCCACTAATTCCGTAGTCATGGGGTAGGACTGCCGACTGTCAGCACGACGGTTCTAGGTTCGATCCTCGGCTTGGGAGAGGTGTTAGTCTAGCGGCACTGATGAGTTGTGAAACAACGAAACAGGTATGTATGTCGATGACTAAAATATATTTTATTTTAATATATTTTATATATATATATATATATATATATATATATGAATAAAAATAAAATAAAAATACCAGCGATGGTTGACGTTATGTTGTTTGGATAAAAGAAAAACTGAATGTATATATGAAATGATCAACGTTTCGTCCCTATTGCAGAGGACATCGTTAGGATATTAAAAGGAAAAATGCAAAAAACTTCGCAACGTTTCAGCCAACTATTCCTTGCACACGGAAGCAATATGGAACAACAACTTGAGGATGAGGATAATTCTTCGAAAATATAGTATTGCATAAATGTATAAACTGCTCATCTCGAAAGAGTTCCAATAATAAAATGATACAAGAATAAAACTGTTAAATTGAGTCGCCCATATATATATATATATATATATATATAGGTGACTCAATTATATATATATATATATATATATATATATATATATATATATATATATATATATATATATATACATACATCTATGTACATATGCACATATATATATATATATATATTATTTTGGAAAAAGAAAAAACAAATGAATTTATGAAGTGTTCAACGTTTCGTCCCTATTGCAGAGGGCATCTTCAGGATAGTAAAAGGAAAACTGCAAAATAAAACACAGAGAGCTGAGCAGCAAGATGTCTGTTTACATTACACTTAAACGTCTTATGTCAGTACAGTTATGTCAGTACAGTTATGGAATCCGGAATATAGCTCCAAAGTCTAGCAGTTTTGGAGTTGAAACTATTAGAGAAGAAGGTTTTCTTATATCTAGGGATCTCTACTGTGTAAGGGGTTAGATTTGCTATTTGCTGGGTCTATTGGGAGTGTATACGTCGAAATTGGCTTTTGGGATTGGTTTCCGTCGGAGCATGCCCCATTTAAATACTTGTAAAAACGGTAGAGGGAAGGAACATTCTGTCTATTAGACAAAGTGTGACACTTCGATGACAGTTCAGGACCTATCAGGTTGGCGACTCTCTTTTGAACTATATACAAGAAAGAGAGACTATTAGCAGAAGCATCAGTCAAAATATTACAACAATACTGCATACATGGGCGAATGGTGGCCTTGTCGAGGTGCAGGATACTTTCAGACGTAACTAATTTTCTATCAAGTTAGAGAGAGTCCAATTTCTTCGCAGCAGCCTTGGCAATGCTCCCGATGTATCTGTGCAAACCCAGCTTCCCTGTGAACGTAAAGCCGATGAGTTGGAACGAAATACTTTCAGGTAATGTATTTTTAGGCATTGCTATTGGTGGTTGAGAAGGTTTCTTGAAGTTATTTAAGGAAAATGAGATTAGTTATGGGAGCACTACACGTTACCATACGTTTTTGTCCCCATTCCACTAAAGATTGAAGGTTTTCCTCCAGTGTTCGCCATTGCCTTCGATATATTTTCATTCGTATAGAGGGTGCTTAGTCAGCAAATATGCTCATCTCACAGACTATTTTTTTCAGGGAGGTCATTTACCAATTTCAGGAATAATAAAGAGCGATAGATCGACCCTTGACGTACACTCACATTTATATCTTTAGTAGCCTACCTTTTCAAAAAGGATTATAACTATAAAGGAAACGGAGAAACGATAACCATTTGATTCATATTCAACAAATAAATTTTTATCAGCTCAGTAACAAATGCATTTACGTTTCCATTAGCCAATTATATTATATAAGACGTGCGGTAAAACAGTTTTTTTTTTGTTTTTTTTTTGTAATTCAAACTTAGTTTTGCTGATATATTGCAACAGTCGTTAAGGCCGACGTAGTTTTACAGACCGTCATAAATAACCCAGACGTTCTTACAAATATAATAATTATATATAAAAAATAAAATAAACATGATATAGCCAATAATCCTATAAAGAATGAAACGTCGAATAAATTATTAGGTTGACTGGCTTGAAATTACGTTTATACTTACTGAACACGGAAAAGAATGAATAAAATGATGTTTTGTGTTGAAAAACATCCCCCTCCTCCACAGCGCTTCAGTTATGTAGTCTCACTTGCTTAACACATGTTGTCCGCCGATAGTTTTACAATAAATCACGCAGACGGACAATTGTTTCTTGTTGAAAACTTGCTTTTTGCAATATACAATAATAAAGATGTTAATTAGTAAGTGTAAAATTTATATACACGAACTGTCCATTTCTCTAGCGTGTTAACACGTATTTCCTTTCAAAAATAGTTGTCAGTCAGACTGCTGAGAAAGTGTTTTTTTAATAATTCATCCTGTTGAAAATACCAGTATGGTTTCTTTTATTTTTTCCAACATAAAACATATCATATACAAACACTAATAGCTTAAGAAATCGTCTCCAGAGGATTTCACATATTTTCTGAAACGTAAAATCATGCCAGTTATGAACGACATGGTTATATCTTAATGAACTAAAAAAAAAAGACGGAAAAAACAATTTAAGACATTTTGTCATTCTACCTGAACATTAGTTAAAGTGTTTAATAGTGTTAATACATATATGTGTATAATCACATAAAGTTATTAACAGTAGATAGGGCCCGAACAAAGTTAGACTGAACTGCTAGTATACGAAAAGGAATTAATTAAAATTATATATAAATTCATGTTGATTAAAGCTTGTATTTAATAACCGTGTTTCATCAAGTAAGGAGTAGGATAAATACACATTTTATACTTTGTTTTTTTTTCGAAGACCAATGCTTCTCATCAGAGGAGGAAATAAAATGCCCGGGTATCTGGAGATGTGTGTTGAGCAAAAAGAAAGTGGTCATTTTTTTTAATATTTAACTCCTATTATGACCCCTTAAAATTTATTGTTTTGGGCTCAAATAAAGTTATTAAATTAGATCCATGTACAATGAATCTTTATCTAAAATTTCAAATGTTTAGACCGAAAATTATCGGAGGAGTTTGTTAGAGTTCTCAAAAGTAAAATCGTTAAACTTTGACATCTTAATCGTAAAATTTCTGACCGAAAACCTATCACGTAGATTTTCCCAAATCTCAGTACTCTGTATATCAAATTTCTAGTGTGTAGACATAAAACTGACACAGTTATTGCGTAGGGAAACATACACACACATACACACACAGACCGAAACTTTCACTTATATATATATACATATATATATATGTGTGTGTGTATGTGTGTGTGTGTTCGCGTATAGGGGTATATTTTGGAGGCAAGTCGTCATCTAGGCACACTTAATAAAATACGACAGAGTTTCCTTTCTTATTTACTTTTCTGTTGATTTTCTCGACCTACCGATAATTTTTCTCGTTGCAGTTAGTAAGATCGACCAATGATCTTAAGCGCTCGATGAAAATGGCTGACAAAATAAAATCACCCAGCAAGACCTCCGAAGGAAATAATATCGAGGAATTAAAAAAAAATAGCAATCTTGCTTTCGGGGCTGTTGGAAAACTGCTCCTGTGTTACCAGTATTAAAGAATTATGGCAAAAGAACGGAACCATAAATTGTCGCGTCATTAATCTCCTCCGACATTTTTTCCAAAATATTTGAGACCTTAATTTTCCATGACCTTAAAGATGCTAAACTTTTGACTGACCAACAATATGGATTTTGACAAGCCCGTTCCACAGCAGACATCCTGTAATCTCTGAACGTATATACCACTCACTGGACAAAGCCGGGGAAGACAGAGCGGTAGGTCTAGATATATCTAAGACTTTTGCCAGCGAATGGCATGAGAGTCTCGTCAGGAAAATTATATCATACGATATCACAGGTAAAATACTAAACATAATAAAATACTTCTTAGGAAACATGAGTTGGAACAATTACATTAAAAACATTTCCACAGCCGCTGCAAAGCAGGTAGGCTCTCTTTATCATGCTAGAAAATTACTAACACCAGAAAGTATCATGTACCTCTACAAGGCCACCATTAGCCCATGTATGGAGTATTGCTGTCATATTAAGGCGGGTGCATCTGCTACTAGTCTCTCTCTCCTAGACAAGGTTCAAAATAGAGTTGCCAATCTGACAGGCCATGAACTGGCATCTAAGTTTCAGCCTCTGTCCCATCGATTAAATGTTGCTTCCCTCTGCTTGTTCTACAAGTATTTTAATGGAGAATGCTCTGACGAACTCAAGCACTTGTGTCTCCACGACGTAAAAACCTCGACAAACCCGACAGGCAGCTCTATCTCACTCCCACACAGTATAGATCCCTAGATATAAAAAGATCTTTCTACTCCAGTAGTTTCTTCCCCAGAACTGCTAGACTTTGGAATTCCATTCCGGATCCCTGCTTCCTCAACCGTACTGACGTGCAGAAGTTCAAATGTAACGTGAACAGACATGTTGCTGCCCAGATCCCCACATAGTAAACCAGTAGATTTTACCTCTGATTGTAGCCCCTTACACCAAAATGGCAATGTTCCTTGTTTGGGGTAAACATTTAATAAATATAACAAAAAAATATTAAGGAACAAGTTATGTCCACACAAACCCCAAACGGCGTTGACACTCATCTAGTTTACAGATCACTGGCTGAACTTGTGGACTAAAATGGCATTTCCGACGTAAACATTCGAACTGATCATTCAACTCTTAGTCACATATACATTCTAATCGACGTGAGGGTTACTTATATATATATATATATATATATATATACATATATTACTCTTCCGATTTATTCGGAATTATGACACCATGCGGATATGTACTTTCTTTCCTGTAAGTGTTGTCGAGTTACCCAATAAATCAGAGCAGAAATGGTTTCAAAATGTGGCATAATCTTAAATATTCTTTTCGTTATATATTTGTATTTGTTTGTAGTTACATCTAACTCTAGAAATTAAATGATTTGTATAAATAAAGGATGAAATATAATTGATATATATATATATATATATATATATATATATATATATATATATATACGTATGGCTGTGTGAAAGGGTCTTATATTTCTTATATACATATATATATATGCTTATATATTTATATATATATATATCTACATATATATTTATATATACATCTGCGTGTATATATATATATATATATATATATATATATATATATATATATATATATATATATTACATTTTTTTTAAATAAGCTATAATATCCCGATAAGATATTTTCCGTGTTTTGTATATCTGCCTTTAGAGAATATTTTTGCATTTTCATTGGTTTCTTCATCTACATGATATCTCTAAATTAATTACTGCTCTACACTCGCCTGTTAATTCCGCTGAATTTTTCTGAGACATATCTATTAATCAACATCCGGTATAACCATGTATAAGCATATATAAATATATATGCGCTCATGCATATAAATATAATCGTGTATAGGTTTGCTTGTTTTTGTTAGCGATACTTAGTGAATGAATTCAGTTATTTATATGGAAGCGTATTTTTTCCTAAATGCGAGTTGCGAATATTTTTTCCCATTTTACCAGTTCCACACCTCATATAGGGACTAGTATATCTATTCTTATAATCCAGTGACACGTGTTTCATCGTCTATGACTCCCCAGAGAAGCTGATCGCGCATATATATATATATATATATATATATATATATATATATATATATATGTATATATATACGCGATCAGTGTATATGTGTGTGTGCAGCTTGGTAAGCTTATATATGTGTGTGTCTGTGTGTGTGCAGCTTGCCAAGCTTATAACCAGCGCCCCACTACGTTACAAATGAATGCTGCTGGGCGACTTTAACGCGAGAGTGGGGAAAGACCACACACTCTGTCATTGGGAAGCATGGACTTTGTAAATGCAACTCACACGGCCGCCTGCAGTTAGGACTTTGCTCAAAGCCTTGTCAGATTCCAACACATCACAGAGCTTCAATATGCAGATGACATGTTCCTTAGCCATTCCAAAGAAAGACATTCAGAGATCCGTAAACAACTTCACGACAGCCTACAATCGCTTCGGACTATCTGTTAATATTGGCAAGATAATGATGTTCGTACACCCAGTACCCAATACCATTTTGCAGGACGTAAGCATTTACATAAATGACACTCCTCTTGAGCAAGTAGATCACTTTCCATACCTCGGAAGCATACTATCAGAAAAGTGCTCAAATGAGAATGAAATAGAAAGCCGAATTGGCCCCGCCTATGGAGCTTTTGGTAAGCTGACAAACACCTTTCAATAAAAACTAAACTCATGGTATACAACTCGATTGGTATACCTATGCTTCTGTATAGGTGTGAGACCTGAACGATATACCAAAGTAATCTCATCAAATTCGAAAAATTCCATCAACAAAAACTTCGAGCTATACTGACCATCAAAGGTATGTAACCACCACAAGCGTTCTTGAGAGAGCTAAAGCTGCAGTATTGATGCCACCACCGTGAGGCACAGACTCCGTTGTTTCGGGCATGGATGAAAACAGACTCCCTCAACAAACCCTGTATTCGGAGCTAGCCACAGGAAAATGACCTATCGGTCGCCCTCTGCTGCGATATAAGGACCAACTCAAATCCACCCTAAAAACACCGGCTTTAATCTTCACATTTGGGAAACATCTCAGGATCGGTGCTGTGGCGCCAATTGATCATACATGGTACCAAAGGATACGAGGCAGAAAGAAGAATACTGGTGGAGATCAAGAGGCAGGCAAGAAAATTCCCGCTGAACAACAACGTCCCCTGCCAAGCATTCCTTGCCTTCTCTGCCCACACAAATTCCACGCTCAGATTGGTCTGAGAAGCCATCTACGATCCAAACACTGGGGGAAGAGGAAACTGAAATTCTCGGATGCGAGAAATCGGCCGACGACGACGATATGAAAATATATATTTATATATACATTCTTATTCATATGTGGATATATACGCATATATATATATATATATATATATATATATATATATATATATATATATATGTGTGTGTGTGTGTGTGTTTGGGTGTGTGTGTGCGTGTGTGTGTGGGTGTGTGTGTGTGCATACATAGATAAATATATATCGGATTTTATTGGACTATGATACATAATTTTCTAAGCAGTAAACCAAAGTAAAAGAAATAGTGATATGTTTTGAAACTAGAAAATTTTAATCTTTAATTCCACAAAATAATAAATTACGCTGTTAACACATGTGAAAGGGATAACAGGGAGATAGGAAATTTGATTATAGCATTTTTCTAGCCATTTTTGCAGTGCAGACAATGTGGCACCAGAGAGGCTCCCATTTCTAAGACAGCAAAGCGTAAGTTGCTTCTTCCGATATTCCGTGCCACACACGTCAACGAATGAAACCTCCAGGGTTGCATGGGTCAAGAATGATAGATGGTAAGTCAGTAAAACAATCTACGTTTCACTTCTGCATTTAAGACTTCTCAGATGATTTTGGACTCACGTGATTATAAATCAATATTTAACTCCCAACTAGCGGAGGACGAAATATCATACATCAGTTTCTGGTGGCTTATGATTAAATATTTACAAACCTTCTGTTTAGAACATACCTGATTTTTTAGATGAACTTTGTGTAGCATCGATTGTACCATTACTAATTTTTTAAAAATTTTCTTCTGAATACAATCATTTTATGATCTCGATAAAAAAGATCGATATTAATCTACAATACTTACTAAATTGCAAAGAACTTGGGGAAAAAAGAGCAGGGGCTATAATTAATGAAACGACTGAGACTATACGGCAAACGGTAATACTGACCTCATCTTTAGGATATAGAATCAAACCAATGTGAACTAAAATTATACCGGCTATATGGTGAGCATTACAAGAGTAAACATAGTTACACACGCATATTACAGGAATCAAGAAAAATGAAACTTGTACTGTGTATACTTTAAAAAAATAAATTGTATAGAGCAAGCATCGAGTGGTGTCAGAGGATATAGTCATAAAAAAGTCAAAGGAGACAGAGGCACAACCCAGGCTTCTCAGGATAAGTACAATAAAGAGTATGACCTTTATGAGTTTTATTACCACCCAAATTCCAAAGGAAACTAACGAGTGTTGCCATCAAGGGGTCAATTTGAAGAGTTCCTTGGCCTTGACGAGCAATGCCATAGAAAAAGTCACTTCTGATTAATGTGTAATTACAAAATATTCAAACGTTTGTTTGCAAATATTTTATATAGTGTCTCTCTTTTCTCTTAAATTGAAACCATTAATAAGAAAAAAAAGAAACGGCGAAATTAACAGGGGCTTGAACAGAGGGATCTCTTGATCTATAGTCGAATTATTTACACGTCAGCTATATATGCTTTGTCAATATTTATGCTGCATTTTTTAGAAGAAAGCATTTGCTGAGATTTTATTATCTCCCTTGTGCATGTAACGTGACATATTCCACCTGTAAAATATTTTTGTTTAGTCTATGAGTATAAATAATTGTTAGGATGTAATTTTTTCAATCGTTGGTAATTTTCGGATGAATTTCTGTACCAAATAAATTTATGAACTCTCTCAGACATATATATATATATATATATATATATATATATATATATATATATTTACATATATATATATATACATATATATATTTACATACATATATATATACATATATATTGTGTATATTTAGGCAGCATTTTATCATTCAGACAAATATTATTGAATATCACGGAATTATTCTGTTTTACATATATTTATATATATATATGCACATATATATATTTATATATTTATATATCTATCTATATGTCTATCTATCTCTCTCTCTCTCTCTCTCTCTCTCTCTCTATATATATATATATATATATATATATATATATAACGTTTAAGATTTTTCTCTATTTATTTACTTTGCATTGTTTCACTTTTTTCAAGGTTTCGGATGAATTAGCGCTGATTAAATCCAAACCCCTATGGTTGATTCAAAGAAATGAAACCACCGGAACGCCCTTGACATATGCATATATATTTTTGCAATGAATATGCTATCTTCAGCCTTCAAATTCATGATCGAACATCTTATTAATTATATTCATCCCCTCCTGATACCTTATATATATATATATATATATATATATATATATATATATATATATATATATATATATATATATATATATATAGTAATTTATAAAATATATATGGCGATTAAGCTAAACTGAATATTCTGCGTTTCATCCACTGTAGGATTCGTCAGGCTTATGCGCGAATTTTGTGGTTGCTTCTTGTTTTTATATATGTTGAGGAGTTCTAGTTAGCCAATCAGCTTTCTAGTATCCACCGCGCCCCCTCCTATCAGCCAGTTGGCATGCATTTTATCGAACAAAAGATCTGTTTTAGAACTTGGCTAGTGGTTTAAGGTAGATCTTTTCCCTCCTTTTTTTTTTTTTGAAGGTACTAAAAAAATAAAAAAAACACCGTATAAAAACAACACTAGCGAATAAATACTGGGAACTCAAAGAAAGCGGACATTCGCCGGTAGTCGAATGGAAAATTATGAGACAAGCTACCACGTGCAGACATTTCGACGACCCATGTAAATTATGCCTCCATGAAAAATTTGCTATCCTGTACTTTAAAGCACCTATAAATCTATTAAACTGTAGACGAGAAATTGCAAACAACTTTGTTCACAAATTAAAACTTACTCTAGGATAGCGATACAAAAAAGCTTAAAAACTAACAATAACAAAAGAAAACAAACAAATAAATAAATTAAATAAACATGAATATACATACACGATCACACATATATGTATATATATATATATATATATATATATATGTGCATGTGTGTGTGTACACATAGGTATATTCATATATATATATATATATATATATATATATATATAAAGAAGGGAAAAGATCTACCTTAAACCACTAACCTACTTCTAAAATAGAACCTTTGTTCGATAAAATGCATACCCATTGGCTGATAGGAAGGGGTTCGCTTGATACTAGAACGCTGATTGGCTAACTAATATCCTCAACATATATAAAAACGAGAAACAACCACAGAATTCGCGCATAAGCCTGACGAATCCTGTAGTGGATGAAACGCAGAATATTCAGTGTAGATAATCGCCATATATATTTTATAAATTGCTATATATATATATATATATATATATATATATATATATATATATACATATATATATACCTATGTGTACACACACATGCACACATATATACATATATATATACATATATGTGTGATCGTGTATGTATATTCATGTTTATTTTAATATATAGATAATCGCCATATATATTTTATAAATTACTGGCGCAGTTGATAGAGACGTTGAATCTCTACGGTTCCAGATGGACATTGTCTGAAGATAGCGGTTTCAATCCCACCGAAAGCGTGCCAGAGGTAATTGGTCAAAAATGTGGTGAGACGACAACAACTACGGATGGCAGTGATGGCTGAGAATGCAGTTAGGAGATTCGAAGTTCCTATCCGTCGCGGTTACCACCTGACGAAGGCCAGAGGAAGTTGGCCGAAACGTTGTGCACCAATAAAAAAAAAAAAAAGATAAGACGAGACTAATAGTCCGAAATAAAATAAAACTAACATGATGTTCTATCGACAACTGTTTCAGCGATTTCCGGGATTGAATCCATATTCCCCGTCTTCTAAAAATATCTATGAACTAAATTTATTTTCAGATGACAAAAAGCTTCAGAAATTCCCTGTACTGATTTCGTATATCTCCTTTCTGAAACAAATATATGTAATAAAGAGATTTTCACATCGGAAACTGCTTCAGCCATTACCGGAATTGAGATCATAAGTAAATATGAAAAAAAAAGTGATTTTTAGACTGTAATCTGTTCAGGCATTTTGTGGACTAACAACATAGCTAGATGCCAGGCGTTTACCGGTCGTACAATACGCTTAAGTAGGATAGTTTGATTTTTGCAGCTTGTCTATGTATTATTATAGCATTAATCCTCGATTGTATGCATTACGAGGAATAGGTTTCCCGGTAGACTAATTCGACAATACATTTATAAAAATAAAAATAATTATAATGTTGTTCATCAAATTCCGCTTGTGTTTGTTTACAATATCACGTCAGCTGATATTTGGGATTGAGGATGGATGCCCTGAAAAAGTCACATTTAATTAATGTTTAGTTTTAATGTATGTAAATGAACAAATGATTTGCGGCGCTTTACTTTAATACATCCTTACTTGTAAATTGAGTCCATTAAAAGAAAAAAAAATCAATGAAACGGTGAGGTAAAACCGGGCTTAAACAGAAGAAAATTCGATATGTACTCGAATTCTGTGTCATTCAGCTATATCTCTAGGCATCAATAATTCTGTTATTTTAACCAAAAATCATATGCTAGTATGTTCATTCATTGGTGGTGTAACGTAAAAATGTTCTCCTTTACAAATTGTTCTTTTTCTTCATAAGGTAAAAGAATACTTTCGATCAGATTCTTTCGAGTTTAGATATTTATCGGATGAATTTCTGTAAAATAAAAATAATGATCAATACGTAGATTCCAGATGAGACTGCCATTCAAAACTTGAAAACGTGTAGCGCCAAATATCAACATAAAGAAAAAGAAACAAGAATTAGTCTAAAGTTTGAAGTTGAATAACAGCTGCGAATAGGTAAATATGTACATTTCTATTATTATAACAAATATTGGCGCTTCTTCATTATAATAGAAAACATACGAAAAGCGTAATATTAAATGTTATTAAGATTAATTATATCTAATAAATAGTCATGCGGGAATTAATCAAATATCCAAAAATACGAAAAATGATCAGTCAAACAATGAATTATTGAATGAAAATATTCTTAATATGTTTCAATTATATGAATAATTGAACAGCATAAGTTCAGGGAATGCACGTTTGTCTTGTTACAATTCATGTCTGATGTCACGCAAATTAGTGTTTATCAAAATACATGTTTTATGTAATAATGCAGTAATATTTAATAAACTACGGCATGCAATTAGATAGATAACACTGCTTTAAGTGGCAGTTTACATAAAGCTTAGGTAGATATTATTGTTTTCTGAAGAAAAACGCAATTTTTCGATTATCGGATTTCGCTATGACGAAAAAGAACCGAAATATTTATTAGTTACATTTTCAGTTGTTCTTTTACCAAAGTTTGTATTACTGTCTTATCTTATTCTCTTCGTTACTTTCGAATGTTCAAACCCAAACACAACAAGAGAAGATTAGTTGTCGCCATTGAATCACTTGAAGTAATGCGCCGCTTACAAATAAACGATAAGGAAATGTTTCGTAATCACAGTTATTAAATATTACTAAACCGTCCAGATTCTCGATTTTCTTTCGAATCTATTTCTGAGGCTTTGTTGGTCAACCAGTCGTTTTGCCATTGTTTTTTTTTGTTCAATTAATATTATTCTTGAAAACAGATATACGCTTACGCGCCCAATACATATTATTATATACAGTGTTATTATAATTCTCGACATCTGCATTAATGATGGCTTTGATTGATTCAAGGGTTATTAATACAATTTTCGCAGCATATGTTTTCTTATTATTTTGATAAATTTTATTGACACGAAATAAATACATTGCTACTGGAACATTAGCGGCTGTCTGTTTACATGGAATTTGTATTCGTGGTAATTAATCGTATCGTCAAATTAGGGAGGGAGTTTCTATGTTAAAATGTTCGGAGAAATGCAGCTTTAAAAGTAAAATAGCTTTAGAGTATTTTTCAGACTGTACAGAACCTTAATAATCAAAATTCAGATTTTTCTGTAAGTTTAATGCATACAAATACAGCGCGTTCATCAGAGTATATTACCCGGTCAATGGCGAAATGTTTGCTGGTCGAAGATTATTATGATTTTTATAATATTTTTAAAAGTAGAATGTCTGAAAAAATGCTATCATAGCAAAATCGATATTTACAGATAAACTTATTTAATTAAATTGTTTTAATAAAAAAAAGTGTGTCGAAAATAATGCAAAATGTGGCTTACACAAGCAACAGCGCCTCTCTATCTTGCCGGGTGACAGGATCAAGAAAGGAAAACGCTTTACTAATATGCATATAGCTTAAATTTGTATACTAGTACAATGACTGCTGAAGAAGGAAAGGGAATGCACAGTGCAACTGAGAGAGAGAGAGTGAGAGACAGAGTGAGAGAGAAAAAAACAACAGAATGACAGAGAGGCAGTGAGAACTGTCGGTGAAGATTACAGTTAACGGTGGGAGTTTAGACGAATATCTATGATTTTTAAATCTCAGTATACTCCGGAAAAGAATGTAGAATGACAACAATAATTTAAAAATAAAGCAGACTTATACAGTTTGATGTAGCATGGCATAGAGGTCACTTAATACGACGTGGATTTGAGAAGAGAGCTTAAAACACACGTATCATGTAGTCACGAGTTGGGAGTCAGAGAGAGAATGCGTAGTAGGTAGCCGGAGAGGGAACAACGTTTCACGGACAGTAATAGCTCTAAGAAAGGGTATATGTTGAATATAGATGTCTAGGACCGGCGTCGCAGCTTTTTAATGGTAGGGTGGGGGACATACGGAATAAAACTGCGGTAAATACAACAAAGTTGTACGAATCTACATTCGCAGCTTTTAAAGATGGATCTGATATATTCCCGAATAATCAGATGTAAAAGTCCTAAATGAGTCACATATAACCTTTGTTTTGTAAAGGATTTCGTGTACGATTATATTCACGTCCCGTCATGAACTGTAATTACATGACATCCACACAAGGAGCTCGATTAAAACATCACAGCGCTCGATATAGACGAACACACGTATATAGTACGTTATAGCTATGACTGACGCATATACACAAGCGTATATACACTTCCATGCCATCTAATCACAAGAGGAAACATGAATTAAACACATTGATATCCCGGCAATATGACAGTTTTAAAACAATCACAGGATGCAACACAGCCTCATTATTACAAGTATTAAGATTTGGAGATAATTCAGAATCTATTAAAGTAAGTACTTTATTCAGTAGTTCTAATTGAGAGGGAGATATAGATAGAAAGAGAATGAGAAAGACAAAGATAGAGAGAGAGAAGGGCTGATATAAGGCATGTATGGCTGAATGGTTACCTCACAGATTATATTGTCTGAAAAGTTTTGTTCCGTATGTCACGTTTAAAATTTAAATGATATTTTTCATTGATAAATCACGACAGTTATAAAATACCATTTTCTTACGTCAATTTATTGTAAATTTGATTTTAAATTGTATTTTATTATGCAATTTCAAATTAAAGTATTAATACATTAATTGGAATCACATATTTGTTTAGCACTTCTAAGATTAAAGGTGTATTTTATGTAGTTCTGCACGTTTACCTTTGAAATAATAATTTTAGTTAAATGAAAGTTTTGGCGATCTTATTATTTTCTCGTTTGTTAATTGAGATGGTCCACGGCATGAAGTTAAAAAATATAGTGTCTTGGTATTGACTGGTTTCTACATCTTTGCTCGCAAATTATGGTTTCAGGATGGCAGTTCTTTACCCCAAAATACTGACCGAATTAAAATTGAAGTGACGCATGCGAATTCGGTGAAAGTATCGCCCTACAAACAAAAAGAAATTGTGTAAGTGAAATTGTGAAATCTTTACCGAATTCATTTGCGGTCTCGCAGCTGGCACGTTTGGCGAAGCAGAGACGATCAGCGGAAGATGAAGCCTCATAGGAGCTCCTGGTGTAATTTGAAATGGTGCCTTTTAGCCGACTAGGTCTGATAATGCCATACACCGATCCCCAATATTACTGTAAGAATAGGTTTAACTTTAGGGAGAAGGGGTAAAATTTTGTCACATTTAATTTTGAAATCGCATTTTTTATTTTAAGTAGTTTTCGTTAGTTACGCTTAAATAACGAATACCATTTGCCCTACTAAACGCGTAACATAAATGGAACCATCTAGATGATAGCTATTACTTTTATTGTGAACAGAAGGGAAAGTGTAAATAATTAGATTTGTTTAATGCCTGTGATATCGCCAGTGGAAAATTAAATATCAACACAGACTATTCCTATTAGTGTTTATAAGAATAAAAACCAGCGAGAAAATTACATTGTTCTTTCTTCTGCATTAAAAGCTGCGAAGCCAAAACAATATAGGAAAATTGATAAACGATATCTTGTGATTTTAATCCAGCACGTAAATCCCGCCAGTTACAAACTCCATTATGCAAGTACAGTTTTTCACTATTTTTCAACCTTTTCCAGCAGATTAATGATATATGAAAGTGAAACATAGTAAGCGTGGTTTGAGGACATGAGTTGCATGGAGTTTAATGATGCAAGAATAGCACGAAGAATGTCTAACACTAATCTTTAAAATGGACTTTTCTCTATGTCTACAGAGGATGATAAAATTTTGAATGCAAATGTACATGAAGACAAGTGACTTCGTTAGATTGGTCACATTGAAAGAGTGTTGAATTTCATTTTGGTTAATAGATCTTAAATATTTGTAAGCAGTTGTATGAGGGAAGCAATGAGACACAATTTGACTATGTAGATGTTTTGTTCACACATTTGAGCCCGTTTATCTACTAAGTGTTTCTTGCACCTAGAGAAGGACCCAAAACTGTCTCCAAAATTATATGTGCCGCACTGTCACTCAACCTTCTACTTCTGTTCCGTTGACGTAATATCGCATCCCAGTGCATGTTTTGGAAATCCTGTAACAGGATTTTCTCTAAGAAACTTGTAGCAATTATGTCATCTTTATCCAACAAAGCCGAAAGACGGCAAAATTATACGCCTTCACTGTTGAATAACCTAGGTGCCTTAAACCTGCTAATCTACTAGTTATTTTCCTTTTGGACTGCAATATTCTTGAATTCTCTTCTGCACGCACCCCATTGCAAGATTCCGGCATATCTGCTATGTCTCTCTCCATGGATGACTAATGCACATAGCAGCGCGAGAAGGTTTTTATACGGTTCTTGCATATAAGTTCTGGTCCTGGATACGACCTTAAAATATATCCGATGGTGAGGACCCAGCTTGCGGGCTTTGGGGAGTCTGAACCCACAGTTTAATTGCCGTTGCTCACAGGGCCACTCTGCCCCGGAGTGGAAGCACCTGTTAGAGTCCCGATTATTGGTTAAACAGAAACCGCCTTGAAAAATAATATATATATATATATATATATATATATATATATATATATATATATATATATATATATGTATGTATGTATTCTATATATTTTTTTTTCAAAATAACTGGATTCGGCATTAAATAACAGGAAAAGGGTTGATATGTCGTATAACAGGGAAAAGCAACAAACAAACATACCACAGATGTTTCAGGTGAATATCTCGAGGCTACACAGTCATTGCAGAGTGAGACATCATCACAGAGGGCGAAAAATTCACGCACATTCGGGTCTTCACTGTTAATTTTGTTTTTGATTGATTGTAAGAATTCATTATGTCACGACTCTCTTAAAGTCACTGGGAATTCTTTAACTGTAATAGCGATCATGTTTTTGATTTAACAATTTGTTCGTAGTGTCGTAATAATGAAGTCTTCGAAAATCACCCTATGTTTGGGAATGAGTTCTGATAATCTGTCAGCATTGCAAATATATTTACATTTTAGGAACTGATATTGAAGTTGTAATTTGAGGGAATAGTTCTTAACGAAGCAATTTGTTTGCTATATAAACTGGCAGACATTTCCTGGACACAAATGTTCTTGTTAGGGATATATAGGGGGTGTGTTGTATGAACAGTTTTTCATTTAAGTAGCTGTGAAATTTTATGACAGCGAATATTATTCCTAAAGCCTGTTTCTCTATTCGAGAAAATTGCTTATCAGCTGGTAGTTGTGATCTATAAGCGTGTGCTACATCTTTTCTGGAACCATCTGGAAGTTTATAGAGAATGCAAACACTGATGCCATATGAGCTTGTATCACTTTCGACTATGCTATTGGGGATACGGTCGTAGTAGGTGAGAGAGAAATCTGAAGTAAGCGTCTTTTGAGCTTTTTGAATGCGTGTTAGCATTCATGTATCCATGACAATTGTTTTCAAACACACACCTGTGTGAAGTCAATTATTTCCTACAATTATGGTACTTCTCCCATCGATACTCATAAAATGTTGAACAGTCTTTGTTCTTTAATATAGTTACAAGGAATTTTTCATCATTAATTCGGCGGCAATTCCTCTGCACCAAACCCTTTTAATAGAGTGAGATCAATTGAAACCTTCAGACAAACAAGCTTTGAACCCACCTAACTGGTACTATCCCACCAACTTAATATTTGAATTGCTGGGAGACAGGACAAGAAATTCCTATTCAGTTGATAGGTCAATAGGTGAACAGGCAAAGTCTTCTTGTTCTTCTTGTTGCCAAGCTTTACATATAATTTTTATAGTTCCCATGTTTTCTTGATATGATGTTGTTTATGAGAACATCCGTGGCAGGTGAGTCAACTAAGATCGATTGAAAACCACGTGTTACACCATAATTAATATAGAACATGGTTCTGTCATCAACCTCTTCTTGGTTGCTTGAGCGCTCTGTGATCGTTCTTTCTGTGTCCACAAACGGTCTCATGCATTCACCATCATATACTCCACCAAAGAAGATCCTTTGATACAATATTTTGTAGCATCCACTTGAAGATGTATTCTTGGAACCTCTCTTTGTTCAATATTGAGCTCCAGAACATATCTAGATCGACAGGTACCTTCTGATTGTAAGTTGATTTGGTTGGTTTTTGTTTTACGGCATATCAACCCTTTTCGGGTTATTTAATACCGAATCCAAATATTTTGAAGAAAAATGTTTTTAATAGATACTACCACTCCGGGACAGAGTGGACCTGGGAGCAATGGTAATTAAAGGGTGGCTCCACACTCCCCAAAACCCACAAGCTGGGGCCTCACCACTGGATATAGTTTAAGGTCATACCCAGGACCCCCATTGAAGGACTTTTAGTCTCTGCAGGGGGGACAGTCGGCGTATTCTAATGCCCCACCGCCAGGGCCATCTGATTGTAAGATTTAATGGTGATGGTAATTTGTTCAGAACTTCTCACTGCACGTTGCATTTGTTTGATCAATTATTCTTGATAAACATAAAAAAGAATATATATTCTTGTTGTCTCCTCTGTGGTAGCAAGAATAATTTTGGATGAAGTCTCTGCCAATTGACCAAATATATCGATGTCCATCTTTTTTATTGGTAGTATACGTACGAGTACAATGAAATCCACTGTAATGTAAGCATCACATTTTACATTTCTTTTGTTCTGGGAAGTTTGTTGACCAATTCCAATAATAGGAATGCTTTATCTGTTTTTTAATCGTATTCAATCCTTACCTTCAGTCAGAAATAGCAGTGCTTGTCAACACATACTTCGGGAGATCCAACATTCAGTATCCGCTTTCTGTTGCAGAGTCAATGTATCTTACCGTCTCTGTCGCATCTTTATTTTTGTCACAGATTTCTGCCATATGGATGGAGCAGAAGCAATCTGCATGAAAACAATCTAATGGTTAGTAGGTATTGTATCATGTAGATGTATTTCCTTATTCTGAAGTCTCATTGTAACAAACTATTAATAACTTTTCTCACTAGTTTCAGGCACTCTAGCAATCCATCAACCACGTCATTGGGTATATCAGCTCCAGTTGAGATCTTGTGTAATCTGGTGCCAGTATTTGATGGTTTATTAATAGATTTTATGTAATCCAAAAGTGCCCTAGCACGTTCATAGCCCATTTTCGTAGAGGTTGGATTGAACTCGTGGTGTAAACTGAGTTCGCTATCATCTTGTCGAAATTACACCATTCAAGCAATTGTACTGGATAAACATCTTTCTCATGCTTTAAGAGATTCCATAAACCTACTGCTTCCTTTTGTCCTGTTATTACAATGATACCCCTTGCAACCTTGGAAGGTTTGTTGTAACATTTTTCAAGTGACATGCCAAACCCTACTTCGCTGCCTTAATTTTACAAGGTATCCACTACTTATCAAGGCCCGGAAGCCATTCGGGGATAAGGGTCATTGCGTGTACAGTAATCAATGGCATAGTATCGTAGTAACCGTAAGTAATGGAGATTTGATAAAGTGTCTTACTTAAGGGAGCGGTTCATCAGGAATGTGTTCATGTTTTACTTGAAGACATCCAGGTTGTAGTCAGGAAAGAAACAGACAGACGGTACAGAGTTCCACAGGCGTACACTTCTAAGAAAGAAGCTTTGTTCATTGAATCTATGTTTTCGTTTTGGCACATATAAAGACTGGGGAAAAGTTTTGACAGTGGTTTCAGCTAAACAGGTGTTTATCGTGAAAGATTGGCGAACGGGACCATAAATTGGAGCTCAGACGCGCACTTGCCATGGAAGTAACGATACAACAAAGAGAGGCTCGCAAGGGAAGAGTAAAATAAATCCCCCACTAAGCCACGAAGCTTATTTTGTACTCTGTTAAGGCAGGATAGGCTGTATTTTGCAGCTACTGCTCAGATGTGGCAGTAGTACTCCATCCTTGGACGTACTTGACTTTTATATAGATAGTAAATTGCATCAGCAGTGAGATATCTTCTGGAGCGGTAGAAGGATCCCACCATCTTTCCAGCGACCTTGGAAGAATACTAGATTACTTTACTGCTGTTATCGCTAATAAATTTAGATTTGTTATTGTTGTTTTTTCAAGCGATAAATACGGTTAATATTTGCTCCGCGTCGAATATCATTTTTTATTTACTTAGAAAGTCGCCCTTTAATTTTTTTGGACGTATATAACATTTTTATCTATTTATTATGTTTAAAACAGTAATCCATGTACACGCGTGTTTCGAGGTAATTACCGCTCGTCGGCGTAGTTCAACTGGTTCTAGGGATCAAACGTCAGACCACGTTTACCACAGTCCGGTGCCTTAACCACGAACCCTAGATGACTTTACTGTTTATCGCTTATGAATTTAAATTTGTTATTGTTTTTTCAAGCGATAAATACGGTTAATATATATATTCGCAGGAAAAGGACACATGATGTTTCCCGTGAATGAATGATTACCAACTAATCGTGTACAGCCCCTTATTTTTATTCTAATCGAAAACAGTACGATCACCAAATTTTCAATCAAATTGATTGCTTGCTCTATGGTTGGGGACCGATGACAAAACACACGGTGAAAGCACAAATTTCGCCACAATATATTATAAACCACTTTCCCACGCTTGTGAAGCTACTGTTGATTTAATAGATAACTTTTATATTATGTCTTGTATTTACGTTTAAAATACTCATGTCAAGGATTATCTCAACGTGCATGATGAACTTGTATTCTAAACAAAAACGTTAATCTCGAACGTGCAACTGTCATACATGACAAAATACATAAATGATAAAATGACTTGCTATTTATTTAATATGGATGCTGTCCCCCCTCATAAGATGATACACTTTAATTTGCTTTTAAGCTTCGATATATTGATATCGCAAGCTTTTTTTACGGTTTTTAGGCCTAGCTGTAATTGAAATATTAAAATTCTGGGTATTTGCTTTTGCCATGTTTTATTAAACGTTCCGAAAGGAAGACATTATTGTGTTTAAACGAGTGTAACTTAAATGTTTTAATAGAACAGACAAACACAGTCTTGGAAGTGAGATATACATTACAGTTATTATAACGAACACTTGTTAGAATATACACCATTTGATATCCAAATAAAAAATTCAGCAAGAAAATTCATGTTAACAACATAATATTGAGGATCCGTACTTATCGAAGACCTTCCGATACAACACCTATAGAAGAAAACTGCAGATACATAAAATAGGCTTTTGTAATATATATATATATATATATATATATATATATATATATATATATATATAAAGCTGAATATATATATATATATAAAGCTGAATATATATATATATATATATATATATATAAAATATATTTTAGTCATCGACATACAGACCTGTTTCGTTGTATCACAACTCATCAGTGCCGCTAGACTAACACCTCTCCCAAGCCGAGGATCGAACCTAGAACCGTCGTGATGACAGTCGGCAGTTCTACCACTTGACTACGGAATCGGTGGCCGAAATTAACCTGTCCGAACGATTATTTAAATAAACATCCGTCCGCTACTCGTAGAGGGCTCAAACGTTTGTTTGTAAACAAATCGCGAGCTTCGCATTATTTCAGCTAAATTAAGTAG
>NC_136493.1:19068150-19120650 GCF_053919585.1 Euprymna scolopes
ATGTATGTATGTATGTAAAAGTATGTAAAAGTGAAAATGCATGTGTATCTGTGTATCTATGTGTCTGTGTATATTTCCCTACGCAATAACTCTGTCAATTTTTTAGTCTACAGACTCGAAATTCGATATACAGGTTACTGAAGATTTAGGAAAATCGATGTAATAGGGTTTGGGCCAGAAATTTGGCGAATAAGTTGTCAAAGGTCAGAGAGTTGACCTTTGAGAACGATACCAAACTCCTCCGACTATTTTGGGTCTACGCACTTGAAATTTTAGATAAAGGTTTCTTGGACATGGATCTAACTTAATAACTTGATGTTAGCCCAAAACAATAAATTTTAAGGGGTCAAAATAGGGGTCTAAGTTTAAGAAAATTGACCTCTGCGGTCTCTTCTAAATTACTCAGACAATTTCTGGTCTAAATATTTGACATTTTACATAAAGGGTATTCAGAGATAGGGCAAGCCTTTTCATCAATTTGGCTCGAAAATTTTTAGTTACCAATATATAAATGTATGTATGTCTATTTGCATGTCTGCCTTAAACTTATAATAGTGGGGACGGATTTTACCACGATCAGTATCGTTTTAAAGTTCGATCGTTCATACGGCAATTATCGAAAAATGGCTAAAAACATAAATATCGTCCCCTTCAACTTGGCACTTTTCTACAGAGGAGGCACTTTTTTCGCCGATATTTTTGAAAGTTATCCTCTCCTTTAGACTGTCTTAATTTTAAAGTAAATATCGCTTCCGGTTTGGCGGTGGTCGTAGCAGCATAAACGGTAGGTGTTACCCCGTTCTTTACTTCCTTTGCGGTACGGGTTCGAGCCTGCGTTCCTACTACCACTTTTTTTTTTTTTTTGCTCAACCGACACATCCAAACACCCGGGCAACGCCGGGCGCGTACGCTAGTATATCCATAAAAGTGAACGTGTCAGTGTGTCTGTGTCTCAGTGTGTCTCTGTACATTTCCCTATGCATTAACTCTGTCAGTTTTTAGTATACAGACTCGAAATTTGATATACAGGGTACTGACGTTTGGGAAAATCGACGTGATCGGTTTTTGGCCTGAAATTTTGCGATTAAGGGGTCAACGTTCAACGATTTGACTTTTGAGAACTCTACCAAAGTGCTCCGACAATTTTGGGTCTCTACACTTGAAATTTTAGACATAGGTTTCTTCGACAGGGATCGAACTTTATAACTTGATTTAAGTTAAAAACAATAAATTTTAAGTGGTCATAATAGGGGGTCAAAGATTTTAAAAAATTGACCGATTTATTTTTTTTTTACTCAACATACACCTCCAAATACCCGGGTAACGCCAGGAAGTCATGCTAGTATATCTATAAAAGTGAACGTGTTTGTGTATCTGTCTGTATGTGTGTCTGTCTGTCTATGTACATTTCCCTACACAAAAACTTTGCAATTTTAAGTCAACAGACTCGAAATTTGATATACAGGGTACTGAGATGTGGAAAAATCGATGTGATCCGTTTTCGGCCAGAAGTTCGGCTGTTAAGGGGTCAAAGTTCAACGATTTGACTTTTGAGAACTCTACCAAACTCCTTGTGTAATTTTGGGTCTAAACACTTGCAATTTTAGATATAGGTATCTTGGGCAGGGATCAAACTTAAGATCTTGATTCGAGTTCAAAACAATAAATGTTAAGATATAATAATAGGGATCAAAGATAAAAAATATTTACCTCTCCGGTCTCTACCAAATTACTCAGACAATTTCTGGTCTAAACATTTGAAATTTTACATAAAGGGTATTCAGAGATAGGACAAGATTTTACATTGGTTTTGGGTAAAAAATTTAGCTACCAATATATAAATGTACGTATGTATGTTTGCATGTCTGCCTAAAACTTTCGACAGAGGCGACTGATTTTCACAAGTTCAGTATCGTTTGACGCTCGACCCTTCAGACGACGAATACCGAAAAATTGGCTAAAAACATTAATAACTTTACCTTCAACTGGGCACTTTTCTATTGGGAGGGTCGCTTTTTTCGCCGATATTTTCTAAAGTCATCCCCTCTTTTCAATTGTCTAGCCTTAATTTAAACCTACATCACTTCCGGTTTGACGGTGATCGTAACAGCAAAGACGTTGAGATTTCTCACGTTCTTTTCCTCCTTCCGTGATACGGGCTCGAGGCTGACTTCCTACTACAACTTTTTTTTGGGTCAACACACACCTCCAAACACCCGGCCACCCATAATAGTATATATATATATATATATATATATATATATATATATATATATATATATATATATATATATATACTTGCTTACTGGTTTCAATCGTGACACCATGCACTGAAGATTCCCGAAAGGATGAAACACTAGTGTCTGTAGGTACATAATTTGTACTGAGAAAAGAATTATATATATATATATATATATATATATACATATATATATATATACATATATATACTTATGTATATATACATGTATATATATATATATATATGACATATATGATATATATATATATGACATATATGATATATAAGTGACAGTGTCTGTGTTTCTGTGTGCATTTCTCTACGCAATAACTCTGTCAATGTTAAATCTACGAACTCAAAATTTGATAGGCATGGTACAGAGATTTGGGAAGTCTATGTGCTCGGTTTTTGTTAAGGGGTCAAAGTTCAACGAGTTGCCATTTGAGAACTCTACCAAACTCCTCCGACAATTTTGGGTCTAAACACTTGAAATTTTAGATACAGGCTCCTTGGACATGGATCTAACTTACTAACTTGATTTTAGCCCTAAACAATAAATGTTAAGGGGTCATAATAGGGGTCAAAGTTTAAACAAAATTGCAGTTTCTACCGAATTACTCAGACAGTTTCTGGTCTAATCATTCAAATTTTACATAAAGAGTATTCAGAGATATGGCAAGTTTTTTTTATCGGTTTCGGTCGAAATTTTTTAGTTACGAATATATATATATATAAATCTATGCATGTATATATGTTTGTACGTCTGCTACACACTTTTAATAAATGCAACTGATTTTCTCAAGATCAGTATCGTTTTTAAGTTCGACCTTTCAGACGACAAATATCGAAAAATTGGCTAAAAACATTAATATCTTCACATTAAAATGGGCAATTTTCTACAAGGGGGGTAACTTTTTTGCCGATATATTTTATATTATCCTCTCCTTTCGATTGTGAAGCCTTAATTTAAATATACCTCACTTCCGGCTTGCGATGGTCATAACAGTATAGACGTGGAGGTTTTTTTCCTCCTTTGCAGTTCGGGTTCGAGCCTGCCTTCCTACTACCACGTTTTTTTTTGTTTTTTTTTTTTGCTCAACATACATATCCAAACTCCTGAGCAACGCCGGGCTGAAATGCTAGTATATATATATATATATATATATATATATATATATATATATATATATATATATATATGTGTGTGGGTATGTGTGTGTGTGTGTGTGTGTGTGTATGATTATATGTGTGGGTCTGTGAAAACATATTCATATAAGCACACAAAATTCACAAACTGAGTTTATAACCTTTATTTGGTTCGCTACAAAATATTGTATTCGTACATAATAAACAATAAAATATTAATTGGTATTGATATTGCAAAATTTTTGCAATATAACAAGTGTATTACACTACATGATCATCATTTGCAATTTAGTTACCCATCGTTTAGGCAGTTCGTGTATATACTCTGATTCTCTGACTAAACAATTCATTTTTATCACTCTTGCTTTCTTTTAGTAGTAGTAAATTTGTTTATATGTGATGACGTGCAGATGCGCTATCAAATCGTAAGTAATTCAAACGTACTAAATTACTAGCTGCCCAAAACGCAATTGTTAATGTATGCTGTACACATAACATATAGTAATCACTATGTGATGAAATTATTCGCACGAAAAAATATATTGTAACACATACCTTTATTAGATAAACATATTAAATGCACAAATCATGGAATTGGGGGATAAATTGCATAAAACAAGAACATTTGGTCTAAATATAAAATTCACACATTTAACCGCCATCTTGCTTTTATGCCGCCTACACAGTTTGGTAGGCCGTCTGTGATTCGTTTAAATCTGAATGTGTCAGGTTATTGACTTGCCGCCTTTTTTGTAATCATGCGTTTATTTTTCAGTCTGAGAAAGAACCCGGAACGATGCCGACTCAAACCAGCCATTCCCTCACTAAGCAGCCAAGACAATCCCTTCATTGACACCAAACCGTCGGTCAATGGAGGACACATCTCTACAAGCTGAGACAACTGATTTACCTGAACCTATTCTATCCAGGATGCCATTCAAGAGGCTCTTCGTCAGGTTACTATCCGATTATTTTATCTTATCTTATTTCACCTTGAGGGCCATGGGGCTCCCATTATGTCTGATTATAGGCGCCATCATTCCCGCCGTGTTCTCCATGATTTTTATGGATACTTCCAAAGGAACACTGAACTAACATTCCAACAATAGGAATACATACTAAGGTTCCATGCGTATGCTAGCAAAACGGTCTCCCATTTTGCAAAAGACATACAAAATCAAAAAAAAAACTTACATAGCTGTTACATTGTGAATGCATTTTGAGTTTAAAGTTATGGCTTTTGTTTGTGGAATTCCCTTGCTACTGCAGAGAGGAATTTGAGTGGGTAAGAAATAAATTTCTTACAGTGTATATATATATATATATATATATATATATATATATATATATATATATATATATATATATATATATATATATATATATATATAATTGGCAGCCCTGCGTTGCTCGGTTGTACAACACGCTTAATCATGATAGTTTAATTAATTAATTTCGTATGTATTATTACAGAACCAATGCTCGATTGATTATCATATATTACGCGAAATAATTTGCCAGGTAGACTAATTTGCAAGAAGTAATTTTAAAAACATAATGTCGTTCATCAAATTCCGTCTGTATTTTTTACAATATCATGTCCTAGAAAACTCACTTCTTATTAAAGTTTAGTTTTAAAATATGAAAACTCAGAAATGATTTGCGGCGATTAAAAAGTATACGCCTTCTTTTATCGTAAAATAACCCCTATTAATAAGAAAAAAAGGGTCAGGTACAAGTGAGCTTGAACAGGGGGTCATTCGATCTGTAGTCATATACTGTACCAGTTAACTATGTATTCAGATTATGATCCATTTGTATAAATATATTTCTGTGGAAATACAATTTATTCACGTATATTTCCCTTTGTAAATATACCAATCATTATTTAAGAAGCTCCAGTGTTAGCAACGTGGCGTAGTGTAAACAAAATTCTCTTTAGTGCTTCTCTTCCAATTTTGTTTTTTGTTATCATGTCCAAACGCATTTTATTTAGTTTTCATGTGTTAATACTTAAAAGCAATATAAATTCACTGATTGATATAATAATATCTTATATCTAAAATTGTTTTTTTTTGTGCTACGAAACAGATAGTGTCAGCAATTCTAAGTGTCAACTGAATTAAATGGATTAAGTGTAAAACTGTAAATATTATGAAATTTGGAATATAGATTTAATCATTCATTCATTATATATATATATATATATATATATATATATATATATATAATGAATGTAATGAATATATATATATAGAGAGAGAGAGAACGTAAGGTAGATAGAGAGATAGATACATATATAGAGAGCGAGGAGAGAGAGAGTGAAAGTGAGACAGAGTGTGTTTACATTTCATTCAGAAAAACAGATAGTTCTTATTTAAATAAAGAATACAGTTCAGACTTTTTCTTAGTTCATGTGTTTTGGATGTAGGCTCATATCCTCAGAGAAAGGAAGTCATCACCAAATATTAGATTTAATTCGAAACAATATCTGAGGGATTATTATACGGATTGTTTTTTTTTGTTGTTGTTGATTTTATTTAAAATATCCGTATGATTTTGTGGATTTGGAATATTAAAGTCAAAATCCTTGGTTATGTTTTTAGAGTACGTTTCATTCGTAGGGAATTGTATTACCTCGCCAGTACGTTTAAGGTTTATGTGTATGTAGTCGTAATTCATCGGCCAATGTATTTCTTTGGGCAGTTCTATTTATTTTTTGGGGTTGTAATTGAAAGAGGTTTTGTTCTAAAAGTTTGAAGTTAGTTCAAAGGGTGTTTTTGGTCCGCTCAAGTTTTGATATCCTTTTTGCGATTGTGGGTTCTTTCGAGTTATAAATTATGGATGATTCAGTTGCTTATGCACAGAAAACATGTAACAATTAGGTTTATTGTAGAGTGAGCAATATTCAGTTTTTCAATTTAGGGGAATGCCTAAGAAATTCGAGCTTAGTTATTTGAATCAACTACGGTGGAAAGTCCGTAGTTTGGAAAAAATGTGCAATCTCTTTATAGTGTTGTTGTTTATTTTTGGCCTGGCAGGAGTGACCAATAATACCTCATGCTGAACTATATATAAAATTAAATAAATAGACCCACTAAATCTGTAACCGGGGCATAATCTCTCCATATTATAGTATCGAGTTAATAGGAGGGTACATTCTCTGTCCAATATTCCCTATGAAGATGTGGTTTGTGTTACATAAAATGGTAAAAGAAACAAATATATAACAAAAACACGTTATTAAAGGAAAGATGAATAACTCTGATAACGTTCGGGAACTTTTTTAAGTTAATTTATTCTATTTAAAACGTGTAATCGGTTCGAAAATCATACAATTTGTATCGATATATTTGTAAAAGACAAGTGGTTGCGAGATCTTACTTGAGCAGAGTATGTTTAAGGAAAAGAGTGCAAACAAAACAATTATACACCATACTGTTGGAAACCCACTGAATATATATGTCTGCCCATGTCATGGCAACATATATCGAATATTATATATATATATATATATGTATATATATATATATATATATATGTATATATATATATATATATATATATAAATGTAAAGTTGGTTCGTTCTAAACGAATAAAACCATATTTCTCCGTTACCAAATTATTTGAAATTTTCAGGCAACCCATTTTTAGAGTCGATGTATGTTTTTATGTTATTAAAATGAATTTACCTCGCGAATTATTAAAGTTAAAATATTAAATAAAATAAATATATGTTTTAACCGTTACTGCGAATCTGTTCTGTTGATAAAACTGAACTTCAGGTTCGATTCATTTCACAGCCACGAATTGACGAAAGATTTCATTTTCTGTTAACTCGATAAGAAAAAAACAAAAAAAACTTACTCATGCAGAGAGTGATCCGTGCTGAAATAATAATGTTATTAATTAAAATGTAACGCACGCGTCACGCGCATCACGTTGTAACGGGACATCTCACGTGCATCACGTTGTAACGAGAACGATGTCCCGGGCCTGCGTCGTCTAGTGGTGGACCCCTCCAGCTTGACCAGACTCGTACTGGTCCCTGGAAAACATACCTCCGCTGCTCAGGGCACGTTAAACGTGCATGCCCCCAAGTCCGTGTGGCAACATTTTCCTCTTCGGCCGTCAATCTGGTTTCGTGTCGGTGTCTTCGTCGTCTGGCGTCAGGGCATACCTGAAATAAACTGCATCTTCACTTATGCCGGCAATCGAAAAACAAAGAAAAAACTCTGAGGTCATTTTCGTTTAAACCAAATAAAATAATTATTTGCAATCATTCTACATTTGTTTAAAGTCATGTTTTCGTTATCCGCGCTTCGTGATGCAGGTACTTGAGATTTCAGGTTAATTCTCTAGCTAAGAACAAGTTCTTTTCAAGTTAGTCCTTATTGAGATTTCTGCCCCTGCCTCTCACCCCAGGCGGGGCGAGAGCCGATGTGTACGCTTCGCTCGCTAGCCAAAGACTGCCAAAACCCTTCTAACTCTTTTTCGAGTAGGCGATCGTTGTTTATATCAAAATCATCTTCCTTCCTTTTCTCCATTATCTTCTATTCCCCCTCTTTCTTCTCTTGTGAATTTCTTTTTCTATCCCTCTATTTTCTTATACTTTTCCCTTTCTCTATTGTTTTGTGAACATATCTGTCAAACTAGCTTGGTGGTCTCTGAGTTAACACACCGCGGGTCCCCGACTCGGAGCAGACATTTTGGAGCCCAATTCTCGAGACTGTCCGAATCAATTAAAAACTCATTCTCACCAGATCCAACTATAAAAATAATCTCCTTTTTTTTCCGCCATTAAAACAGATATGTCTCCCGAGGATCTCATAAACGCTTGTCTTAATCTTTGACACAGTATCAGCACGTCCCCCCCGGCCATAAGCATTCTTATCTTCACCTAGCTGAACGGGACACCCGGCATCGTCCGGTGTCCCGTCACATCCGCCCTCCTCTTACACCTGTCAATTAGCCATAATTGGCATATACGCGACCTTCATCAGAAGCCGGCTCCGAAATTAGTAATTCTACAGTCTAGGTCAATTAACAGCAACTAACAAAAATTGTCCATTCGGCATGCAAAAATGTTCCTGTATCAATGGTCCGGTTGGTATGCAAAAATGTTCTGCTCTAATGGTTCTGCTTATCCCGGTGTATGAGATTGTATACATGCATATATTTTTTTTTCGATTGTTAAACTCTCATTTTTTTTTCTCTACTAGTCCTTTTAAGGTGACTAACCCATGTACATGCAAAACAGTTTCTCTTTTCTTTTCATTTTTTTTTCAATATTCGGTCCTTCTCTATGCCTTAATCTATGTGCATGCAACTGAGGAAAGCTAACCATGCTCAGTTCACTATCAAAAGTGGGCTCATACACCCTTTAACTACTTGTTCATTTTCTCTTTCTCATAATTCATAAAACAATCAGAAAAATATTTGCACTTTTTATATTTGTTTTTTTCTTCCATTCTTTTTTTTTTCTTTTTTTTTTGTTAATAATGGCTTAGGGATTGACTGTGCTGCAACCTTGGGTTTTGTCGATAGTTGCAGCCCATGCACCCTATCCAGGTTTTGGTGGAGGGCACTCATTGGTATCCCTGCCCCGCCCAGGCGCGCTGCCGTCAGTGGTTTACGGTCACCTGATTTCTCCCTACACTTAACATTGCGGAGGTCTCTTCATCATTGACCCCCACTCACATCCTTATCCAGCTATCTGCACATAAAAAAACACTCTCCAGATGTTTCTTTTCTCACACCTCATTGAACAAATCCTATCCACATATCCATTTTTTCTTTTTTCGTCTTCTTTTTTTTCTTTTTTTTCTGACACTCCCCTTCCTTTCCCAATCTAGTCCGTCCTCAACTAAACTGTTTCTTTTTTTTTCTTTTTTCCAGAATTTCCCAAATACAATACAATACAGAATTCCCAATACAATTAATTCTTTCTTCTACGAGATCAAAAGTTTCCAGACACAACAACCAGATACACACACACACACACACACACACACACGTACATTTCTAGTGCATCGATCCAACCGACGGCAACAAAATCTTTCATCTCAATTTCTTCCCCATGGTCCCAAATATAAAACAACATAGGCGTGCCAGCTGGGGAGGGTGCATATCGTTTCTCCTAAGTACCCCGGTGCAAGGAGACTAAGTTTCCTCCACAGCTAATACGTTTTCCAAACCATACTTACACAACGTTGCACTTTCCTGTACAGCTTTCATTAAGCTCTACGATACCCAAGCTTTTTTTTTTTATTACCTTCACTTGTCCCATAGACATTCTCTCACTCGGAACAAGGTACAGCATCTGCCCTAACGCCACACCCAACATGCACTATTCTCATCCAGTGAAGGAGAGATCATCCCCGACCGAGGCAATCCTGCCCTTCAGTCACATAATTTGTCCCCGCAGCGCCATTTTGGTCAGAGACCAAGTGCAACAACTGTTTCAACGCTACACTAACAATATTCAATCCCCGTCCCGTGAAGGAGAAATCCTTCTCGACTGAGCGTTTCTAAATTTCTCTTTTCCAAAACAGAACAATACCAGCACCGTTAGTTTCTTTAAGATATTCTACTCGACAGTTTAAATGATTTAACGCTACCATCAGTTAGATTATTACTTCGCTCACTCTCACTGGTAACAACAAACGTTTCTAGGCATCCTGTACTCACCCAGCCGTCAGCGAACAATAACTCCATGCCATGCCCCTTTGTGAAGCATTTTCTTTTCCGCCAGGCTCCTGGTCGGCTGGTATACTGCTTCGAATACCAGGGAGGGTACTCAGCCTCGCCCTCCAACGAGGAAGAAAAAAAAATAAAATTGACGGAGTAATTACCTTCTCCTAGTATAACACACCTGAAAATCACAGGTCCTTTTTCGTGTCCCATCACTGGACTTACGCCGTCTTATGCGACCAGTATATTTTCCAATAATCTCACAATATGTTTTCTCCTGTTACCATACCTGACAATCACAGGTTCCCTTTGATAATTTTGCAAACCGTGCACTGGGTTTACGTCTTCCAACCACCCGTTCCCTTCGGTACTAAGATGTCTTAAAGCCCATTTTTTTTTATTTCGTAGGAGCAATGGAGTTTGCCGCCGAGCGACCAATAGAGACCCTTAAACACAGGACATCCCTCAATCATTAAGTTGTTTTTTTGTTCTTCTTAAGTACAATAATTAATAATAATTATTATTATTTTATTTTTATTTATTTATTTATTTATTTATTTTAATGACTAATTTAAGATTTGAATACCTGACTAGGGCAAGAATAGATTTTCAAAAATAAACGATTCAGGATATACATCAATCAATAAAAATAGGGTGCTACAATTCTGTTTTATTCTGTTCGCCTCTCTCCCTTCATCTGGCGCGTGTCACATAATTTATGACTTCCTCTGTTTGCTTGTCTATCCTTTTTTTTTTCTTTATTGCTACCCGTTTGGTATGTTTCTAATTAGCGTCTCTTCTTTTTTTTTCTTTCTTCCTCCTTTTTATTTCTTTATTTATTTATCTATCTAGGTAACCACACCTATACACCCGTACACGCGCACACACACGCACACGCCTGCACATACCTACATACTTGGATCAAATCTACTCCTATACGGCAGTTTAAACACTTAAAACTAAATTTCAATAATGGAATTAATTGTCAACAAATTAAAAAAATGTTCCTTTCTCTTTCTTTTCTCTAGTTTTAATAAAATTCTCCCACCCACCGTCTATTTAACGGTTTAGAATGGCATCGGTACTGCCAGAGTGCCCGACTGCCGGTTTCCCTCTCTCTCTCTCTCTCTCTCTCTCTCTCTCTCTCTCTCATATCAGTAATAACATATGCGCGACTGTTCTTAATGCCCCAATACAACAACGTATCAACCCGTTTAAACAAATACATATTTCATTTTCACTTTTTTTCTTTGGAGGTGACAAAATAAAATCAACAATACTTTGCAATATTAAGAAAAAAAATCTTTACAGAATACGTAACCAACGAAAAGCACCCTGACAACAGCGCCTAAAAAAAAATCTGGGCGAAGCAATTGGAACCAATAAAAATCTGCCCCTACCTTTCTCGTCTGCTTCCTTCCTTTCCATATCTCCACTTCCCTGTCTCGCTGCACATTTTTTCTGCATTCTGACGGCTATTTATGCCCTCAAAGTTCAATTTCACTCTTTCTTTTCCCTTCTATACGTTCAATGTCAGTCTTTCTTTTCTCTTCGATAAGTTTTCTTTTCAATCGTTCTTTTTCTCCTATTTTTTTTCCTTTTTTTTTTTCTCTAAACATTTTTCTGTGCTATTTTCCATTTCCTTTATATATTTTTTTTTCAAGACAACTGAGTTCCAAACGCTTCAAAATGTGTTCGTGATAACTCGTTCGTGCACATTCCAGATGTGATGGTCCTAAGTCATCGGCACCACCTTGTAACGCACGCGTCACGCGAATCACGTTGTAACGGGACATCTCACGTGCATCACGTTGTAACGAGAACGATGTCCCGGGCCTGCGTCGTCTAATAGTGGACCCCTCCAGCGTGACCAGACTCGTACTGGTCCCTGGAAAACATACCTCCGCTGCTCAGGGCACGTTAAACGTGCATGACCCCAAGTCCGTGTGGCAACATTTTCCTCTTCGGCCGTCAATCTGGTTTCGTGTCGGTGTCTTCGTCGTCTGGCGTCAGGGCATACCTGAAATAAACTGCATCTTCACTTATGCCGGCAATCGAAAAACAAAGAAAAAACTCTGAGGTCATTTTCGTTTAAACCAAATAAAATAATTATTTGCAATCATTCTACATTTGTTTAAAGTCATGTTTTCGTTATCCGCGCTTCGTAATGCAGGTACTTGAGATTTCAGGTTAATTCTCTAGCTAAGAACAAGTTCTTTTCAAGTTAGTCCTTATTGAGATTTCTGCCCCTGCCTCTCACCCCAGGCGGGGCGAGAGCCGATGTGTACGCTTCGCTCGCTAGCCAAAGACTGCCAAAACCCTTCTAACTCTTTTTCGAGTAGGCGATCGTTGTTTATATAAAAAGCATCTTCCTTCCTTTTCTCCATTATCTTCTATTCCCCCTCTTTCTTCTCTTGTGAATTTCTTTTTCTATCCCTCTATTTTCTTATTCTTTTCCCTTTCTCTATTGTTTTGTGAACATATCTGTCAAACTAGCTTGGTGGTCTCTGAGTTAACACACCGCGGGTCCCCGACTCGGAGCAGACATTTTGGAGTCCAATTCTCGAGACTGTCCGAATCAATTAAAAACTCATTCTCACCAGATCCAACTATAAAAATAATCTCCTTTTTTTTCCGCCATGAAAACAGATATGTCTCCCGAGGATCTCATAAACGCTTGTCTTAATCTTTGACACAGTATCGGCACGCCCCCCCCCCGGCCATAAGCATTCTTATCTTCACCTAGCTGAACGGGACACCCGGCATCGTCCGGTGTCCCGTCATAAAAAGCCATTCGTAACATAGGGAAGGGAGGGTGTTTTGTACCTATTCTGTACTTTAATCTTACAATGAATAAAAACATAAACTTTAATTAAACGTGGAAAACGATTTAAAAAAATAGCGCGGATCACTCTCTGCATTAGCACACACACACACACACACACACACACACACACACACACACACAAAAAAAAAAAAAATCCCATATTTTAAAAAATTAAATTCATTTATGTACTTACCAATTTTTTAATTTTATTTATGTTAAGGCTTTTCACTCATAAAACATTACGTTTTAATTGTTTCGTTTCTTTTCACGGCATTGTTTACATAAAAAAAAAATTGTTTTAACTTTTTCTAAACTATTTCATTTTTACGACATGCCTCAACGTATTATAAACACCCTAACCCCCATGTTAAAAAAACGCCCTTCCATAAACCTCGAAAGCCGTTCTTAATATGGGGAGCTTGTTCATTCAGAAAACCGTTTTTCCATGGGGAAGTTAGGGGGTTTATAATATGCTGGGGCGAGTCGTAAAATTAACGAAGTTGCTATCTATTATTTATTGCAAAAATTGCTTGAAATTTATTCATTTGACAAAAAAAAATACATTTTGGTACTCCTTGGGCATTGAGTTCCATGGCGACCAGTAGAAAAAATAATAGTCGTTCCCTTAGTCTCCCACCCCACCCCGCACGTAACATATTTTATTTACTGACGTTGCCGTAACTAAACGATTATTTGTCACATTTACAAACATTTATTTATTTATTTATTTTGAAAAAAGTTTTACTTTTTATGAATATTAAAAGAAAAATGGGTACTCATGCAGAGAGTGATCCATGCTGAAATAATAACGTTATTATTTAAAAAGCCATTCTTAACATGGGGAGGGGAGGGTGTTTTGTACCTATTCTGTACTTTAACCTTGCAATTGAATAAAAAACACGATTTAAAAAATAGCGCATATCACTCTCTGCATTAGCACCGAAAAATGTTACTAAACATTTATTAATAATTTCTCACTTTTACAAACATTTGATTTAAAATTTCTTTTTAAATGAAGACTTTTATCGACTTTTTTTTTAAATATCCCCCCAAGGGTGTTTATTCCAAAATCCGTTGTTAACATGGAGAGGTTAAGGGTGTTTATTCTGAAAGCCGTTATTAATATTTGTGGAGGTGGACCTAATGTAAAAAAATAAATAAATAAATTAAAATAAAAACTAAATCATTTACTGACAACTTCTCACTTTTACAAATATTTTTTTAATTTACATTCGCGGATGAACAAATTGTTGAATAGTGTGAAAACAAAACGTTTTTGTAATAAAATTCGGGATAATTTTTTGGGTAAATATTTACATTTAGGTCCACCTCCAAAATTTTCTCTTTCAAATGACGACTTTTATTGATGAATAAATTTACTTCTCCGCAACTTTTATTGATAAATAAATCTACTTCTCTGCCACGGGCACTGAACCCCTCCTTTTTTGGAAAAACCTTTACGGAGATGGTCCCAACGTCTGCCACGTTCTGAGCTCGGGGAGAGGCCGTCTGACGTAGCCGGTGTCAAGGCAGAAAATTACCCCTTCAATAAAGTGCCCACTTGTTAACTTAAGGAGAAAAAAACCCGTTCCAATAATTAGAATTTTTATTTTTTTTTGTTTTAAACAGTTCAAATAATTAGAATTTTAAAAAATAAACAGTTCAAATAATTAGAAGTTTACAAAATAAAGAGTTCAAATTTTTGATAATTCAACAGTTTAAATAATGGAATTTTACAAAATAAACAGTTCAAATAATTCAAATTTAAAAACAAAAAAACAGTCCACATGATTAGAATAGTTCCACGTGGTTAGTTAACCCTGTAAAATTCTGTGATTTGTTTCACAATATTTGTAAAAGCATCTGTCTGTGACATATCGCATATTTTAGGGTTAGGGTAATTTTCTGCCTCGACACCGCCTACGTAAAACGGCCTCTCCCCGAACTCAGAACGAGGGGGACGTCGGGACCATTTCCGTAAAGGATAAACCTCCTTTTTTTTTAATAGTATTTTAGGGTGAGTTTGCTGACAAAAAATGTCAGTTAAGTTTGGCAAGTAGCCCCCCTCCAAAAGTGGTGTTTATTCCGGAGCTGTTCTTAAGATGAGGAGGTTGGGGAGGGTGATTATAAGGTGGAGCTAATCTAAAAAAACAAAAAAAAACAAAAAAAACAAGTTTTTTATGCGCACATAAGCAACTATTTTTTTATTAACTTTTTTTTTTTACTTTTTTATTTAAACATTAGTAAATTTCAATGAATAGAATAATACATCATTTATCATTAGTATGTGTTTTTGGTTTTGTGTTCAATGCCACTTTTTTTTCATTACAACAATAATGAACCAATTTAAATCTTCCGGCATGCGTTTAAGGGTTACGAAATTATCAATAAATCGTTTAGTTTCTAAGCCAACGTCAGTAAATAAAAAAATGTTACGTGCGCATGCATTAGCCTTGACTGGGGGGGGCTCAGGGAGCGACCATTAAATAATTATGCTAGTCGCCATGGAACTCAACGCCCAAGGAGTACCTAAAGTGGCTCTTATGCACTTATGTTATCGTGCTATTTTTTAAAATAGTATTTTCCTGTTAAATTCAAATTTTACAATATGTTTTTCTTTTATTAATTTGTTAAGTGAAAGTACAGATAACCCGGTCGGTTTCTAATGCGAGGAAAATCTAGCCATCCCTCTAAAAAAAGGGGTACTCTGGATAATAACAAAACATTAAAATTGCCTCAGTCTCGAAAGATTTCTGCTCTACTGAACGAGGAAAAAAACGGTGAAGTGTAGTTCACCTTCTGTTTCTCTCCCCCTCTATATTCCTCCCTTAATATCTCTCTTTATACATCTCTCCCTTTCCCTCTCTCAATATATATTTCTCTCTATATTACTCTCTCCATCTCTCTTTGAGCCCCTTTCTCTCTCTAACTCCCTCTATCTCTCTCCTTTCCTCTGTCTCATCCCTCTCTGTTTCTTATTCTCCCCCTCTCTCTGTTTATCTATCAATCCCTTTATCTCTCTATCTCCTTCTCTTTCTCTATTTTCCTCTCACTTTCTCTTTTCTATCTATATATCTTCCTCTCTATCTGTCCATCTCTAATCGCTCATCCTATTTTAGTCTCCTAAATTAATTACAGTGAATAAGGCATTGTCAAAACATGGATAACTCCTATATTAGTCACCTAATTTACTGACTGTGAGAATAGAAGTTATTTGGAAATTACTGCTACCTTGAACAGCACCAGAAGTAATTGGTAAAACATTTCTAATTAAATTTATTTTGGCAGCTATTTGGTAACAAAATGACATAGCATTAGCCCTTGCTGCATGAGGATTACCTGCGACCTTGCTGCCAAGTAGAAGAATTATTTATTCTACTTTAAAACATTCAATTTTTCAAAAATCTCATGTTCGACATCTCAAAAACATCCAATATGGGGAAAAATATTGCAGAAATGCAAACTTATTGTTTAGGATGAATGCACAATGGTACGCAAAACATCACTTGAGGCTCTTGGTCGATCCTTGCAAGATTTGCGTGGCAATGTCAGACCATTTGGGAATGCAGTAATATTGCTTGCAGGAGATTTCAGACAAATGTTACCTGTTATTCTTCAATCAATACCAGCAGATGAAATAAATGCTTGCCTCAAATACTCTACTTTTTTGTTCCATGTGAAGACCTTAAACTAAACTCAAAATATGCATGTACAGTTGCAGACTGTTCGATCCGCACAAAAACTTTTGCATCACTTGTAGGAAATTGGGTACTAAAAAGTGCCAGCTGATCAGATTTAAGGGCAAAATTCTTTGACATTTAACTTCTATAATTTCTGTTGTGAAAGCAGATAAAGTGGTTTATTATCCAACAGCTATATTTGCCAGGGATGCCACCGCATGTATTGCAACTGAAATTTGGTGTACTAATTATCATGTTGTGAAATATAAACCAATCCAACCTTTGCAATGGCACATAGCTTGCAGTAAAAAAAATTAACAAACAATATTATAGAAACAACAATCTTAACAGGACCTTTCACAGATGAATATATCTTCATTCCATGCATTCCTATGATTCCACCGGATACATCATTACTCTTTAGGAAATTGCACTTTCTATTTTATTGTCATTTGCAATAACCATCAACAAAGCACAGGGAACAATCTTTACAATTGTGGGCCTTACAGTTACACACTGAATGTTTTTTCACATGGACAATTTATGTTACATATTCAAGAGTCACCAAACCGGAAAATCTCTATATCAGCTTAGAAAATGGAACAACTAAAACTGTACCCATGCAAAATGGAAATTTAAACCTATAACAAACATGCTTTTTCTCATTTTGGAACGTTTTTCCATTGCACCAATTTGAGCCACAACAACGCGTGGCAGAGTACAGCTAGTATATATATATATATATATATATATATATATATATATATATATATATATATATATATATATATATATATTTCGAATCTATGTTCATGGGGATACAAACCTTTAAAATGTATTAAGTACTTTTTGGACAATAAAATTTGTTTTATTAGAAGTGTGTAATGTACGAGTTCGTTTTCGCAAATATTGAGAAAGTAGGTTTATAAATTAATAGTAATTATTTATATCTAAGGTAATGTAATTTTATCTTGCTTATGTTTAAGATTTAAGAACTATTTAAGAACAGAGTCAGGCCATTTCCAAAATGGGCACTTTACTTTTCTCTTAAGAGGAGGATGAGTCAATTTAAGATTTTCTTACATAATATATCTGAAATATGGGTCGTCTAGGAAGTTGGATTTATGATTGTGGTTATAATTTCTGTGTAATTATGGGCATTCATTATTTTCAGCAAATTTTTGGTGCCATGTAAAATTCGTCTATTTTATTGGTAGGGGGAAATTTATATGATTTGTTTTGTGTCTTTATATGGTTTTATTGTAAGTCTACTTTATATTAGATTTTTTTTTTATCCGGAAAGACAAAAATGTATGGGCTTTTCTAAATCTTAGTTATTTATTTTACTGGTGATGATATTAGGAGGATGATCGTGGTTTTTGAATTTTATCTTTTTAAATAAGTTAATTATAATATTCTAAAAGTTCACTAAATGCGGGTTACATTCCGGATGTGAGGAAGTGTTTTGACCTTAACACTTATTATTTAAATTATTTAAAGAGAGATAGCTTATGATTGAGTGATATTCAGGAGAAGAGTCATATGTATATTGAAGAGAATTTTGTTAATAAAATATGTTTACACACACATATATATATACATTATTATATATACGTATATAATATATACATGTATACACACCCACACACATATATATATATATCTATCTACATATATATATATATATATATATATTCCTATGAATTCGTTTTCTGTGTGCGTATTCATAATCGTATTAGAGACTGCTTTTACTATTCATTAAAAAAAGTACAACTTTGTTACATATGGATCGTAGAAGTCCATTCATCTGCAACACATCTAGCTAATAAAATTTAAATATTCTTTTAAACATTAATATAAATTAATTCCCAATTTGGTATTTTTTAGGTTTTCTGATAACATGATATACTTAAGTCAATTGTTACATGCAATTATATGCATGCAGATATTCTACATCATAAATACTTGTGTCATATTTGCTTAAAAAGCTTATAGTAAACAAACACGTCTTTCTACACATATTTATGTATGCGTATATATATATATATATATATATATATATATATATATATATATATATATGTGTTTAAAAACGTGCAAGAATCATTGAGGAATAACCAAACCCCACAGAACTAGAATTATTAGGTAAATACTGACGTAGTATCGTAAGATGATGTAATTGAATAATAATACCACCTGTATATGTAAACACCGCAATTTTTTTTCAAAATGAATCAAAATATAAAAAAAAAAACATTTGAGATAGTTAATCCCTAAGGCCTATTTTTAATACATTTCAGTGTAGTCAAAAAATGATTAATGGGATTTTTATTTGAGTAAATTAAATTAGTAATTAAGAGTTATCCCCACATCATGGAAATGAATTTGATTTATTATTCCATCGGGGGAAATACTATTTTTACAAGAATAAACACTGTGCGTTTAGATTTTAAGATATTAATAAGGAATATAAATATATTCTATTTTATTTTATTAAATATTTTATGTCGTATTTCCTTATTTTAATGTACAGAAAAAATACATTGCAGTACTACCTAGTTTAAAATAAAAATCACCTCGTAAAACACTAAATAAAAACTATCTGTAATCCTATGTCAAACAATAAGTGGTCTTGCGTTTCTACACAACGACCTTCAAAATTTGTAATTACTATATATATATATATATATATATATATAAATATATATATATATATATATATTTGTATGTATGTGTGTATGTATATCTATGTATATATATGCATATGTATATGCATATATGCGTATATATATATATATAGGTATACATATATATATATATATATGTGTATATATATATGGGTATATATACACATATGCATATACATATATATACATATATATATAAATACATGTATATGTATATATACGTATCTATATATAAATATATATGCATATATACATATAAATATGTATATATATGCATATATATATGTGGTTATTGTACCTACTTGACAGAAGAAGACCATCTTTAATTTGCTTTATTGTTTATTATTCATTATTTACCGTGCACTTTTGAAATATTGGTATTTCATTTTATTTTTTTATTAATTTTATTTGAAGTTTTTTATTTTCATATATATATATATATATATATATATATATACATATATATACATTTATACACACACATATATACATGTGGAGATGTGATCAAGATTCATCAATGTCTATCAACTGTGGGAACGAAGGTGGCCTTCAGACTATCCCTGCTCTTACATACTCTGTTGCAAAGGTCACACTTAAGCTGAGATTGAGAGATGCCAACTGGTGCTGTCATAATGTGGACGTGCATATGACGCTTCAGGCCGCCACTCGATTTACAGACCAAAGAGCAAACAGAACATCTGTGCCCCGCAGTGTTTTACCCATCAAAGAAATATTTATCTCCATGTGAACGCTTGTGGCTGGCTAGGCCAGCTCCGGATAAAATCATTTTACCGAATAAATCACAAATGTGGTTCTGCACGGAAGACTACGACAGACCTAATAGATCAGACAGATTTTTCTTCCGGATATCATTTCACTTTTGCATGCTCATATTTGTTCTTCTCAAAGCTATCACAGCCATGAAAGACCAAGTAGCACCACTTTTTACGATTATTGGAAGCACTTTCCCAACTAAACACGCTAATTCCAAGACGTTTAAGGAAATATTTGATGTTATCTCTAAAGCGTTTCCTAGGTTTATGTTGTGGACGCTTTCCTTGTGTAATTTCACCATAGAAGAGGCGCTTTGGCAATCTCTCGTCGTCCATTCTTGTTAGATGTCCAGCCCACCTCATCTGGTTGCGTATAATAAACTTCTCGATACAAGATACGTCAGCTCACATGTGAATATCCATATCAGGTATAAAAAAGCTCCACCTGATGCCCAGAATGTGTCTCAGGAATTTCTGGTGCACTCTCTCCATGACTTTTATATGTCTACCATAAGTTGTCCAGGCCCCAGAAGCGTAAAGCAGGGATGGTAAAATACAAGATTGATAGACACTGATGTTTGTATAAAGAGTTCTACCCCTGTCAGACCACACTCGATTCTCTAAGCAACCAAAAGCCTTAGTGGCACGCTGTATACTATAATTGACTTCAGCATCCAGGGTTCCGTCTTTGTCAAGAGCACTACCAAAATACACAAATGTTTCAACCTCGGCAAGGCCCTGGTTGTTGACAAAAATATTTGGTTCCACATACAAACCACCGGGTGGAGATGTGAACAAGAGCTTAGTCTTCTAAAAACTAATAGTAAGCCCAAAAGACGCACAGGCCCCTGAAAACAGATCCATGATTCCCTGAATATCCCTCTCAGTATGGACTACGAGATCGGCGTCATCCGCATAAAGCAATTCACGAACCAGGTGCTGATGGCCCTTTTTGAAGCATGAAAACGACGAAGATTAAATATCTTACCTGTGGTTCTGGAACGCAGAGAAACCCCCAGAAAACATTCCCTAAAGGAATAGGAAATTATAGTTGTAAAATAAATAGAAAAAAAGTGTAGGTGTTGGATATCACCCTGCTTCACACCATTGTCAACTGAGATGGGTTCTGATAGGCATCCATTGAAGTTCAGCCGAGCCTTCATATTAGTGTGGAGCTCCCTGAGTAATCGAAGAAATTGAGGTGGGCATCCCAACTTCCCCAGAATTATCCATAGGGCATTTCTGCTCACCGTATTGAAAGCCTTGATCAAATCAACATAACCTGATAAATCGGAACACGGTGCTCAGTACATTTCTCCTGCAACTGCCGAGCAGAGAAGATCATTTCCCTGGTTCCTCTGCCCGGACGAAAGCCACTTTAGCTTTCTGGAATGACGGATGTACAAATATACTTTAATAATCTATTGAGTAGAACTCTGGAAACTACTTTGCCAACTGCTTCCAATAAATATATACCACAATAAAATCCACAGTCGGTCCTGAACTCCTTTCCCTTGTACAATGATATAAGAATTGCATCAACCCAATCCTGATGAACGGGAACACCCTTCCAGACATCAGTGATTAGATGAATAATTTCATTAACAAGCTTATCACCCCCATATAAGCGGACTTCAACAGGAATGCTATCAAGCCCTGGAGCCCTCCCAACGTTCACTTCCTTGATATCATCTCTAATTTCATTCTCAGATGGCAAATCAGACATTTCACTGATGTTGTGATAAAAATCCATTAATGACGTCCTCATCCACATTAGAGGGGTTGTAAAAGAGATCAGAATAATGCTCTTCCAACGAAGGAGAATCTTGTTAGGATCCTGTATAAGGGCAATTCCATCACTTGAGAGTAGGGGAGATGTTGATAGTTTTTGAGGACCAAAATCTTTTTAAGCAAATGGTACATGCGTTTGAAGTCTTTACGATCAAAAGCCATCTGGATTTGGTTCGCGTGTGTAGGCAATCATTGATTCTTCATTTGACGGAGTCGCGTTTGGAGAAGATCCTTGCTTGATTTAAGTGACTGTTGGAGGGGCTCTCGACTTCAATGAGAGGCAGACAACATTTTATGATGCAACTCATTTTTAGCACTGAAGAGTTGAGTAATTTCAGAATCATTATCATCAAACCAATCCTTATTTTTAGATTTGCGGAAGCCAAGAACATCTACACTTATTTCATAGAGTGTATTTTTAAAATGCTATCATGACCCATCAAAATCAGTAGAATTAACTACGGTTCGAAGCTTTTCAGGTACACTTGGATCATCCAGCTTAGACGCACCAACTCGTCCGGGAATCTTAACACTACCAGACCTACATTTCCTCCTTATACAGATTTTCAAATTCCCACGTATCAAAAAATTATCTGTGCCACATTCAGTTCCACGCATAACCCGCACACTACAGGCGTCCTGCAGATCTGCTTTCCTGGAAATAATGTAATCAATCAAGTGACATTGTTTGGAACGAGGATGGGTCCAAGTAAACCTATGGACCTCCTTGTGGTTGAAGAAATTTTACAGATAGCAAGGTAAAACTGTGTTCGTAGATGGAGAAGATGCATACAATTACTGTTGAGTTTACCTACACCAAACCACTCGAGTGAGTCCAAGGTGTGATGATCCTTGTCAACCCTTGCATTTAAATCACCCATGATTAAGATCTTCTCAGATAAAGGAATAGAGGAAATGGTACGACTGAGATCTCGGTAAAATCTATGATAGTGTCTTCATTATGACCCATGGTAGGGGCATACAGATAAAATTCTAATATACTTACTGGGTTCAAGAGGGAAGGGCATCGTCATAATTCTGTCACTTACACAGATTGGCTGATCAATCCTCTACACCAAATCAGAACGTACTGCAAAGCCAATTTCACGTTCTCGTGTTAGCCCCGATGGTTTTCGTTTACAGAAAAAGGTGTATCCACAGCGCATTTCCAATAATTGATCCTCACAACTCAATTGTGTTTCAGACAATGGCGCAATGTCTATGCTGTACCTAGCGAGCACTTCTGCAATAATAGCTGCCCTACGCTCAGGTCTTTCACTATCCAGGACATATAGAAAAAGTTCTCACGTTCCACGTAGCAACAGTTGGCTTATTCCTCTCCTGATGGATTTTGATTTTCCTTGTTTTATATTTATTCGTCAACTTTATCTTGTTTCTCCTGCATATATAGAGCAGCCGCCGACCAGCTATTAAAGGGTAGACAATTAATAGGTCACTTTTTCTAGATCCTTCCCAAATTCATGGGTGAGCAGTGCATCCTTAAAACAAGGTTGTTTAGCCGCTAGATCATCCACCGAAGTTGCTTCCACCCTGCAAGCGATTTAGTCGACGATGTTAGATAAATCACTGACCGTCTATGTGCAGTTATGCACTTCCAGCCCGCTAAGCCTGTACACGTCGCCACTCACCTATCGCCATAGGGATGTTTTGCTCTCTTCGAAAGATATCTGCAGATAAGGATCGCGACACGACATGCTTGTGCTAAACATATTGTACCCTCTCGATCCCTACCACTTGTTGCACAGTAGCAAACTGAAATAGTGAGATGACTGAGCAGTGGAGGAGTGTGCAATTCACGGAGTTTTAACCTCTCCGGCAGCTGGACACTAACACACACACATACATAAGCAAACAAACATGCATATATATATATATATATATATATATATATATATATATATATATATATATATATATATCCCTAGTTTTCACAATATAGTAACCCTCAAGAACTGTAGAGGGAGGCTAACAGGTACTACACCTTGCCCAAGGGTTACCTGGAGCTATGTTAGACAGAGGTGTTCATCTCCGTTCATACCCGATATATATATATATATATATATATATATATATATATGTGTATATATATATATATATATACATGCATATATATGCATATATACATATATATACACACACCCATATATGGTAAAAATGGTAATTAGTAAAACCTATATATATATATATATATATATATATATATATATATATATATATATATATATATATATATATATACAGGATATTAAATGAATTTAACGTACTTAAATAACTTATACATGATTAAGGTTAACTGATTCGTGATTAGAAAATGGATTTGAATAGGTGGCAACCACTACAGAGGAAATAACGAGCAGGATCACTTAGTAGACACACAGTTGAGTAGGTTTTATTCCAACTGGAATCTCCTCAAGGGAAAATAGAACATTCTGTTAAAGGAAGTGTAAAAGGTATTAAATGAAGCGTGAAACAAAGATCACATACGCCCTGCAACTAATATACAACGGAGAGCTAGGTCAACTACAGTAAATGGAAAGAATGCATAATATAGAGAAATATCAGGAAAACGGATGATGTATAAGATTATAGAATCATGCAAAATTAGTCTAATTTATATATCGATAAGGAATACAGATGTGCTTATCAAAAAAAAGCACCATACTTTTAAGCATGTGTAGAAAAAGCGAAAGAAATGCATAAACCATCAACCATCAAAGATAGAGATAAATAGAGCAATGGTATAAATGTATGCAAGTTCATATATTTGTGGTTTGTAAATAGTGAATAATTCCACCCCATCTTTCCAAGCGTAAAACTCCTCGAAAAATGTAATTCAAGCCCTATTTTTTTCAATTAAAGGAGCAAGGACCAAGGATTGATTATAAAAAAACAAAAAAAAAACAACGTGGTTTTCTTTTTAAAAAGGTTTTAAACTTCAGACTTTACAGGTAAATTTTAAAAAAAAACAGTACTTTTTTGTTTTAAATTTGAATATATTATTTATTGACCTTTTCTCTTCAATTTGTGATATATAAGACTTTGGTACATAAATTATTTACTTTTTGATAGACATTTCAAAATGGGAGGCGTGAATTATTCGACCCCCTGTCTTTCCAAGCTTATAACTCCTAGATAAATGTAATTCAAGACCTGATTTTTTCAATTAAAGGATCTAGAACCAAGGTTCCATTACAACAAAAAAGAAAAACAAATAACGTGGTTTAAAAAAAATGTTTTAAACTTCAAACTTTACAGGTAAAATTATATAAAACACTCCGTTTTTTTTTTGTTTTTAATTTTAATATATTATTTATTGACCTTTTCTCTTCAATTTGTGAGTAAATAAATTATTTACCTTTCGGTGGATAAATTAATTATTTACTTTTTAATAGACACTTGAAATTGGGGGGGCGTGAATTTACAAAAAAAAAAGAACGTTTGTCTAAAATATTATATTCGGTTTATTGGAAAGAACATAAAATTTCACATTCACCCTGAAAATATCGTAAAAATAGAATCAATAGAAAAATGTTGATAGATGTTTAAAGTTTAAAAATTGAAAAATATTGAGTTCAGAAAATTCATTACTGTTTTTAAAAAAAAAGAAATGTTTTGATTACTTTTAAAAGAACTTTAATAGTTTATTTTGGAAGTATAATCCATAAAGAAAATTAACAACCCACTTTTAACAGAGATTAACACCCCACTTTTAACAGAAATTACGAGGTTTTTATATTTTATTCGCAGTTTCGTGTTAGGGTTGTCAAAAATTCCTACAAAAATGCTGACAAACCTACTCATACACGTAGTAATGATGAACTCTTCCGGATATTATTATTTAGCTGTTATTTACGACAAGCGTTCCTTTGTAGTCCGCCATCTTGGCAGTATTATAACGACCCTTTGTTTTTGTTTGTTTTTGTTACAATATATTTTACCTTTTCTAACTCATCTTCGTATTCGTGTTTCGACCTAGTACAACTTTCAGGGCTACGACAGTAATATAACGATTATTATCAATATTTGAGCACTGAAGGCAATCCGAAGACAAAGTAATAAACGCTATAGTTTGTTCAATTTTACTGAATCTAAATTAGGTCAAAAGGAGAGAGAAGCCTTTTTTTAAAATGAAGACGCCTTTCAAACTCGGGAATTTGTATGGATTTCTGACAGAAACTTATATCTCATGTACATATGTAGCATGTGTTCGGTAAGTCAACCAAGTTTTTTTTACCCATTATGACACGGACGCTTGCGCACGTACATAGCATAGGATATTAACTAGGTGATACAGATCAGTTATAATCTTACATTCTTCTAGATGCTTAAGTCTAATCATTAGTGCAGCGGCGCTCAAAAATGCATCTTACTGAATTACGGAATTACTAAAGCAATACTGGTGGAAAGAGAGTATGCTACCACCCTGTCCAATATAAAATATTCTGTTTAGAATGTCGCGCATGTTCTTGAGTTCGACAAAGCATTGCCAGCTCGCTAATACACTTCAAAGACATCAAAAGTTGCATCGATCAAAACGTTATCAAAATAATACTCTCGCTGTAAAAAGTAGTCCGAATAATCGAAATAACACGATAAGAATAAACTTTCAAATCGACACAGATTCTATCGAGATGATTGAATGAAGCTGAAAAGAGACATCAAACGCCACCAGAAACCCGAACGATTTCTTAAGTAATAACTAGTTGTCATAAGCAACAATGTCTTCAAGACTGCCGCTAGACATAGAGACTATTCTTGGTTGGAGAGATAATCAATTATGTTTGAATGGACAAGAAAATGACGAAAAAATAGCGCATCTATTGTTTATTCTCAAAACTGAAATGCCCTCGGCCGGTCTTTGATAACATTGATACTTTTTATTAATTCTTATCTAACGTTGATGAATCATATTTTTGTTCGAATTAACCACTGATAAAACCTAATAAGTCAAACTTTATTTTCTCCAGTTTTTTATCACTATAAAAAAACGCTTTTCTCTGCTTACACACCACATACAAACCCCCCCCACATATATATATAATTATATATACATATACATATATATATATATATATATATATATATATATATATATATATATATATATATATATATATATGTTTGTGGGCATCTGGGCGTCTGGGTGTGTGTTTCAGTGTCTGTGTGTGCGTGTATGAGGGAGAGTACCCGAACATTGATTATATAGATTTTTTTTAATAAGAGGTAAATATTTATTTATGTTTGTTTTTAAAAAAACACCAGAAAAAGTATTAGTTGTGTTGATTTCAAATCACAACAAAGAATGTAGCATACTTCAAATCGTCGAATATATATATATATATATATATATATATATATATATATATATATATATATATATATATATATATAGTGTAAAATTTTGTAGAAAATTCAAAGACTTACGTTTCCTTTTGTAAACTTCTTTTATTTCCTGGATTTTTTTTCCAATACAGTTGTTTCATTTGTTTGTAAGGAATTTTACAATTTATCAGTCCATAAAAATATCCTGTCCCCACCAACATCTTCAGATGTTTATTCATTAGATTATTACAACAAACAGTATCTTATTCGGGTAAAAAGTTTTCGAAAACCATGCCTCCTCACTTCCTCAATCTTATATATATTCCTGTTAATGCCCATTTTTTGTATAATGGTATTCACATAAAAACACTTTTTTTCTATTTATTTAAAAAGAAAACACACCTTTGTTATACATGATGTATGAAATTAGATTTATCTTATAAAGATCTAGATAATAAGCATATTCTCTCAAATATCGATTTTAATTTTGTAGTATTTTTTTTTTCGATTTTCTTATTGGATTATCATAGTTAGTTATCTATTACTTTTAATTATATTCATGCAGATTTTCTACAAGATTTATACTTGCGTAATATTTGCACAAATGTTATAGTATACACGAACCGATTTCTATATATATATGAGAGAGGGAGAGAGAGAGATGCGTGTGTGTTTGTTAAGATTTCTCTACCATATAATATATTTAATATAATAATCGGTTATCTGTATACTATTAAATACATAATCCGTATGAATTACACTATCACATGTATACACGTATCGTACGACCGGACTAAACTTGGCGGTCTATTAGAATTTACATAAAAGTTATCTATTACCACTGTTTACTTTGACACTGTTCGATACGTCAGTAGATCTGGGTATATATATATATATATATATATATATATATATATACATATATATATATATATGTATATATAGATATATATATATGTATATATGTAAATGAATAATATATCTATACTCCCAATATTGTCCACAATACTCAACTGTTAGATTATTTCTTTACAGGAATATAACATAATATACAGGGAATTGTAACTCACGCGAAACTTTATATTTCGGGTTTCGTCGGGAAAAATTGGCGCAAATTTGTGAAAATTAAAAAATGGAATATGGCAGGAGAATGTCAATCGACGGCATTACGAATATGCATGCATAACGTGATAGCAATAGATTCATGTTTTTTTTTTAGCCTTGCAGCAAATATATTATCTAGCTCACTTATTGACGTCAAAGGAAAAAGTAAATCGCATGTAAACTTTTGGTTTCTATTATCGGTTGTGTCGCACGAGTTATTTAGTTTTTAGTTTTAGAATTATTTCTATATATTGATTCAAATATAATAGAATATGAAATACGAAATCTGTATTAATCAAAATATAATATTTGGACGTATTTTACAACCGTTTTCAAATGAACATTAAAAATGACGTAATATAAGCATATTATCAGGTATTTAAAGATTCTCTTCCACTTTCGAATTTTTAATCATATCAAAACGCACATTCTTTCTTGTTAACAGATTGATTGTTGCTATTCCTTCTGTTTAGTTATGGCAAAATAGAATCACTGATTAATATAATAATTAAGTGATTGACTTTGTGCAACGATAAAGATACTGTCAAAAATGGTAAATGTCCATTGAATTTAAGAAATAAATTGTAAAATGGTCAACATCATGATCTTAGAATATACACTTTTGTCATTCATCTATTATATTGCTCTGTAATTACATTCATCTTCTTACACAAGGATTTGTATATATTATAAGGAATAAAGTATATTTAAACACACACACACATACACACACACACATACATATATATATATATATATATATATATATATATATATATATATATATATATATATATATATATATATATATATATATAGCTCTACATCTTCAGCCGAACTTTTATCAAAGTTTACACAGGCGAACGTGTTCATTTGCAAACTAAATACACGCGGTACACCGATTCCTCATAATTCTAATAAATCTAATACACAACTGACATATGGTATTTATATTTTTTGCACGTAGTACTTTTCGCCCCGTAGGTAAACAGAGAAATGACAATAAAAATCGAAACCTCTTCACGAGTAATTCTTTCGAATGACACAGTTTCTATTGTTATATATTTTTAGTACATAACACAGATGCCTTATCTCACGGTTTCAACGCAACGTTTTTGTATTCTTATACACACATATTTATATATATATATATATATATATATATATATATATATATATATATATATATATAACACTTACATGGTCGCGATACTATGTACGCTAATGATTCGGTGAATATCAGAGGTTCTCGTCATGCGACTTAATACAAAGTTGTTTTCTACCAAAGAAACACGCCCCCAAAAAAAAGAACAATGAAACAGTAGGTAGTCAAACGATGACAACTGGATGTTACCGAGCATTATACCAAACATTAGCATGGCTAGTATCGCAATCATGTAAATGTGTTCATATTAATAAAATATATTTTGATAATCTTCTCATAGAGCACTATAAATAACCCTATTTAATCCATTCGTTATGAATCAACTATTTTATTTTTCTCCAGGAGCTATTGGCCTGAATCAGCAAACATGTGTATCTACTATTTGTAAAGCAATACAGCATACTATATATACGGAATGAGCCAAAAACAAAACGGACCCTACTCTTATTAGGCCCCGTTTCTTAGTGTTTTGTCCGAATGAAATGAAACTTTTTTCATAACTAGTTTATTATTTTCCAAGCCTCACATCAAAACACTGGGGTCATTGGCCTTTTTTCTCCGTTCTACAGCATATATTCTAGATCGCATCCATTTAGATTTTGCTTTTTTGGTGGGTCACCCTGTATATATATATATATATATATATATATATATATATATATATATATATATATATATATATATATATATATATATATATATATATATATATATAGTCATGGTCAAAATCATAAGACCACTTAAAAAGTAAGGGTTTACGTATATTATCGAATGTTTAATCAAAAATGGTTGAAACCATTGCCAAAAAGGAAAATATGATGAAAAACATAAAATCTGCTTCATTCGAAACCTTAATCCTGATCTAATAATTATTAAAAATAACAAAACATTTTCACCTGGTCAAAATGATAAGACCACTTTAATAAAATCGACTAGTTTGGAAAAAATGAATTCGAAAAGCTTTCCATGTCACTAAAAGCAACTTGTTGGTGGATAAAGAACGTCTTACTAAATTATAAATGGCAAACGGGAAACCATTATCAGGGTTTGAGAGAGGACGGATATTAAAGCCTTATAGCGGCGGACTCTCCCATAGGTCTATTGCAAACGAAGTGAATCGCAGCAAAACGGTAATCACATTTGTTTTAAGAAACCCAGATCAATATGGGCACAAAAAGAGTCTAGGTCGACAAAAAAAATAACCCTATCACTGGATCACCGTATCAGAAGAAGTTTAAAAAAATGCCAGTATGAGCTCAAGTCGATTGAAAAGCCAAAGAGCAGCAGAATGCAGTCCTAACCCCATCAGAAGGTATCTGAAAATGAAGTGGTTTCAGTCATTTAAAGCGACTGCAGAAACCACGTCTTCTTGAACAGCACAAAACTAACCGACTTAAATATGCCGCAAAATACCAGACTTGGGATGAAGATAAGTGGGAAAATGTAATTTCTGCGATGAGAAAAAGTTTAATCTAGATTGTTTAGATGGATTTGAACACTATTGGCATGATAAAAATTTGCCCAAAGAGACTTTTCCAACTTGGTATAGTGGAGGAGGATTTTAATGATATGGGGTTCTTTCTTGTAAGCTGGGACCCTAAAATTGCAAGTAGTGAAAGGTCGGCAAACAGCATTGAGGAACATTTCAATGCTGTAAAATGCTTCTATCAGGACTGAAGGTCCACGCCTGTTTGGAAGCAACAACGCTTCGATAAACTTCTCGACAAGCACGAGAATACTTTTCTTCAAGTAATATAGAATTGTTAGATAATCCAGCATGTTCTTCGGACCGCAATCCCATTGAAAATCTTTGGAGGTGGATGGCAAAAGAAGTGTTCTAGGATGGAATCCAGTATGATTCGATAAAGAAATTTTCTGATTCCATTTTCAGTACATGTGATAAAATTCCTTCGCAACTGATACAAAAAACTTTGAAGTAATTCGTAATAATGGAGACTATACAAAATACTGAGACACTTTTTAGTAATTTATAATTGTCTTTTGTAAGATAAATTATCAGTGGTCTTATCATTTTGACCAGATGAAATAACTCTGTCAATTTTTAGTCTACATACTCGAAATTTGATATACAGAGTACTGATTGTTGGGGAAATCTATATGATCTGTTTACGGCCAGCAATTTGGATGTTAAGGGGTCAAAGTACAACGATTTGTCCTTCGAGACCTTTAACAAACTCCTCCGAGAATTTGGGGTGTAAACACTTGAAATTTTAGATATAGGTTTCTTAGACATGGATCTAACGTAATAACTTCATGTGAGCCCAAAACAATAAATGTTAAGGGTCAAATTAAAAACTTACCTCTTTTTTTCTTTTGCTCAGCATACACCACCAATATATATATATATATATATATATATATATATATATATATATATATATATATATATATACACCCACACTCATATATATATATATATTTATATATATATATATATATATATATATATATATATATATATATATATATATATATATATATATATATATATATATATGTATGTATAATAGGATTTCAGCCCAGCGTTGCCCGGGGGATGTGAGGTTCCTGTTGAGCAGAAAAATAAGTGGTAGTAGGAAGGCAAGCTCGAATTCGTACCGCGATGGAGGAAAATAACGGGGAAAATGACGTCTTTGCTGTTCTGACCACAGCCAACCCGGAAGTGACGAAGGTTTAAATGAAGGCTAGACAATCGAAAGGAGGGAATGACTTTTAAAAATATCGGTGAAAAAGCGATCCCCCTGTAGAAAAATGTCCAGTTGAAGGTGAAGATATTAATTTTTTAGCCAATTTTGCGATATTTGTCGTCTGAAAGGTCGAACTTTAAAACGATACTGACCACATAAATATCCGTCGCCTCTGTCAAACGTTTTAGGCGGGCTAGCAAACATACACACATACATTTATATATTGGTAACTAAAAACTTTAGACCCCAACCGATTAAACCCGTGCCCTAACTCTGAATACCCTTAATGTAAAATTTCAAATGTTTAGACCAGAAATTGACTGAGTAATTTGGTAGAGACAACAGAGGTCATATTTTTTATCTTTGAACACTATTATGACCCCTTAACATTTATTGTTTTTGGCTCAAATCAAGTTATTAAGTTAGATTTATCTCTAAGGAACATACATCTAAATTTTCAAGAGTTTATACCCAAAATTGTCAAAAAACTTTCGTAAGGTTCTACAAAAGTCAAATCGTTGGACTTTGACCCGTTTAACAGCCAAATTTCTGGCTGAAAACAGATCACAAAAATTTTCCCAAAATATATCAAATTTCCTTGTATGTCAAAATTTCGAGTCTGTAGACAGACTTATTGGGTGGAGAAATGTACACAGTTACACAGATAGACACACAGACACACAGAGGCACATACAGACACAAAACCACGTTCACACACACACACACACACATATATATATACATATATGAATGAGTTTATTACACACTCGATAGTCACAGAAGCAGTCACTTAATTCACATTTGAACTGTGTTATTGCAGCGTCTTACATGTGTACCTTTTAATAGCATAAAACACTCACGAGATACTTTCTAGTCATGAGACTTAATTATAATTTCCCCTCGAAGCAAAAATATGTATGCCGGAATATAATATAAAATTTTACCAGCACTACCTTTCTCTTTCCCTTTCTTTTCTCTCTTTCTCGGCGTTTTCTTCCTGTCTTTTTTTCGATAAGTAAATACAGAACGTTGTTTATGCAATAGTTATGCACTTATTGGATTCGTTATCATTTATAAAAGTACAGGCGTCTTAGCCTGACGAACTCATAAGTTACTTAAAAATAATAGACCGAAATATTTTCATGATCATTTAGCGTCATTAAACATTGTTCATTTTTATATACATAAAAGTATGCACTGCTATAGTTTATTGGGTACTATCCTACAAATTCGTTGAACTATTGGTGTTATCCTTAGTTATCTTTACCGTAAATAATCTTAAACAAGAGTATATTTACACACAAACATACGCATAGGTCCTGAATATGACCTTAACCTATATCTGATGGCGAGGCCCCAGCTTGCAGGTTTTGGGGAGTGGTGAGTGATCTCTTAAGTGGCATTGCTCCCCGGTTTACTCTGACCCGAAGTTCCAATACCTGTTAACTATGGGTTAGAAACTGATTTGAAAAAATATATATATATTCTATTAATAACTGTTGTTTTTGTTTTTGTCTTCAAAATCGATGGATTCGTCATTAAATGACTTAAAAAGGGTTGATTTGCTGTAAAACAAAAGCAACCAACCAGACACACACACACACACACCCACACACACACACACACACACACACACACACATATATATATATATATATATATATATATATATATATATATATATATATATTTATATATACTATCAAAAGTACCCGTCGTTGACTGGGTCCAAAAGCAGTCTACAGAAAATGGACTCTGATTTATGGAAGTGTGATAGGTTATGAAAAGGAAAGTTGTAAAGAGATAGCTTCGAATTTGTGAGTATAAAAACCAAAGAAAAATATGATGAAAGTAAAAATAAAATAGATAAACCCCATAATTTATTATACCATACCTATTCACACTGAAACATTATCACAATATTCTGTGGATCTATATTACAATACCTTGTTAAGCTTTGTGACATATTTCCATTCTATGGAGGTTAGGCGCGAACGAACCGCCCATAATTTTATTATACCATATTTCTTCAAAGTGAAACACAATTATCCATGTATGATTACGAAGTATACTTACGCAGACAGATATGAAAAGGCTTTATTAACGTTTGTGCCTATTTCCATTCTATGGAGGCCAGGCCCGAACACAGACCCCAACAATTTTATTATACCATCCCTATTCATGTTAAAAGGTCATATCAAAGTATTCTTATTAAATCTATATCAAAAACACTTGTAAACTTTTTTTTTAATTTTTAATTTTTTTTATTTCAATACTTTGTGGACCAGGCGCGAACCAAGACCGCGCAATTTTAATGAACCACCGTTCTGCCAGATCAAACATACCCATTCCTGTGGCTCGATACATTTTCTATCATTATATGTAATCAGTTTTTTTTTAAAGAGTCAACGATATAGGAGCCTATTCGTGACCACACACACACACACACACAGACACACACACACACACTCAGCTTTATATTATATTATATGTATTCATAAACTTTTATATATACCTGTTTTACAGTAATTTTATTGCTGTTGTTTCTGAGGTGTATATCGAGGGAAACTGCAGTGGCCATGAAAAGTACCCAATATAAACTAGAGCTATATTAATGTACACATTTTTTCTTTATAGAAACATTATTTGCTCCCTATATCTGTACAATTATAGTTGCTGTCTAATACGAAATTCAGCTTGATATTAAGTATATATATATATATGTATATATATAATTATATATATATATATATAACAAGTAGTAAACAAAAATCTTAAAAACACTTTTAAATAGTGTTTAAAACTTATTTAATTTTAAAAAGGAAACACTTAATAAGTGGATATACCTTAATCCGCGGAGTTTCGAAGAAATACTTTCCTTCTTGTCTGCTAAAGAATTTAATGGAACTACAAGTAAGCCATAGGTCTTACTTGATAGCAAAAAGTGAAGGAGAGGGAATATGGTGAAGAAAAAATTGATTTCAAGTGAATGGATATTCTGGTGAAGGGTAAAATATCCAATAAGTCTAAAAATCAAAAATCAAAAATCCAAAAAAGTTGGTTAAATTTCCATTTCCACAATAAAATCCAAGCGGATCGCGTAATTGGAAGCTGGTCCAAAGTACTTTAAAAAGCAAAAACCGTGACATAATTCACAAATTGATAAAGTTAGATTATAAACGATCTCATAACAGAAAGTTTGATGTAGTATATTCTGTTTGAATTAATAAATAAAACCCTTACTAAATTTCGAAACTCTATGTGGACCTACATAGTTTAAGTAGATATGCGTTTAGACGACCAAATATAATTATAGTAAATCATGTAAACACCTTTAAATAAAATCTCAAATAATCCTTTATATGTAACTAGCTTAGGTGTCCGGTTGTGTGCTGAGAAATGAAAAAAGAAGAAAGTGCTAATAGGCAGACAGACTCGAACACGTACTGCGAAGGAGACAAAGAACGTGAAAAAAATGTGACGTCTTTGCCGTTGCACCCATTGCAAAACCGGAAGTGTCGAAGGTTTAAATTACGGCTAATCAATCGAAATGACGGTATGAATTTCGACAATATCGGCGAAAAAACGACCTCTCCCTGAAGCAAAGTTCTGCTTTGAGAGTGAGGGAATGAATGTTTTTACAAAGTTTTCGATATTTGTCGTCTAACGTCTCGTGAAAATCTGTCGCCTCAGTCGATAGTTTTACGCAGACATACAAATATATATATATATATATATATATAAACAGGCAGGTGTGATTAAAAATATCAATTATTTATTTAATAATACATCAAACGAAATCTTCCAAAAACGTGGTGGTTAGATTCCAATAGTAAGTATATGTTTTAACACTGCAATATACACGGACATAATATAAAACGTTTAGTAATTCCAAATTCGCTTACTTGTTTGGTGCTATTTAATCTTTTTTTTTTGTTTTTCACTACAGTCTAGTCCACTTCCAACGACAGCTAGTTTCTGTTCAAAGTTCTATTTATATGTAAATCGCCGTGGCATGTTACGCAGAATAGGCGCATTGCATCTGCAGATTATCTTGAAGGCAAAATAAACTTGATAAATTATCAACAAACGATCTTAGAAAAAATACAAATAAAGTGAAAAGTTGTTCAGGACTTACATATAAATTGATCCAGGTCTCACATATAAAGTGCACAGTAAACAATGAATTCTATTATTCAACAGAGGATAGGGAAGAATATGTCAGCATTTTCCTGTAGAGTTGAAATCAGATTAAAAATGTATTTTACATCTGCATGGGGATTCCGTATTGGGGGAAATTTCGCAAGTGTCCATGGGAGTAAAGGGGAATATTTGTCAATCACTCAAGTAACAGACTAGTTTCATTATGTAAAGTAATTTAATTTTGAAAAAAAGAGCGTTTTTATTTTTATTACACTTGCACACGTTATCGCCTATTATTCTATCAAATCAAGGGAGACAACTTCAACATAAAGGAGAAATGACATTGATTTAAATCCTTTGTGTTTAATGAGAGTTTCTCAGAGGCATGCATCATATGTAGGCCATAATTTTATATATTCATTTAACAGAATCGATTTTGCAGAGGACGGGATCATATTTATACATTGCTCGTATACATATTTGCAAAAGGAATGAATATTAAACAAGCTCTCATGTTTAAAGATGTTTGGAGCAATCTGCAAAAGAATCGTTTGCGAAAATCAGTGTAATTTAGCCTATTTGTTACACGGCTGATAAGCATAAATCTGTTCATCTAAAGAGATATACTTTATTATGGATATTTGCCAATAGTATACCCATTGCAGAAAAGAGTTGACGCATCTTCCCTTTTACTTATGTTAAGCCAGGTGCGATTTGAGTTAACGTTGATCCTATTGATCGTTTAATGTTAGTTCAATAATTATAATGCTTCCATCAGGAAAGTTAACACATAAAGTGGATCTCTGATAGGTTCATAAAAGTAGTGGTTGATGGGTAGAAATCAGAGACCCACAGTATTAATACTAGAGTCCCTCAGAGGTCCATCCTGGGCCCAACTCTCTTCTTATTCTGCATCAATGATCTTCCAAAACACATACTTAAATCATTCGTTGACATCTATGCTAATGACCCGACAATCTATTGCAACACATCAAAGGCCGTAAATGACAAGGTGCTCTCTACTTCTCTCTCTTCTGATCTTGAGCGCGGGATACAGTGGGGGCAGAGGTGGCTGGTTACTTTTTATGCATCCAAAACCAAGCTTCTATCTTTACATCATCAACGCTCTGATCCCCATCCGACATCAATTGAGATGGATGGCTCTCGTCTTGGGGAATCTCCATATTCTGACAAGCTTTTGGGTTTAACCTTTACTCCTGATCTGAAATGTAACACGTACATCAGGTCTGTTGCCAAGTACGCTGGGAAGATGGCGGGATCCTTCTAACGTCCCAGAAGATATCTCACTACTGATGCAATTTTCTATCTGTATAAAAGTCAAGTACGTAAAAGGATGGAGTACTGTTGCCAAATCTGGGCAGGAGCTGCTAAAACAGCATATCATGCATTGAGAGAGAGTACAAAATAGAGTACTTAGCTTAGTGGGGGATGCCCTTTTTTCTTGCCTGCAGCCTCTCTCCCACAGAAGAGACGTTGCGAGCCTATCTTTGATTTATCGTTATTTCATGGCGAATGCTTTTCTGAGCTCCAATCTCTCGTCCTCCCTCGCCAATCTTTCACGAGAAATACCCGTCTATCTGAAACCACAGTCAATAATTTTCCCCACTCTTTATCTGTGCCTAAATCCAAACGTAGATTCCATGAGGAGAGCTTCTTTCTCAGAAGTGCACGACTGTGGAACTCTCTTCCGTTTGCCTGTTTCCCACCTGACTACAACTTGGATGTCTTCAAGTCCAACATAAACAAATTCCTGACAAACCGCCCTCTTAAGTAAGACACTCTATCAAATCTCCAATACTAATGATTAATACAATATTCTCTCATTGATTTATGTATACGCAGTAACCCATATCCCTGAGTGGGCTCCGGGCCTTGACAAGTAGTGACCTCCATGTAAAAAAAAGTCAAAATCTATCCAGGGATCATATATAAATTGGTCAAAAGTGCAAGGCAAGCAAATGATTATATTGTTCAACAGAGCATAATTAGGAATATGTAAGGATTTTACAGTAAAAATTGTCGTAAATTAAGACATTTATAGAAGAATTTAAGCGGGCTTTTCATAATCAATGTCAAGGAAAGTATCCTACAAAAGAAATGATTGGTATGTTTCATATATGCCGACTGACATTTTTATCTCAATCCCCCCCAAAATTTGGAGTAATAATTATCAAATATCAACTGGAAGTGTATCCGTCCAACTTTATCTCATTTGAACATCAATTTGCCAGAAACTTTAAAAGCTTAAGAGAAAAATTAATGACATCAACTATTAACTTGTCAATATTTTAACCAAAATTGTAATGTAATAGATTCTGCTTGGCATTCCAGCGAAAAGGTAGTAAAATACATGACTATAAAAATACGCTTCTCTCTCTCTCTGTCCCTATCTCTCTCACCCTCTTCTCCACTCCCTCTTTCTCTCCTTCTCAAACATAATAAGCTGTAATTATCTGAAAAATGCTGGAGATATTAGGTGTTTCAAAAACAAAATTATATGAAAAGATCAAAATAAAGACCAATAACGCTGGTTTAAATGAACTCTGAAGTGACAGTGTTACGTTGCTATCCTTTACATTTTTTCATGGTTATATTTTAAAAATGCCTATGCGTATCCGGTAAAAAACAGAAATTTTACTAATTTTGGTCATGATACATCCATTGATTAGGATATATGATACATATAAAAGGCAATATATAAAATTACTGCTATATGTATATTTATAACAAAATTCTAATTGGAATAATTAAAACAGAAATAGAATGATTCGATTACTGAACTAGTCGCTTAATAGATACCTACATAGTGAAACGATTAATTCCACTTATTTTTCCAGAAGTATGTATGTATCTTTTAATCTATTAATCTATCTGTCTCTCTGTCTCTCTGTCTCTCTCTCTCTCTCTCTCTCTATATATATATATATATATATATATATATATATATATATATATATATATATATATACTAGCATTTCAGCCCGGCGTTGTCCGGGTGTTTGGAGTTGTATGTCGAGCAAAGAAAAGCGGTCATTTTTTTTTAATTTGAACCCTATTATGCCCCCTTAACCTTTATTGTTTTGGGCTCTAATCAGGTTATTAAGTTAGATCCATATCCAAGGAACCTATATCTAAAATTTCAAGTGTGTATACCCAAAAATGTCGGAGGAGTTTGGTATGGTTTTAAAAGGTCAAATCATTGTAAATGTTACCCTTTAGCAGCCAAATTACTAGCCGAAAACCAATCACATATCTTTTCGTAAATCTCAGTACCCTGTATATCAAATTTCCAGTTTGTAGACTAAAAATTGACAGAGTTATTGCGTAGGAAAATGTACACACACAGACACACACACAGACCCGTTCACTCATATATATATATATATATATATATATATATATATATATATATATATATATATATATATATATATTCTGTATATTTGTCACATATTATTATAAATAGTTCTTGATTAGCAGACATTTGAAGTATTTACATTATTACACTCGAAGACACAAGTTGCAAGGGTATTAATTAGGATATATAGAATTATTATGGTGTGTGTATGGGGGCATCTGTGCGAATAGACGGCCAAATATGTCTGGTTGAAAAAACAACACGCGGGTTCGATGCAAAATAACACCGTTGCACAGGCAAAGAAATTTTGCTTAGCAAATCGGTCACTGATGTTACCTAGCCAAGGTGTACGTAGGTACACAGGACATATATTCTCTGGGTTAATGAAAATTGGAAACTTTCTTATTGATACTAGTTTCAACAATATCCAAGGGGCAACCATTATTACAAAGGGTCTTAGTGATAAATTTGAGTTCGTCATCCAAATTAACTTCAGAACAAATCATCAAGGCCCTATGTGCTAAAGATTTGATTAAATTATATTTTTTGTTTATAGGACAAAAAGAGTCCCAACACGTATAAAGTTGGTTTACAATAAATAGAAGTAAGAAACCACGAGGATGTCTTCGACACAAAGAAATTATAGCTAATATATCTCGTTGGGAAATATAAAGGCATAAAAACCGAAAAAAACATCCGGTTTGGAGTTCTGATATGCGGATGGTAAAGCATTGTAATGTTTTTTCGACAATTCCTGCAGCTGCGCTGGCGCCGACCGTATTGGTTTGCCTTCACGTAAAATTTTGTCTGCAACGCCGTGATAGGGGTCTGCTAAATGGACTAACCTGATCTCCTTATCATCTGACCAGGCCTGTATCTGAAGAGCCAATTATAGCTACAGCCGATGCAGCAAAGACCAAACAAGATGCAATAGGTCGTTGTCATTAAGCAGAAGGTTGTCATATATGTATGCATCTATCTATATATCCAGCTCTATCTTCCTCTCTTACTCTCCCCTTCTCTCTCTCTCTCTCTCTCTATATATATATATATATATATATTGCTCTTCTTCATTGAGAACTCCTTATCACCTCGTTTTAGTTCATGAGTTTGATCTGCTGCATACATACATACATGCGTGTGCGTGTGTGTGTGTCTGTACATGGATGCTTATATTATGCATTAGTTTAAAGTAGTAACAAATAAATCACATAAAACTGCAACTGAAAATTTGTCATATTTTAACGTTGTCCGGGATCTTGGATTCAATTGTAGTAGGGAATACCATTCAATCTTCTACAAAGAAGGCGTATAAAATGTGGTGTATTCTTTCATTTAAAAATGTCTGCATTAGTTCATCAATATTCTAAACCCTTTTCATTGAGATAATTTCACATGTTCCATGCCAGAATCAACGCAAAGAAGAATACTATTAAATGCATAAACAATCTTTAAAATATCTTAGCATTAAATATTATAATCATCAAATATCTACTGCTCACTCATAATATGGCTGTCTTGAAATCGTATCATATGATCCCTTGGTGTCGTGCTAACCAATATTTATCTGTTTCTATTTTTGTAGCAGGGATATGTAATATATATATATATATATATATATATATATATATATATATATATATATATATATACTCATATACATATATATGTGTATATATATATGTATGTATATATATATTCATATACATATATATGTGTATATATATATATATATATATATATATATATATAGGCTGAACCAACAATAAGATTTATACACTCTTTAAAATATCTCAACTGCCACGTTCCCAAAAGATGAGTAAGAATAAAGAATGGCACTTCCAGAAATATAAAGCACTATCATCGTGACGTAGGGGCATATCTTGATAGTCACCGTCCAAACAAATAGTAAGGACGAATACGAACTATCGAGTACTGTCCACGCTCACCAGATTTGATCACCACATAGATTTTTCTCTTTTTTTTTTTTTTGAGGGGCGGTGTGCCAGGAGCATGTTAAACACAGGGCTCGCACAACAATATGTACTGCACTGACTGAGTTGAATACAACCATTCAGAGAATATGAGCTGATTTGGAACATTTGCGCAGCTGTTCATGAACCACAATGACCACTAATTTGAACATTTTCGATAATTAGCTGGTTCTTATAATTGTTCACAGTACTCTTATGTATGAAACTTTTCTTTCTCATAATATATGTTGAAATGTTGTTTTTATTCTCATTTAAAGAGCGTATAAATTTTATTAGGACACACACACACTATATATATATATATATATATATATATATATATATATATATATATATATATATATATATATATGCACCCATATATGTCTGTGAGTTTTGTTCTGTGTCTATCTATCTATATTTATGTATATACTTGTGTATATCCGGTCGTCGATTTTATTTGTGAAATAACGTGTGAAATTGTCCACACCATCTTCATCATTTTCTACTTCAGGATGCTAGTCTCAACCAACCTTTTTATTTAAAAAAAAGTGTAAGCGTCTTTAATACATGACAGTTGGAGTTTGTTTACGTTTAGTTAGGTCGTCCATTTTATTTGTGAAATAATGTATGCCATTTTCCACATGATCATCATTTTCTACTGCAGAACTTTTTATTTAAAAAAAAAGTGTAAGCGTCTTTAATACATGACAGTTGGATTGTGTTTACGTTTGGTTCGGACGTCGATTTTATTTGTGAAATAATGTATAAAATTGTCCACATAATCATTATCTACCGCAAACATGCTATAGACAAACGTTTTTTGTAAAAATAAGAACAAGATGGAAATCCGTGCCTTTTTTTGTCAAACTCATTTAACCGTGTCCATCACCATCATCGTCGTCCAGGTCATTAAGTATTTAAGTCTTTTGGAATGTTCCTTCATGTATATTATGTGTGCGTATGTATATGCATGTGTATGCATATTCGTATATGTGTGATTCTACGTGTGTATGTTTGCATGTGTGTGCGCATGTATATGTATGTTGGAATACATCTATACGTATGCATGTGTTTACTTCCATGTGTGTTGGGGGCAGAGAGGGCTCCCGTAAGCCGTGGTGAAGGCACCCCCTCTAGGAGAAGCAACTCTTTAATTAAAAAAACACAAAGCGGGAGACCAGTACCCGCATTAAGCTGGTCTGCAGTTTGACTTTGGCTTACTATGTTGCTCTTGCTTGTTGCTGGATGTCAACATTTTGAACCGACGGAGAGATTTAGCTAACCCTCTGCAACATCATCTTTCGATAGATACTCCCTCTGGCATTTGTCTATATAAAAACTCCCGTGGTGATAAAAACGCTGTGACGTGTGTAGGCCTGAAATGCTGTATGCATGTAACAATTGATCTGCTATCATTATATGTATCTATGTATATATGTATGTATATGTGTATGTATATTTATATATGTACATGTATGTATATGTATTTATATCTATGTGTATATGTATGTATATGTGTATGTGTGGATATATGTTTGTGTTTGTATGTATATACATTTATATATGTTTGTATGCACGTATGCGTATATATGCATATATGTGTTTATGTGTATGTATGACCATATGTGTGTATGTATATGTATGCATGTGTGTATATGAATGTATGCATGTATAGTATGTGTATGTGCGCATGTATATGTGTATGTGCATATATGCATGCATGTGTGTATGTGTATGAATGCATATATAGGTATGAGTATGTATATGTAGGTAAGTGTATGTATATATGTACATGTGTATACGTATCTGTATGTGTAAGTATATGGGTGTATGTATGTGTATATATGTGTATATGTGGATGTATATGTATGTAAATGTGTAGGTATGCATGCGGGCATGTATATGTATGTATGTGTATTATGCATTGTGTAGTATATAGGTATATATGTGGGTATGTTTATAGATATATATGTGTGTGAATATATGTATGTATGCGTGTATATATTTATATGCATGTATGTCAATCACCGTCTTGTGCATGTTTGCACGTGTGTATGTATGTATATATATATATGTGTGTGTGTGCGTATTATATAGTGTGTACATATATATATATGTATATATGTGATCTTCATAGAACTGGTCTTTGGTATCTTTGGGGTTAGTTATGGTTGGTGCGTAGACGCTGATCAGTGTGGTGGTTCTTCCCTTGCTGAGCGGGAGTGGCATCTTCATCAGCCGATCATTGATGCCATCTGGGACGCTGACCAGCTTCCTCACGTTCTGAGTCTTGATGGCGAAGCCCACGCCAGCCTCTCTGCGCTCCTCGCTGCTGCGTCCACTCCAGAAAAAGGTGTAGCCGCCACCTGACTCTGTCAGTTGACCCTTTTCTGAGAGGCAAGTCTCACTGAGGGCTGCGATGTCTACCTCATAGCGGGCAAGCTCCCTCGCCACAAGAGCAGTTCTTCTCCCGGGTCGGTCAGCTCTGGTGTTGTCGAGTGAAGTACGAACATTCCATGATGCTAAGTTAAGCACCAACCCTTTTTTTTTCATGTCTCGACCGCTGTGAGAGAAACCCCGCGGTATGCTGGCCAGAGATGATGCTGAGGCTCCTTTTATCGCCCCGTCGTCATGCCATGGAAGCGAGCAGAGTGATCCTGAAAAGGACTGCTCGGTCGAGCAGATAGTTTCCTGCACCCCCTCGCTGCTTCGGCCGAGTGGAGAACGACCAGTTTCTGGGCCGCCTGTGTGCAGGTTTGCAGCTACAGCTCCCAGTGATTTCCACACATGCTGCTTTGCCGCTCGCCCATCGGCACAGGTCTTGGTGTTGACGCAATGTTTAACACCCTGACTTGCGCTGGATTTGGATTATAGTGAATTGTACTTGAGCTGCATGTGCCTCACTCTCTCGTCATGGCCCGCCAAATTTCAACGGCAATACATAGTCGAGACGGCTGGGGATGAACAAGGGTGCTGGATTTGCCGGAGGGAGGCAAGTATGCCGTCCAACCGCCTACGGGGCTCCACTCCGTCGTCACTGTCGGTGTTGCCCCTCTAGCCTTATCCATTTCCATGGCTCTCACAAGGCAGTGAGGCCATTTGACCCATGGCTGGGTTAGGGATTGGTAATATGTCAGGGCATGTCCACACGTCGCTGGGCCGTAGCACAGTCCCTCTGGGACTCCCTACTGTTCCGAGATCCTCTACTGATTCAGCCTGGAGTCGCATGACAACCAGTTACCGTGTGTGACCACAGAAAGGCACAGCAGATTTCTTGATGATGGGGAGGCTGTGTACTGGCAGGAGAAGACTTACGCACCGGTTTCTCGTTTCGCGCAAGGCTAGCCAGTGGTGGTTGCTGAGAGCGAGATGGTGAGTAGGCCAAGGCGCTACCTTATAGCTAACACACTTACGCGTCACATCACCCTGTGTGCATTGCACACACACAAACAGATATCAAGGACCAATTCTATGAAGATCTGGAAAGCCTCATCTCCGCTGCCTCGTAGAGAGAGAAGCTCATCGTCGTCGGCGACTTCAATGCCCGCGTTGGCACTAACCATTCCACTTTGGACCGGGTCCTTGGCCACCATGGAGTGGGCAAGTGGAATAGCAACGGCCTACGGCTACTCAACCTCTGCGCTGCACACGACCTTTCCATCACCAACACCATATTCCGCCTACCCACTCTTAGCAAGATGTCGCGAATGTACCCACGCTCCCAACACTGGCATTTGATCGACTACGTCATCATCAGGGCAAGGTACAGGAGAGATGTAAGGTTGACCAAGGTTGTGTGTGGTGCCGACTGTTGGACAGACCACCGCCTGATCATATCACAAGAGGCGGCCTCAGGCCCAGAAAGTCACAAAGCGCTTTGACGTGGAGAAACTGAAAAGTCCTGATGTCATCCTTGAGCTACAGAAAGCAATCAACGACACGCTATCTGTCCCCCTTACCATCTCTGACACTATTGAAGATCAGTGAGCACACCTCAGTGACTCAACCTACTCCATTGCTCTCGAAATCATTGGATCCAAGAAAAAGAAGCACCAGGACTGGTTTGATGAAAATGACTCTGAGAGTCAACCCCTCCTGGAGGAGAAACGCCAACTTCTCCGTGCACATCAGAGTGACCCCAACTGCTTCGCAAAGAAAGACGCCTTCATCAACATCCGCAGCAAGGTGCAGGCCAGAATCCGCTCCATGCTCAGCGCCAAAGCAGATGAGATCCAGGAGCATGCCGATAGCCAGGATATGAGGAAGTTTTACGATGCGTTGAGGGCTGTCTACGGTCCCCAGTCCTCTAGCTCCTCCCCCTGCTTAGCTCCGATGGAACAACTCTCTTGAATGACAAAAAGCAGATCCTGGAGAGATGGGCAGAGCACTTTAACAGCGTACTAAACCGGCCATCTTCCATCAACGATGAAGCCATCGAACGACCACGCCAGGAGCCTATCAACGAGGAGCTCGACATCCCACCCTCGTTAGAGTAAGTAATCAAAGCCATCAAGCAACTTTCCTCTGGGAAGGCCCCTGACCCTTCCTCAATTCCAACAGAGTTTACAAATCTGGTGGACCTACACTGCTTGTAAGACTGACAGAACTCTTCCAATCCATGTGGGAGAGTGCAGCACTACCCCAAGATTTTCGTGATGCTAATATGGTTCACATTTACAAACGGAAGGGAAATCGTCAGTCATGTGACAACCACCGCGGGATACCCCTTCTCTCAATCGCCGAGAAAATCCTGGCCCGCGTCCTTCTCAACCGCCTGCTGGTTCAATTTGAAGAGGGTCGTCTTCCCGAGAGCTAGTGTGGCTTTCGAGCGGGCCACTAAACGACTGATATGATCTTTGCAGCACGCCAACTGCAGAAGTGTGTCGAGCAGCACCGGGGCCTCTTAACCGCGTTCGTTGACCTGACCAAGGCCTTCGACACTGTTTGCCGAAATGACCTCTGGCAGATCATGGAAAAATTTGGTTGTCCAGATAGGTTCGTCGCCATTATCAGGCAGTTCAACGAGGGCATGACTATGTCCTGGATGACGGCGACCCCTCAGCTTAAGCCCCGACGCTCTTCAACATGGTTTTCTCTGCCATGCTCCTGGACGCTTTCAAAGACAGTCGCACTGGCATTGACATCAAGTACAGATGTGACGGGGAATTGTTTAACATCAGGCGAATGCAGGCAGTCACGAGAGTGAGGGAAACCATCATAAGAGACATTCTCTTTTCCGATGACTGCGCCCTTAACGCCCCAAATGAGATAGATATGCCACGTAAAATGGACGGATTATCCACCAATTGTGACAACTTTGGTCTCACCATCATTACAAAGAAGACAGAAGTTATGTACCAACCCACCCAAGGAGATGCATACCACGAACCCGGCATCACTGTCAAAGAGCAGAAGATTCATGTTGTGGAGCAATTCACCTAGCTTGGCAGTACCCTCTCCCGCACCGCCAACATTGACATTGAAGTTAACCATAGGACCTCCACAGCGAGCACTGCATTTGGAAGACTTAGAGACAATGTGTGGAAGATGAGATGCATTATACTCGCAACCAAACTGAAAGTATACCGAGCAGTCGTCCTGACAACCCTACTCTACGGCTGTGAAACTTGGACGCCATATAAAAGATATGAAAAACAGCTGAATGGCTTCCACCTCAGATGCATCCGTAATTTTCTCAACATCCTCTGGCAAGACAGAATTCCTGATACATAAGTCTTGAAGCGCGCGGGCTCCATACCATCACCATAATAATCTGCAAGACCCAGCTGCGGTAGGACGATATCACAAGTTCTCTAGATTCCGATCCAATTTAGGATTCGAGATTCCGATTTTATTTCAAATTCCAGTTCTTTTAATATTATTTAGAAATCAGTTATATTTTAAATTTATAAAATATTGAAAAAAAATCCTATAATATCTGCGTATATTTTTACCAACGTCGTATATAAAACCCAAGGTTATCTGTTGAAATATATTTTTTTTATGTTTAAGTTCTGACACATCTAAAGAGTTATCTTGATTTTAAAACGAAGACGATGTTTATTATTTTGTTCTTGTGTTCGCTATTCTCTTTAGAATTTTACAAAAGCAATTGAAGATATTCGACGATTTGTATGCAAATTAAGCAAAACATTAAGTATAAGAATCTTTAACAAAGCTCACCCCATGTTCAGAATAGGTTGATAAATTATAATATTACAATTGGGAAAACTATGTTCTAATATATTCTTATGTCTGTACTGAGATGGGGATGATCGATCACCTGAAGGCTGATGAAGTTATCCAAAGTCTTGGAAACCATTTTTCTTTAGGTCAACGTTTATCCAGTTTTGTAAGCATGCGAGCTTTTTTTTTTACACAGTGATCACCACTTATAAAGGCCCGGAAGCTACTCAGGGATAAGGGTTATTGCAAGTACATTGCGTTAGTGTGGAGATTTGATGAAGTGTTTACTTAAGGGGGCGGTTCATTAGGAATTTGTTAACGTTGGACTTGAACACATCACAGTTGTAGTCCGGTGGGAAGCAGGCAGACGGAACAGAGTCCCACAGGCGTGCAGTTCACAAAAAGAAGCTTTGTTTATGGAATCTACGTTTTGATTTAGTCACAGATATAGAGTGGGGGAAATTTTTCACAGTGTATTCGGCTAGACTGGTGTTTTTCGTGAAAGATTGGCGAGGGGGGGCAGAGATTGGAGTTCAGACGAGCATCTGCCATGGAAATAACGATAAAACAAGGATAGGCTCGCAACGTCTCTTCTGTGGGAGAGAGGTTGCAGGGTAGAGAAAAGGACATCCCCCACTAAGCCACGAAGTCTATTTTGTACTCTGTCAAGGAAGGAATGGCTGTTTTAAGCAGCTCCCGCCCAGATATGGCAACAGTATTCCATCTTTGGACGTACTTGGCTTTTATATAGATAGAGAATTGCATCAGTAGTGAGATATCTTCTGGAGCGGTAGAAGGATCCCACCATCTTTCCAGCGACCTTGGTAACAGACTTGATGTACGTGTTCCATTCCAGATCAGGAGTAAAGGTCAAACCCAGAAGCTTTTAAAAACACGGAGCCTCACCCAGACGAAAGCCATCCATTTCAATTGATGCCAGATGGGGATCAGAGCGTTGATAGGAGGAAGGATAGGAGTTTGGTTTTGGATGCATTAAAGGTAACCGTTTGAAGCTTATTGGACATTATGACTGCAATACCGTCGGGGCCAGTTGCTTTACAAGAACCATAGTTTTAAACAAGCTTGACAGCCTCATGTAAAGAAATCTGTATGCCTCTTAGTGTGTGTCAGTAACAAGAGAAGATATGAGGGTTATATTTTCGAAGGTATGCGGCCGTTGATACCGTACAGTTAACATTTCAGTAATATTTGATACTATAGAGGGCAATTTCGTAACATGGAGTGAATAGGTATACATAATATGAATGTTCGAAAGTCATCCCAGTCCGCCATAGAGTAATGGAGGTACATCAGAGAACTGATTGCATTTCATTTTTAGCTTAACTGAGGCAACTCAGTGATCGGAATATCTCAATGGAAACAGAACACAAAATGGGCACATGTAAGGGCAAGTTGTGAGAAACAGGTCTAGAAAACATGCATATTATCTGTTGGAGTCGGGCATACGGGTGGGTTCGTGAACAATTTGCGTTAGATCATGTGCAATTAAGGAATCATGACAGTACCCCCTTTCATCGTCCCTCTTGTTTTAGGGGACTAACTTTTCAACGTTGTGAACGTTGACGTCTCCGCAGAGGTGAATGTAAGCCGATGGATGGGTAGTATGAATATGGTAAATTTTTTCCGTAATACTTTCAATAATAGTAACTCCCCTGTTATGTAGTCGATATAGAACAAATATGAATGATATGCTTTGAGCAAGGGATAACTTGGAGCACATATAGGGCACATAAGAATATTCACTGGAGGTGGTCCTACCTCATGGAAAGTCATCTCTAATGTGGGCACATATTCCATGCCGATGATTTTAGTAGTCAGATTTTGATGTCAAATTCGAATATCCGGTAATCGCGAACCTATCTAAAGAAACGGCCAAGAAGTGTGGCTTAGTCTCCTGTATTGTATTTCATCATCTAGAAAGTCGGATCTAAGACCCCTGATGTTAGAGAAGGAGAAATCGTACTGGCGGTCGACGTTAGAGGTTGGAAATCTGTATTGAAGCTTGTTTTGTTTCTTGTGATTTTTAATGTTTTGAAGGGTGATAGATGTAGAGAAGCTCGGCAGTCGTTAGAGCAGGTAATGAAAAAAAAAGAACAAAATATGATTTATAAAACTATGATAAAATAAAGCCGTAACAATTACCCACTAGTATAGGCCCCACCGTAATCTACTGCATGGTTCAGAATCCATCCACTTATTGCCAGCAGTACTCATTACCTGCCCAAAGGACAGCATTTTGGGGATAATCAAATTTCGGGTCTCTGACTATCAGGCGGATAACGTCGGTCCGGATAAAAAATTACCTCCAACACCCTTATTAGTGACATAGCTACAAGGATAGGGAAAGGGAGAGAAAATAACGACATCTCGAATTACTGCTCAAAAAAATAATAACTGCCGGCCAGAGTACAGATACTTTCTCCTCACTTTGTCAGAAACATCGCTCATTAGAAATAAGGACTGAATGAAAAAATAGAAACGAGAGTTATGGAGTCTCGAGAACGCATCCTTAACGCGTTTTGTACTTCCCATTAAAAGAAAAAAAATACTAAAAACTAATCATTGTATTTAATATACGTTCAGAACAAACCTTTTACATTTTAGTAAGAAATATCCATAACTCCTTCTCTCCTTTAGGGGTTTTAAAGTAAACGGGCAAAAGAAAGTAAGAATAGACAAAAAAAAGCGGTGATGCCCTCAAATTATGAAATGAGTTTCATACAGCAATCTGCAAAAAACAGTGAATTTTATGAAGGGGTATCGAAAAAAAACAAACAAACAAACAAACAAAAAACTTTGTACAATTGATAACAAGTAAAAATTCACTGGGTTATATCCTTATTCAAAGTACTTTATTTTGGTACGGATCATTTTTGAGACTAATCAGGCAGCTTTGCAGACTTTGAAATAGAATGCACAAACTAACGGTTGGTTGTTTTTGTTTTACGGCATATCGACCTTTTTCAGGTTGTTTAATACCGAATCCAAAGATTTTGAAGACAAATTTTTAATAGAACATATTTGTTGTTTTCAAGTCGGTTTCTATTTAACCCATAGTTGGGACCTAAACAGGTACTACCACTCCGGATAAGAGTGGACCTGAGAGAAATAGCAATTAAAGGGTGGCTCCACACTCCCCAAATCCCGCAAGCTGGGGCCTCGCCCCTGGACATAGTTTAAGATCATATCCAGGACCAGTGCACAAACTAAAGAGAGGGAGGGGGAAAGAGATAGAGAAGGAAAGAGAAATAGAGTGAGAGAGACTGAGAGGGAAAACACGCAGTGTAAGCTACTACCCTTATGTTAAGGTCACGCACGTGGTGGATAATATCGCCCCTCTTATTTGAGTGGTCAGAAGCAAAAATCTAACATATATAGGAAAAAATGGCAGTTTTTTTAAGAGCCAGCAAAAGAATATAAAAAATAACACGGGTTAGATTTATAGCGACAGTAAAAACAAGCAAATATTACTTACAAAAAGGACAGCAAATACCAAAAAAATTATAAAAATGTTCCTGAAATAACTTTTATACAAGAATCTACAGAAAAAGTTTATTTAATAAAAGGTATCGAAAAATAACATTCTTATATCACTTGATTATATCCTGATTCCCAAACCTAATTTTTGAAAGAATCATATTATAAAAATTAGGAGGGTAAGAAGATTGATTTTTTTAACGTTAATAGTAACGATATCCTTATTGCCTGTAACGTTTGCAGTAACCAGAAAAAATTACAGACCACCAGGAAAAAAGTCAAGCCAGAATGATCAGCAAGGATATTCTAATGGAATATTTTATGGAAAAATGCACACACTAGTTATGAGTAGATGAGAATAAGAGACAAAGTAGAGTGGGACATTATTGAACATGATAGCTACAAATATTACTGAGTTCTAGAAGCAGAAACCATCAAGGCAACATAAATAAAAGAGAAGATTGGAACGGAATAACTCAGAATAAGTAACTTCTAGGCACGAACTATATATTAAAACCTAACAAAAGGTATAAAATATGAGCAATATTAGAAGCAAGATACTCTTGACTGCTTATTAGGGAGACTAAGAACGAAGTAAGGCATTCAGAAAAAAAAATCAGAAAACATTACCATGTACAATCCTCTGCATCCAAGAGAAGATACCGCTTAACTCTCGGTGAAAAAGGAGAAAAAAAAACAGGAGAAGATGCTTGGTTTGTATAGAAGACTAGTCGAATGACAGGAATAAGCGCTAAAATCATCCATAACACAGAATACCGAAAGGATTATCACCGTAGCAAGATAGAATGAAAAAATTAAATTAAAAAAAAAACAGAAAAAATAAACAATGATAAGACAAACACAGGAAATTGGGAAGGGAAACAACTGGATAGACGATAAATAAATAAGAAAAATATGAGATTAAAGAAAAAATTTGGACATGGCCACGAAATGGGAAGACTAAACAAAGAAACTAAATCAGCCACACAAAAAAATTCAATAAGAACCAACCACATCAAAGCAAATATATAATCACCACAAAAAAGCAAATTCAGACTCTATGTACAAAATGTTGTAAACGATGAACGGCCTATCAAGTGAATGCTGGAAACTAGATCAACGAGAATATAGGAAAAACTATTAAGTTGAGAATATAGTA
>NC_136493.1:19125650-19330650 GCF_053919585.1 Euprymna scolopes
AATGAAAATATTATATATATATATATATATATATATATATATATATATATATATATATATATACGTTTTATTTTTTATTGCCATATCTTTCTGTTAAAGTACATTATTGTTTCAGCTACCCGGCCATATTTTTGGCCGTCTGTAGCATCCTCAGACTTTTACAGAAATGTTCGTTATAATGGGATGAAAGAGTGAATAATGTCAGGAGAGGGGAAGAGCAGAAAAAAGAGGAAGGGGTCAAGGGGGAAAGGTGGGAGGGGTGCTTGGTATGTCGGTATGGTTTTAGTTTGGGAGTTTAAGGACCTTAGGTTGTTGTGGGAGAGGGTCTGGGAAGTTCATTTCTGGTGTGGCTGAGGGCATAGGGATACATGGATGGGGAGGGGGATGGGTGGGGGTAGGAGGAAGGGGTTACTTTATAATTCGAGTCTTAATGTTTAAGTTTTTTGGGGTTTTTTTTCGCGTCTCGTTGGTGAGATGATTTCTTGAGAAGTATGTCTTGACCTGTTGGGTGTTCGCTTAGGTTCGGAGGCGGGGCGCTATGATTCGGTTCATTTGTTTGGTTTTTATTTGTTATTAAGTGATTGGAGAGGGTTAGCTAGCGGCCGTGCGCACGAGCACAGAGATGCGTACATACACACATATATACTTAAAGAAAAGTTCACATGTTCACATATACACACACATCTCCGCCTTGTCGTGCAGATAGAATAGAATTTATATACATTAATGAATACACTATTATATTATTTCAATATTTTTATTTTGTTGATTTACCTCTATGGCTTTGGAAAAAAAAGTTTATCTTCCCAAAAATGAGTAGGAAAACCACTTAACAGCTTTTGGTTTCTCGTAGATTTTATTGAAAAACATTGTCATAATTATAATATTTAGCACTCTTTAATAAATGTACAATTTTCTATTGATTGCTCCCATCTGGGTGTAAATACTATGTAAAGTGTATTTCCCATATATATATATATATATATATATATATATATATATATATATATATATATATATGTATGTATGTATGTATATATGAGAAAATGATTACATTCAGCATGAAAATATGAGAGAAAAATGGCAGTGGATTTTGTATAAGGAACATCTGCAAAAAATCTGGATTAAAAACGAAAACACTGTCATTACCCAATTAGCCATGTTGGTGATATTATACAGCTATAGAATTGCCACTTGGCAATAAATAAGCATAAAAAGACTGGACACTAAAACGCGGAAAATTCGGACACAGTACAGAATAACATACAATCATAAGTGTTTGGCGAGACGGTATCTGCAACTGATTCTCCCAAAGACTGACCATCAGCGAATCGAGCGAATATCGCGAGTACCCGATATTATCCAATGAGCTCTTAACATCCAAACCTCAAAATGGTGAACCAAGACCATGAAACAAGGGCTGTCAGTATAACTTCCATCGTAAAGCTGGGCAAACATTTTATGTAAAATTGCCCTACAAATGAGACGGAGTCATAAAACAAGTCTGCTACATGAATTGTCCAGAGTGTCGTTGATAATATTCTAAGAAATCCCATTGCAACAAAACTGGAAATCTGGTTAACCCAATTATGTGACAAGAATTTTCTTGGTGAATTCACTCTATATAGATAAGAAAAATGCTCTATACACTTGCTGAAAAGAGTATTGTTCGACTATGATCAGGAGTGGATTATAATGCCTTCCCAAGATGGAAGGTTGTTGCCCAATGTTTTTAAGAAAATGAGTGGTAAAAGGAATGACAGCATGTGCCGGTTCAGGCACACAGGAGCAATCGACATGCATAAAGTATTTTGGGGGGACGGTTCCTATATGAGGCGACGCAGTAAAATATGCAAATATCTCCACTAGTTGATCTGTAAAACGTTGAATATCAAATGCAACATACATTTTGTGAAACATATACTATAAAGAAACAATTGGAAATACATCACACACTATCCAGTATGAGTATGCAATCACTACAGCAACGTGCCTCGAAAATGGCCCATGAAACATGACATAGTAGTATTGTACACGAGGAGCAATGAAACTTGATAGACGTTTGTGTCCGACATATTGCTGGGTTGAACCGAGCTGAAAGTGAAAAACAATGAAATACCACAGTTTTATGTATAACATTGAAAAGAAATGGCATCTTAGGAATATCTTTCATATTCTAATAATTATAGGAGCTACATACGCATCAAGGAGACCCCCTGGAAAATATATCCGGTGGACTATTTGAAAGTGAGATTGGACCAATTATTCTAAAGGGGATAATACGAATCTTATTATAACCGATAACAAGATTCAGAGCTACAACCGGTGGCCACAAGAATGCTATTTTCGCTATAACATTTTGATCTTACAAGTCTTAGACACCAGGTTGACAGGTTAGAAGAAATAATGACGCGCCGGACGTAACCGGGTAATTTAAATTGGTTCTTCTTCATAGTTGATGTAAGTAGAAACAATGTGTTATATGTACCGCCACCCAATTCTTATTCTTATTTCTCATTCTCGTCCGGTCGCTGCGGTAAATTCTATTTCGTCACCAAACACACACATCAATCCAAATCCCAATGCGAATCAAGAACTCTTCGGCTGCCCGAGAAAGTTTTTAACCAAACAATTATTATTTGTCAGGGCCCGTAAGTATTACGACAATTAGCTTGAACTGGGGCCTTAACCTCTCGGGTCAAGCACTACAAGGGATGCACTGAGACTCAGTCTAATCGACAGATTTAAACTTTAAAATATCGTTTCGATATCTGAGTTAGCGAGTATATGTTTTACAGTCGATAAAATGCTGACTCTTCATGTTAAACAAACTGATAGGAATATGTTTTAAAGTCAGAATATATATATATATATATATATATATATATATATATATATATATATAACTCAAATAACCTAATAATGAGTGTTGTAACAACACACCCGCTTTACGATTTCCTGTTGCGCATGTGTACATAAACATAAACTCATAACAGTGTAAACAAATAAACACAAAGCACTACTTCTACAGAATTTGACCTGAGGACTACAATATTAGCGTTATTATTTAAAAAAATATTGTTTAACATGGGAAGGGTGGGGATATTTTGCAACTATTCTGTATTACAACTATACTGTCGCAATTTTCTTACAAGTATATCAACTTTGACCCCTTTACGACAATAAGAGCATTATACGATTTACTTACGAGCTTAATTTTTTTAAAATGTATTCTCCATTTTTTAATACACCTTTCTTAAGAGCATTCATACATTTTCTTCTACACTACCAACATAAATTAATACCCCCGAAAATGTGTGTTTTTTTTACACACAAACAATCACCAAAATAAAACGTATTGTTTTACTGTGTACGTTTTCAGCGTCCGAATTGTTTTTTTCGTGTTTAATTTATCCAAATAAACAATTGTTAATACTTTATGTTTTGTTCTTTTACATCGTTCATTTCTACATTGCCTTAATTAGTTTTATTGACCTTATTATTTATATGAATTTAATATTTGACCAAATGGGTCATGATTGTTTGTTTAAAATAAATGAAAAAAGTTAAATTTTATATTCATTTTCTATTTAAAAAGGAATTCTTAACATGGGGATAGTGTTTTTAAGTATTCTGTACTTTCAACTAACAATTTCATTTGAAAAAGATATATCAAAATTTGAATTCAACTTGAAGTATTGCAGCATCTGTTCAGTGCGCATTTACCTATAAGTATGACAAACCACTTATAATTGAATGACCGTAAGTTTTTTTAAAGTAAACCATTATAAACAGAACGACTCATAGAAATCTATCGATATTCCTTTTTCATTTTAATTTACTTTCATAGAAATATTTCTGTTATGTCACGAAAAACAATTCATCAATTCTTCGTCAGAAGTGTCACGCTCGTACATTAATTCCATAGCTAATCTAAAATACTGACACAACGGGTCATGGGTAGTCTAGTATATATATATATATATATATATATATATATATATATATATATATATATATATATATATATGTGTGTATGTGTGTATTCATCGCTAGAGAATTCCCGCTGCCTTATGCAGAGGCAAGTGCTTGTAATACAATTTCCATCGCCGGATAAGTTTGCAAAAAGATTACAACAATTATAAGATCTTTGTACATTTATTGTATATAAATTATATTTCTTTTTTTGTGAATCCGGTACATTTTTAATGATTCTTTTTGACGTATGTGTATTAAGGGGTTGATTTTTAATATTCATTCGCTTTTTCCATTTTTTTCCTCGATTAGATGTGTATATATTCGTATTACTGTAATGATTTAATTTGTTTTACGTAATGTGTTTTAGAAATAAACATTTACTTATATTTGTGAGAGAGAAAGAGAGACGATAGAAATGTATATGCCAAATATAATGAACAAAATAAGTCCTACTTTACAACAATTTACAAAGCGGTTTATGTGATTGCTACTGTATCTGCTCATATTAATTATTTTCAGATTTTACATAACGATATTTTTTTCCTATATAATTTATGTAAACTTGGTTGTGGTGGCCCACTTTTGTGATGGATACTCTTGTTCATAAATAAAGAATACTTATTTTGATGGTCTATTTGGATAACTCCGATTTCTATTTCATTTTTGGTTGTTATTTAATAGGGTTTCTATAATTATACTTATCTACATTTTTTTCAAAGTACATCGTTCAAAATTTACAAATCATTATACAAACACGATATTTCATATGAATTTTCAAGCATTATTATTTCTGATCGATGATTAGACGTGTGCCAGCAAAATTAACGGGAAAATATATTGAAGTAAGTAAAGTTGCAATGACTATTAGAAAATGCAGTTCGATGCCTCCATTCAATCTCGAAAGACAAACGATTCCCCCTGTATGGCAGCTGTGCGTGTAATTGTAAGGCAAGGGTTGCGTAATCTCCAAGGACACCTCTCCTAAATCGGCACTGTTTGGCTCCAGTGGCAAGGAGAAATCCCAGACGACTGGAAACAATGCCGAAATAAGCGGAGAGCTCATACAGCACCTGGAATCCCAAATAGTCACCCATTTAGTATTGACTACGTTTACCGTTGCGTAACTTCGATGATCCAGCAGAAACCGGTGTGCCAACGTGAATATACCGTATTAGAAATTGCAGTTGATTATTCATTTATTACTTAACGACAAAGAGTGTGTCTTTTTTATAAACGGTTAGTATAAACTCCTCATGGTTGGCATTTTTAAAGCATTTTAATTACCTATCATGCCCTTCAATAAGGTAGAACAAAAGGAACACTCGCCGCGTACTTTTTGTAATTCCATACATGATTTAAGAATGAATGATTACTTGAGCGAAACTAATGATGCTTTCTATCACAATCAAAACAGACAATTCTTTTTAGGTAATTATAAATACTACTGGACTACCTGTGATCCGTTGGGTATGTATGTTATATTAGCTATGGAATTAATGGATGAGCATGACGCTTGTGACGTAAAGAAGATAATTTTTTGGTGACATAGCAGAGCATTTCTATGAAAGTATATTAAAATGAAAAAAATAATAATATAGATAGAGTTCTATCAGTCTTTCTGTTTAGAATTGTTTATTTTTGAAAAAACAAAACTTACAGCCATTGAATTATAAGTATTTTGCCATACTGATAGGTAAATGTGCACTGAACAGATACAATAATACTTACAGTTAAATTCGAATTTTTACATATCTTTTAATTTAAACGCGAAAAAACAAAACAATTGGAACGCTAAAAACGTACACAGTAAAACAATACGTTTTATTGTCGCGTTGATTATTTATTTGTAACGCAAATTGGAAATAAACATATTTTCGTTGTTATTTATTTATGTTGGCAGTGTAGAAGAAAATCATAAATGCTTTTTAAGAAAGGTGTATTAAAAATGGAGAATAAATTTAAAAACAAAATAAAAGCGGTGGGTAAATCGCCGTTTTAAAATGCTTTTATGGTTTACGGTTAAAGTAGATTTATTTGTACGAAAATTGGCTTAAAATAACTTAAACGTAATACACAAATGAACGATGTAAAAAAATGCAGAAATTTTTACAATTGTTTTTTTTTTGAAAACCACATTGATTGGGATGCTAAAAAAGCACACAGTAAAACAATACGTTTTATTGTCGCGTTGATTGTTTGTTTATGTATGCATGCGCAACTGCAAATCCTAAATAGGATGTTGGGTTACAGCACTCGTTACAAGGTCATTTTAATTTTATAATTATAGAGAGTGTATTATCTGCTTTTTTTTAATTGTTCGATCCATTTTTCGCTTGCTTTATTTGAACGTCAAATTTCATCATTTAATGTAACATTATAATAATCATGAAGAAAATAAACTTTATCGGTAGGCACCTGTTTCCCCGTAAAAATAAGGACACGTTTTACGCCATGAGGATAGAAATGCTAAATTATCTTATATGGAAGGGACGACTGTGTTTTTTTTTCTTCTTGCAATCCACTATTTTGGCGGGCTTATATTCAAACGTTCGATTCTAGTGTAAAAACGTAATTTGTGTTAGTCGCCAATATTTCCGACTTCCACAAACCGTCTTCAGTCGAGTGATAAATTAAAAAAAAATATTTGGTAAATTACTTTAAGCATCGATTATTTTTTTTAAAAACAAGAAATGAACTCAGGCGTGCCTTCCCCTTCATATTGAGGCTGGTCGTTTTTTATATGGATGAGTGGGGCTTAAATGATTGAAAAAGCATTGGTCACAGTATAAGACGGCTAAAATGGCGGCGTTATCAATTAGTATACATCTAAATTCAGCAAAATTTATTTTAGCCAATTACAGTGCAAAACTGTTGGCAATGTATGAATTTCCATGTACATATTTGTGAAAATATGAAATTGCGTTTAAATCATAAAGGTAAATAAGTTTTAATATATTTTCGCGTTTGGCAATAAATAGCCAGAAACGTTTTCACTTTTCTATAAAAAAACGAAACTAAACAAAACCAAACTCTAAAAGCTAAAGAAAATTTTATTAATTTCTTTGTTACGTATGCCAATGACAGTAAGGATAGGTGTCTAGAAATCGCTTTCTTTCAAGGAAATAAGTATCGAGAGCAGTCCTCAGTCGATGTATATCCCGGTCTGAGGAAATGAGGGCATTTTTTATTGTTTCAACGAAATGTCGACGTACCCTGACAGCGCTTAACATTCTTAAAGAAACGTCATATGGTAATAACTGGATCAACGTTGCTTAATCGACGCCGGAACATGATGATAAATAGTTATCTTCAGGTTTTATATTTAGAATGTTTTCTCTTCTTTATTGGTGCTTTTTAATGTTCAAATTGTCTCGCTTGATTCCAGCATTTAAGTATAATTAAATCTTCAGTTTAAACATCTATGCGTTTTTCTTACTGTATAATTTAATAAATGTTTACATCTTTGAATCTAGTATGTCTTTAAATAGTATTATCCTTTTCACGTTCTATCAATATAGGTTTTTTTCTTATTTCTACGAATTCATATTTGCTTTCTTACTCGGACCATAAATCAGGTTAGATCAGAATTCACAAAGCATACATTCTAGCATTTGCTCACGAATGCAAAATAAGGATTCTTCAACACAATTTAAAATAAAAATCGATATTTTAGAAAGCACTGAAGAGAAACAGTCAATAGAACTTTAAATTTTGACATTAAAAATAAAAACATACATAGAGAACGATGAAGGCTTTGTGTTACCGTCTATATACGGGTCATGTACTAAGAGGGAATCTTCAAGAAAACAAATAAAGCTAGCCTAAAACTCTATGGACGTACAAAAGTTTTATTTTTATTAAATCAGTGTTCTCCGCTCACATCGCTAAGACGGCGTATACTAGAGTTCAGCATACAAAATCGGAGACTATGTTTGTATTACTCTTTTTTCCTAAACAAACATACAGTCGTTTACGACCGTAAGCAACTGAATCAAATTCTGTTGAAAGTTTAGTTGGAAAATGTCTATTCCTATTACATTTAAACTTCTATAGATTTAGGAAGCATGGAACAAAGAAAGAATTCCAAAGTCTAGCAATCCAAAGGAATAAACACATTTCGACATTTTTTATTTCGACGTTACTTGGTGGTTGGCTGTTACTATTTCAAACGTCATTTAATCATTTTATGTCGAAATCCGTGCAGAAATGGCGATAGTCGGAATCAAAGTGGCAACTTTTTAAAAAGTAATAAGCACTCTGGAATACAACGGAGCCGAAAATAAAATCCAAGGCTCTGTCATTGGGAGAATTTCCATTCCAACTTCCCGTCAAAGATAACCAAGATGGAACAGATATGTTCCTAATTGGCCATATGTTAAAAGCCTTTTTCATTTTTGTATTGTAAGATATTTATGTAGATTCCTACCCCGTCATTAACTGTATTTAAATGAGCATGCACACGAAATGAACTATAGATAAGATGATCATGATCACAACGTTAGATGGTCAGGGACTAACACACATATATAAAGGTGCCATAAAAACCATGTTTATACACTCTCATACAATCTGACAACTAGAAGCCATATATATATATATATATATATATATATATATATATATATATATATATATATATATAGCCATCCACATATAGTACTGTTTCGCTGTTTCTCAGATCATCAGGCGGCTAGACAGGCAACTACCTCAAGCTAGGAATGAAACCCGGCCGGCTGTACGACAGTTAAGGCTCCTAACGACCACGCTATCGGCAGATGCTGTACGAGTCATGAACTTAACGATGTTTTGACATAGTCCGAACTGCCTGAGCTCGATTTGTTTACACAAAGACCATCGCTTATACGGTAAGAGTAATTCGTGTATCACCTCTCAATATATATATATATATATATATATATATATATATATATATACTCACCGCAATACAACAATAATTTAATTCGACAAATAAGAGATACAGGAAAGGAAAAACAAAATAAGGAATGTAAGAAAAGTCACTCAATACTAAAACAGAGTTTGTTTTTTAATATTCTTTAACGAAAATGTTCTATAAACCGTGAATTTGAAACCGAAAAAAAAATCTCAAATAGTAGATGTTGCTGACAACTGGAAAATACGTATTATGTGTTTTAACAGGCACGGAGCATGGATAAAAATTACTTGACTTTACAAAATATGATTCATACTTTAACTAATGTTTCATCACTTATAAATATCCATAAACAACTGTGGGATAAGCGTTCAATGCGTATGAACGTGAAGATAAGGTGTTTTTTTTAGAAAAATGTATTATTAAATATGGTGGTTCAAAATTGTTCTACATTATGCTTGGGATTGACTGTTGTTGTAAACTTGGAAGCAATCCCATAGCACCGTGTTTCTCCATGAATTTTTTTTTTCGTTTTAGACAAAAATAGTATGCAAAATAATGTCAATGGTTTTAGTTACACAATCATTCTAGTATATTCGTGTGACTACTTTACCAGTTCGGTATTCATTAAAGATGTAGAGAGCATATTCTATGAAAATTACGATGGAGTTAAGTGATGAAATAAAATATTTGAAATTGTGTGAAATTTATATCTCATAATATTATACAGATATATTGCTATCAAATTGATTTGCAATAGAAAAATTGTAAAGTTTCTAATGTCAGAATATAATATTAAAATTATCCCATCAAATTATTACAAAAATAGTTAAAATAATTTTAAAGGACTATTTAATACATTTAGAGAGCTCCCTTTTCATTGGTTGGTTTAAGTATGCCCTACCGATCACCTAGTTAATAAACGTTATTTATCGATATGTAATTTGCAATTGAAATATAAAGATTTGTAATAGGTAATTTTTTATACTTCTACTTGCTATTTATATCTTTTATATATCGATTGCTATTATTTATTGACTGCTGATCCATATTGCCATATGTCAATTAGTAATTCATATATATCGATTAGTAATTAGTAACTTGTCATATTGATGGTTATTTATAATTACATCATATTAATACTAACTTGGCGATTCTATGTATCGATTTGTAATTAGTAACTGTTATATATTTATTTGTAATAGATAATTTTTATATATCGATTAGTATTTTGTAATTATAATATATAATTTGTAATTAGTAATCTAATATATAAATATCACTATATCTGTGTGTGTCGGTCTCAGTGTGTGTATTTCCTCCTAAACGGAAGATCGTTAGACTATGTGCAAAAGCTCAAAAAAGTGAATTTTTGGTGCATAATTTTATTGGGAACATTAATTCGATACACATAATTGATATAGGCTAAAAAAGGGTTAAAACTTGAAATCAATTACACCTTGATGAGCGTAGTACAATGCCGTCATTATGTGCACGCGTTACATCGAGTAAAAGTGAAATGTATTTAAAAGATATTTCACAAAACTTAAAACGAGTGTCTGTTTGGTGCAACGACTAACGTCACCGAATACCAGCAGAAGCGTTGCGGTTCCGATCCCCACAATTTCTTTTATTTATTTTTTTTTTTACATTCGGATATTCTTGATTTTTTTAGAACGACAATTTTTACACTTTTTTTGTACTTACTAAAAACTTTGTCTGGTTAATTCAGTACTAATAATTCTCCACGCAAGATCGCCATGGGCATGGAATATGTGCCTACATTAAGGATGGCTTCCCGTGTGGCAAGGATATCTCTAGAGAAGATCCTAATTTACCCTATATGTGCTTCACGGTGGAACTTGCTAACACCACTGCATTTATATTTGCCTTCTATCGGCCCCACAACAGCGGAGTTACTATCTTTAAGAGCATATCTGAGAAAATAGACCACATACTGTCTGCACATCCCTCGGCTAACATCCACATCTCTTGTAACTTAAACATCCATAACGTGGAATTGCTGACCCATTCAAATAAGAGAGACGATGAGGGGAGGTTTTGTCATGATTTTGCCATTGCTTATGACCTCACTCAGATTGTTCGCGAACCCACCCGTGTGCCCGACACACCCGGTCAATATGCAAGCCTCCTAGACCTTTTACCTCAACTTCCCCTGAGGTATGTTCATGTTCCGTTCATTCTCCTCTAGGATCCTCCGACCACTCCGTCGTATCAGTAAAGATAAAAACGAAATGTAATAAGTCCTCAGGCGTATCCCTCCACCGTACTGTATACCGATACTCTATGGCTGACTGGAGTAGCTTCCGTACATTCATATCTGATTTACCCCTGCACTCCATGTTTAAAAAGGAAGTATCCTCCATAGTATAAGATCTGACCGAATGGCATAGACCAATTCATACCATCTAAAAAATTCCAACAAAAACCTAACAGCCAGCCATGGTTCTCCCCAGAATGGGCTGCTGCTATCGCGCACAGAAATCACTTTTTCCATAGCTAGCAACGTAATAGATGCACTGAGACTAAAGCTGCTATCAGGACTGCCAGCAACCACTGTAAAAGAGTTATAAAATATGCAAGAGAGCAATATGCCCAGTCTGTTAAATCCAAGGTAGCTGATCAGCGGCTTAATTCCCACCAGTTTTGGCAAATAACAAATAGGATCCTGAACAGAAGTGTGCGTTCTATCCCAACCATTATCACTGCACCAGAGGTCATCTCGTCAGCGTCAGACAAGGCCAAACTATTTGCAAAGAACTTTGCAGCTAATTCTACCCTATGCGACGAAGGTCATCAACTCCCCATATTTCCTCCTATAACACAGAATGAGCTAGGCAACATACAAATATCCGTGCATGAGGTCACCAAGCTAATCAAGAACTTAGATTCCAGTAAAGCAACTGGCCCTGATGGCATCCCAATTATAGTGTTGAAAAAGCTTCAACCATAACTTGCTCCCATACTTACGAAACTATTAAAGAACTGCCTTAAGGAGAAGTGCTTTCCGACTCCCTGGAAGACCTCATCAGTTTGCCCTGTATTTAAGAATTCAGGTGATAAGTCATCTCCCTCTCAGAACAGACCAATACGTCTCCTGTGTGTTATGAGTAAGTTGCTGGAATCCATATTAAATAGAGAAATAGTCAACCACCTAAGCAGGAATAACATTCTTAGTGACACACAATTTTGTTTCCGCTCTGCAAGATCTACCGCAGATGCTGACGGTTATATCCCACACGATTAGTGAATCTCTGACAAAGGCTTCCTTTTTAGGGCAATTGCTCTTGACATATCAAAGGCCTTCGACAAGGTATGGCATAAGGATCTACTTAACAAGATTTCCAGCTATGGTATAACTGGAAATGTTTTCTCAATCATTAAATTATTTCTATCCGATAGACTCATAAGAGTAGTGGTAGATTGACAAAAATCGGAGGCCTGCAATATAAATGCTGGAGTCCCGCAGGGGGCAATCATGGGCCGAACTCTCTTCCTGATCTACATCAAAGACCTCCCTAAACACATACTTAAATCATTCGTTGACATCTATGCTGATGACACAACCATCTACGGCAACACATCAAAGGCTGTAAATGACAAAGTTCTCTCTGATTCTCTCTCCTCTGATCTCGAGCGCGTGGTTCAGTGGGGGAAGATGTGGCTGGTTACATTTAATGCATCCAAAACCAAACTCCTATCCTTACATCATCAACGCTCTGATCCCCATCTGGCATCAATTGTGATGGATGGCTCTCGTCTGGGTGAGACCCCGTGTTTTGACTAGCTTCTGGGTTTGACCTTTACTCCTGATCTGAAATGGAACAAGTACATCAAGTCCGTTGCCAAGGTCGCTGGAAAGATGGTGGGAATCTTCTACTGCTTCAGAAGATATCTCACTGCTGATGCAATTCTCTATCAATATAAAAGATAAGTACGTCCAAGGATGGAATACTGTTGCCATATTTGGGAAGGAGCTGCTAAATATAGCCTATCCTGCCTTGACAGAGTACAAAATAGACTTCGTGGCTTAGTGAAGATGTCCTTTTCTCTACCCTTCAACCTCTCTCCCACAGAAGAGATATTGCAAGCCTATCCTTATTTTATCGTTATTTCCATGGTAGGTCCTCGTCTGAACTCCAATCTCTGGTCCCCGCTCGCAAATCTTTCACGAAAAACACCCGTCTAGCTGAATCCACTGTGAAAAATGTCCCCCACTATATATCTGTGCCTAAATCAAAACGCGTATTCCATGAACAAAGCTTCTTTCTTAGAACTGCACGCCTGTGGAACTGTTCCGTCTGCCTGCTTCCCACGAGACTACAACTTGGATGTCTTCAAGTCCAACGTTAACAAATTTCTAATGAACTCCACCCTTAAGTAAACACTTTATCAAATCTCCACACTAGCGTAATGTACTTGCAATAACCCTTATCCCTGAGTAGCTTCCGGGCCTTGATAAGTGGTGATCACTGTGTAAAAAGAAGAAAACATTGTTATATAATGAATACACAATAACAATTTATTCAAAAACAAGACAGATAGCCATTAGTCGCGTGTTCTCGTGTAATGAATGAATGCGTGAATGTAGGATTGACATGAAATTCTGAAAGATAAACTAAATGACAAAAAAAGTGGACTGAAATGGCTTAAATAAATAAAAAGTAAACGACTTAGTGACTTTAATGAACTAAAGGATGAATTTAGTGAGCTTAAGAATGACTTGAATGCTTAAAAAATAAACGGAATCCTTCAAAAACAACTTGAATGATCTGGTGAATGACTAAAATGGCTTTGAGACTGACTGGTTGTAAAGTGGGTAATCATTTTACATTAAATTAATACAGTAAAGTGATCCCCCACTTTATATCACAAAGTTACAAACATAAGTACAGCATGTAGTAAGAACATATACTACAACTTGATCTTGGCCAAAAGGCCAAGAAAATGGTATTTATTTTATCCCCTAACGAGCAAATTAGGCACTAGGGCGATTTTAAATGTAAGGAGTGAAGGGGAAATAGGGACCCACTCCCTGGGGAGTAGCGGGGCTGGATAGTGACAATTGGTATGAGGGTTTCCCCTACATTCACCAAGGTCTTATATGTGGGGTCGTTATATATTTGCTCCCCCACCGAACAAATTCGGCGCAAGGCCGATTTTAAATTTAAGGACTATGCCGATTTTTAATGTGAGGAGTGAATGGGAAATGGGGACCAGCTCCCCGGGGAGTAGGGGAGTTGGATAGTGACACTTGATATGTAGGGTTGGTATTAATTTTCTCCTCTACCGAGCAAATTAGCACAATGCCGATTTTTAATGTAAGGAGTGAAGGGGAAATGGGGACAAACTCGCCGGGAAGGAGGAGAGCTTGATATTGACAATTGGTATGAAGGGTTGCCCCTATATTGACCAAGGTCTTATATTTGGGGTCGCCGCAAATTATGGTATTTGCTTGCAGTATCTGCCAGAACAGATACTACACTTTGATCTTCATATTTAATTTATTTCGGTAAAGAAAAAATTACAATTAAAAAAATTCCAATATAAAATTTTAAAATTTAAAAACGTAAAATCTCCAAAAGACAAAACAAATTTATGCACAAGGCCCTATAAGATCTGGGTAGCGGAGTGTTGCAGGGTCTTTGTAACTAAAGTAAAAATTAGAGTCTTTGGCGACTTTACTCTTGACTGGCAACATTTATCACAATACCTCATTCACTCTGGGGACAATAAACTAACTAATGCAAACCCCAGCGGTTTTGCATAAAGGATATATATATATATATATATATATATATATATATATATATATATATATATATATATATATACAATTTCTGTATGTGTGTGTGCACTTTTAAAAAAAAATAAAATGTGTGTGTGTGTTAACAGTTCAATTCATTGGAAAATAAAAAGTTCTTGAATTTGGAAGAAAAACAGTTCGTGTTGGGGAGTGAGAAATCTAGAAAAAATATACAAAAAATAAAATTAGTGCATTGTTAGTAAGGTTCCTCCCTGAGCTAATCTACGTAGTTAGATCGCCTACTGTTTTCCGGGGCACCGAAAACAAGCGGGGAGATCCCTAATGGGGATTGGGAAGAATTCATATCGGGTGTAGGGAGTAAAATAAATAGATTGTTACAAATAAAAAAAGGGAATATATTAGGCGGCGACCTTCCAGTAGGGGTAGACCAGGGGGTGATAAAACAAAAAGATAGCGGGTGTAGTGGTAGGGTAGCCTGGAAGCTTCTCTAGTCCCCCCCCCAAAATAAACAATCAGAGGACAGGATCTCATTTGTACAACCAGTTAAGATTCTCTTTAATTTTTATTTGTCTAACCTAGCGGTGTGCCCCCGTAGGACCCAGTACCGTATGCGCCATGCTATGATGGTAACACGAATTAAAACTTGACGCCTCGTCGGATGCATGCGCTAGCGTCATGCACCCACCTCTTATCAAAGGCCACTCGAAGCAACCTCTTCCAATCGCATCGTATCTTTACTTTAAACAGATGTTTAATGTAGACGGCCAGATCCCGATCCGGAACAGATATCCCTTCGCGGACTCGCTTAAGGCGCGTGATCCATATGACCATCATCGCTAATGCTAGTATCACTAGAAAAAACATTCGTTTCTCTCTAGGCAGCGGCGGATCAATGTTCTCCACAAAATATGATTCGTCGAGTTCAAGCCAGCGCTTGGCATCGATGAGAGCCGTTACCTCGTTGACGTACCCTAGGAGGGTATTGAGCCTGCTGCAGCGGAAAAAGGCATGATCGGCTGTTTCTCTCATGTCGTCGTCGCAGCGCAGACAGTAGACGCGGGTTTCTTCATTGTAAAGGCTGAGTTCCTCAAGGATTCGAACTTTTCCTCTACTTCCGACCAGTTTTTCTCCAGCTGGAGACCCCGTCCGAACCACACACCGAGGATCCGGACTGGGCCGTCGGTCCAACTGAAGATGCTTACTCCTTTACAGGCACCCAACCGCAGACCCACCGACTTACTGCGATTGAAGACGGCCCCCGTAACATCTTCGTATCGAGCGAGCGCCTCGCTGACCACTTGAATGTCTGTGGGGCAAAACACGAACACGGTGACGTCATCGGCGAACGCAGAAACCCTGGCTCGTGTGCCTCCAGGAAGAGCTATCCCGCACAGGACTGGTGTAGTCGCCTCGTTCCTTCAACTTGCGAAGGAGGGGTTCCAACGCCAGGACCTACAAGAGAGGCGACAACGGACAACCCTGTCGTACCGACCGGGAGACGGCAAAAGACTCCGACAGCTTATCGTTCATCTGGACCGCTACCGTCGGCCTGTCATACAGTATAGAGATCCACTTTCGGAAGTCCAGATTAAATTCGGCGGCCTCCAGCACATATCCCAGGAACCTATGGTCCACCTTATCGAAAGCCTTGGACTGATCCAAACTGATCAGCGCGGCCTCTGCATCGTCTTTTGTCCCCTCTATGATCGTCCGTATCAGATGAAGATTGTCCTGAATCGATCTCCCCTTCACAGCATAGCTCTGGTCTGGTTCGATCAAGTCAGTGATGATAACCTGCAACCGCATCTGCAAAAACCTTGCCCAAAATCTTTAACTCTGTGTTTAACAGAGTCCAGGGGCTGAAATAGTCTTAATCTTCCTCCCCACCATGCCGTTCACCTTTCCTCAGCAATGTGATCACACCCTTGGTAACCTGCCCAGGGATGGAACCCTGAACAAACCAATGGTGTAACATATCCTTCAGAATAGGGACCAACATGGCCGACATCCTCAAGTAGAATTCGTAGGGTAGACGAGCCGCGCCTTAAAGCAGCTTACGCTCAACAGCGTCTACATTAACAGCCTCGTTCGAGACATTCATTAGCCTCCCCCTAACTATCTGACCCTCGTACCGCTCGCTAACCAAGTGGTTGAGGTCTAGTTTTTCTAGCGCTGTCTCTCGGGGGTCCCCCCTCCACCGCCTGGGGCAGCCTATTTTCTATACGCTTCTTGGCCTTAGCCTTATCTAGTACGAGGTGTTGGCGGTACTGGATCGAGAAGCGTCTAATCTTAGCCTTGAAACTAACCCACCACTTAGTCCCGGTAACCGCCCCACTAATGCCCGTTGGATTATCTCCGTAACCTTGAACCGGTAGTCCTTCAGCTCCAACAAGGTGCTGTTGAATTTCCAGTATCCAGACAGTCTAGGTCTATAGCTTAAGTTCAGACGGACCATAACTAGTTTATTATCTGAGTGTTCTAAAAAGTGGAACGTGAGACAAGATAGGAAATCTACATCGCCTCTTCTAACTAACATCCGATTCAAGTAAGTAATTGGATAGGAAGGCGTATTAGGATGCCACGTCCACATCTCGCGCCCAGGGTGATACAGACGAAATCTGTTGACCAGGTCGCCTTAAGCTATCAGGTCAGACAGACTGCTGTCGCACCACACCGACCCGCTAGTCCCCCGTACCTCATCTATCTTGGGATCAAGGATGGCATTCCAATACCCCATTAAGACTACTCTCTCCGGACCATCTATAAAATCCTCCACCCGTCGAAAGAACGAAGCCCTCTCCACAGCGGGATTAGGCGCGTAAACTGCGACTATCCGAAACACACTGCTATTAACATAAACATCGACGACAATCGCCCGCCCACCCGTCCCCGTCCGCGTGAACAACATTCACCGACGTTGAGAGGGTGCGATTTACTAGCCAGGAGATTCCACGACTATATGTATTGCCATATGCTAAGTAAACACCGTAATCGTTCACCAGCACCTGACAATCCTGTATAGCGGAAATATCTACCTTGAGGGACACCAGATCTCTCAGCACGTGTGCGGCCTTGCTTCGACATCTGAGTCCCCTCACATTATAAGTAACCAAGTTTAAAGCCATGGTCACCTACCTTACTCAGTGTCAAACACGGGCCTGAAATCCTCGGGGGTGAGGACGTGGCAGGCTTGTCCAAGGCTTCCGGTCAGTAATTCAGCTGAGGGTGATCCATTCTTGGCAACACCTCCCACGTCCAAGGGAAAGGTTAGTTTGAGTGCCCTGTAAAAGGAGGGGTGGAGGTAAACGGGACTCTACCTTCACATTTGTAAAATAAATTGTTCAGCGAAGGATGGTCCGTGTCCACCAGCTGCGGCCCGGGATTGCATCGTTCCAGGAATCTATCATGGCCCAGAGAGCATCTGGCCTGGAATCCTTGTTGACCCTAAAAAATGTGGTCAACAAGGGAGCGTCTTTGAAGTTAGTGGGATCGGTGATATTGTCCCCACCGATATAGGTAAAGTTCCTTAGTTTGTTGTAACGGACCTTCTGCTGGCCTTTCATCTCTGGTGTTGCCTGCAGAGGGCCCGTCTCACATATCCTTCCTCCAGGAAGGAAGATTAGTCTTTTTGTCCGCTCCGTGCGGACAGTTGTGGTTGGGGTTGGTTTCTCTTAAGGGGGGAGTAGGGGAGGAGGAAGTGAGGGTTGGCGTGCCTGGTGTAGGGGTGTTTGGTGCTTGGGGTGTTGTTTTTTGGGGGGCGTCATTTGTCCTTTCTGGGCATGGGTTACGTGCTAGAGTCCTTGGGGCTTTGGGGATGGAGGCGGGCGTTGCTCTAGCTGTTTGGGGATTGGGGTTGAAGGGAGATCAGCCTCGGTATTTGAAACCTTTAATTTCGGGGTGGGGTGCTTTCTTTTGTATTCCTACTCTTTCTCCAATTTGTATTCTTCTCTGCCGTCTTTGCTGCTTCTGTTGTTTCCCCTACTGCTAATACTGCTGTCTCTTCTTCCGGCACGTTCTCTTGTTGAAGTTGTTGGTGGAGCTGCAGCCGGGGTTTTGGTTGGTTCTTTGGTAGGTGGCATCCCTTGTGATTTGGGAGGGGCTGTGGTGGTCAGGAGTCTTTTTGGGCAGTTCTTAGCCATGTGCCCTTGTTTTTGGCAGTGCCAACATTAGGGCCTCCTGCCCTCCACAATGATGGTCATCGTCCACTCGTCGAATTTCATCATCGCAGGGATTTGATGGAATTCGGTTTTGTCCAGGACCATCTTGAACTTATGATCTCCGGTCATCACATTCCGTTGACCGCGGAAAGACATGACGGACTCCACGTCTCCATACTGGCTTAGTATAGCCCCGACCTGCCGGGTTCCCATGAAGACCGGGACATTCAGCACAGTAACGTTCGTTCTCCTCTCATGGAGGTACTCTGGTTGAAGTCTAATGCTCTCTCCCCGGTGGTCGGTTTTTGCTAGCCTTATCGCGTCTTCTGGGTTGGGGGGGCAGCACGTCCCACGTGGCATAGCTCCTCCTGCAGATGTAACTAGCTGGAATGTTAAGCTCTAGGAGGAGTGCCACCATGCTGTCCTTATCGACCTCTGTCAGGCTTCTGGTCTTAAGGTCAGACGTGGTCAGGAAGGGAACTCTTTTCTTCAGCTTCTCGATTTGTCCTGGGAGGGGTTTGCCCATGTTGCCCACCGTATAGTCCTTGTAGGTGGAGTTAAAGAACTCTCTGTACCATACATACTATGTTCATATATATATATGCATATATATATATGTATATATGTATATATATGTATATATATATATATATGTATATATATATATGTATATATATATATATATATATATATATATATATATATATATATATATATATGTCAGGGTATGTGTTTTTCATCAAACATACAGGGGTAACACGCTCATCAACGTGAATAATATAACATTCATAAGAGAACAAAGCTTTATATGGATATAGCAAGAGCAATCCAAAATTAATAATACAAATAGTGAATAAGTTGTACATTATAATTATTTTGATTAATACATTTACCTTATATGTGTGTATTTCAGGTGTTTTTTTTTCTCTTACGGTAAATTTATTCTTTTATTTTCAACATTGCCTATCTAATCCTCCGGTTTATTAACATCAGTTAGAGATCAAGAATTGCCCTATCAAGATATCTAAACGAACCCTGAGTTATTAATGTTTATATTTGCATAGGTGATTTATTTTTATTTAATAGTATATATATATATATATATATATATATATATATATATATATATATATATATATATATATATATATATATATATATATATATATAGTATTGGGCTCTATAAGATGTTAACTATGTTTCAAAATCGATTAATCCTGATTTTATCTGATTCCTTCGATTATCGATTTTCGATTCTAATTGAAAACTTGTCGATACAACATTTTTCTAAGAACACTGCCAGTCACATTATGGCCCTGCGTTGAATTTTCATTAAAAATCGACGTTGCTCTATTCGATTGCATAGGAGACAAAGTAACAGGTGCGTAGACAGAATTTATTATATATATATATATATATACTAATTTATTTTTCTCCTTTCCATTTTAACTTTATTATTTCCCTTACTTTTATTTTTTGGCACAACTACTCTCACACTGCTTCCCTTTCACACTTCAATTAATGCCTTTCTTTAGTGTTATTGTTCACCTCTCTTTCCCTCTCTCTTATTTATTGATATTTTGGGACGTTTGGGGTGGTTGAGTTTCGCTGGCGGCTATAACAAGACACACACAAACGTATTGTTTTTCCCTTTTACCCTATTTATCTCACAACACTACTAAGGAAGAACGTTAAAAACAAATAACAGTTTCACGTTAGGAAAAAGGGGGGATTATAATGTGTTGTTTCGTTTTCCAATTTTTTAGGGGCCTATGTTTCTTTTGTTTTGTTTTTTCTCCACTTTTGAACTTGTACAACTTTTTCCACTTTCAGCATTTTACAATTTTGGCAGGGGGACTTTTACATTAATTTCTAAACTTTCTTGAGAATGATGAGTTTTATAAGTTATCCAGTTTACTCATTAAGACAAGGTCATATATATATATATATATATATAAATATATATATATGCATATATTTATATATGCATATATTTATATATATATATATATATATATATATATATATATATATATATATATATATATATATATATATATGGCGCAGACAGATACTTTTCAAGATATAAATACCTGCATTTTGCACTGTCCTTTATTGCGGAGGTTAGGGTGTCTATTTCATGGAAATTTTGGGACTATTGCGAAGCTCGTTCTTAAGATGTGGAGGTTGGGATGGCAACCAACAACAGCCGTACTTTGCTTTTGTACGTGGAGGTTAGACTTAGACCGGCAACGCCAGTTAACACGTTCTGGTTGTTGGTGAATAATAGTTAAACTATATTGATAAATAAAGATAAATTTCGGAAAAAATCATATTAGATTAACTTGAGAGATAAATAATGAGACTGAAAATAAAGTGTATTGATAAAAGAACCGGAAAAAAGAGACCAAGAATAAAATAGATATCTGACAGCTAAGATTGAAAAAGATTAATAAATTTGAAAATAAAAGAAGGAAAAACAGATTAGATATAAATATCTGTCTATCTACTTTTATATAAAAGGAATTTTATCTGTATCTTTGTGTCTCTGTACATGTGAGTCTGTGAGTTCCTTTACTATTTATTTGAGAACGGCTGGTTCGATAGTTAGAAAATTTCTGGGAGCTATTTTATGTGCTTGGCCGTGTTCTTAGATAGATTTCCTGTCCAAATATATTTGATGAGTATCGAAAATCAATAAACGAAGTAATCCAAAATATAAGGAACATTCGACTCGGGTCAAAGATAACACTTTATACCATAAGTGAATTTGAGAAGTTTTATTATATAAATCAACTGTCGGTCCTTTTATATGAAATATTAGGTTCGAAATGAACGTTTCTGTTTAAAGCGCAATTTCACAATAATATTGACGTCTTAATTTTAAGCTAAAATTCAAGCTATCATCACCTGGTAATCAGTAATGCCAGGTATATAAAATCAACGGTAGGTTCTTTGATAAGATAGGGGCATGTTTAAGATAATTGCTCCTGTTTAAAGTACTATTGGATCATGCCACTTTATTTTTCCATTCAATATTTTAATGCAAAATATCATTTATAAAAAATGGTTTTATAAAAACAATAGTGGGTTTTCTAAGGTGCAATAAAACTGCAATATATTACCTAATTATTCACTCCAATAGACGTATAAAGCTTACTGTAGGTGCATCGCGACCGATCCCAAACTAAAGCAAGCCATCGATTGATTTGATTGAAAAACGGGTTATTTCATTGCTTTAGATGATAATAAAACTACGAGAGTGTAAAACATTCGTTGATCATCATACAATTCGGGCTAACTTTTATCAAGTCATTTCGTATTACTCCAATATCTTTCTAATGGATCTTTAGATGATTATAAAATAAGGACGGGAATGACCATGCCAACGGTTTCAACATATTCAGTGAACGTGTTTCAATGGAACAAAACGCATTTGGACGCAGCTGATCAAGGTTATAGAATCGGGTTTAACACATCTCAGCTACTGTTACATTATGATGTAACTTGTAGAAAAAATGTGTAGACGAAAAAAAATTGGGAGGAATGCTCAGTAACGGGAAAATAGCAAAATACGTAAATTAGTACGTTGAATTAGGATTAAAGAAGGTCGGAATAAAATCTGTTTTAAAATAGATAAAATGAATTAGAGGAAGAGGAAGATGGCTGCTGGAAGAGGTAGAGGATGTAAAGTGGATAATATCAGAAAACTCATAATCTAACCTGAAGGAATAACGTATAAAAACGAGACGGGTTTATCCTAAAAAAGCACGTATATATATATATATATATATATATATATATATATAATAGGCACAGATTGGCAAAGTAGAGTTATACAAACGGTTTTTATTCTTCGGTCGAATACTCCAAAGTTGGGTGCTCCTTTATCCGTGGAGTTTCAAAGATTGCTATTCTTTCTCATCAGAGGAAAAATAATTAGCGAAATATCTTTATGTATTAGCTGATAGCAGCAAAGGTTGAAACTTAAAGTTTTATGACTTGTAGTCCCAAAACTTAAAAACATAAGGTGTAAATATGTGTAACTATTCATGGGGAAAGTTCATTCGTGGTTTAAAGTTACAAAAAATTATTGAAGCATCTCCGGTGTAGAAAAGGGTAAAAATTTGCCGGTAAATTAAGTGGCTCGTGTCCGTGCCAATGGTTGAGAAATGAAAAGCTGATCGTCAGAGAGTGAGGATTCCAAGAAGTTGAAGCCAAAATCGCTTCCATTTCGCTGGCTGGAGACTTGACAGTGAATTTAACAAAGGAAAAGCAGGACACAAGGAAGAAAGTGATTGAATGGAAACACAAGGTACAATTTGGGTTACTCATCGAGTCATGTGTGGGAGAATGTGAGTCACTCGTCGTTATGACAATTCGTGATGGGCGCGTAGGGATAAAGAGTATAGGTAGATTATTAATCTGGGGGCATTATGAAAAAAGAAGGATTAAGATGATAAAGGGGGGAATTACTGTGTGGGGATGTTTTCTTAGAAAGTAGGGATATATAGTATAGGCAATATATTTAGGTGATTAAGCGAAGTAGAATCTTAATTAAATAAATATCAGCGTTTTTATAAGGATTAAAGAAATAGCCTATTGGCAAGAATCCTACAGTACAGGGAGACATACTGGTTAGGAGAAAAAATTGAAGAGATGGGTGGCTAAAATACAATGGATCTTTCATACCTCATATGAACAAGGAGTGGAGATCACTGAGGTGGGGGGGCTGAGGTTTGAGCAGGTTGTGGATGCAGAGGGATCAGGAAGATACTATATTTATATTTGGCCTTATGTTTACATTGGCAAATCAGCTCATTCTTAGTGTTTATTAGATTTTTACATCGGGGAGCAGTGATTATGCGTGTTTTGTAATGGGTTATTATTAAAATGGCGTATTTATTTGTATTGTTGTTCATGTTAATATTCGAATGTCTTAGTGTGATATCTAGAGACAGTCTTAGGAGGATTCATGTATTGAGTGTTCATATGTCTTAAGATGTTCCTGTTTGTGGTACATGTTAATACCAGAGAGCAGACGGCTTGTAATACACAATGAGAGGAGATTTGGTATATAGATAAATAGACCGAGAATTTGTGCGTTTGGCATTTATACTTTTGACATTTCTGTGTGAACGGAAGTGTCTCTATAAATATAGACATATATTTCTTACCTATTTTTGAGATGTCGATTTTCACAAAGTTCTTATAATATAAATGGACAATACCTTTTCTGTTGAATTACAACACGAAGACGCAGATACACAAAGATGATGACGTCCTTTATTTCATGACCGGTCCATGATTTCGCTTGAGGAATTAAAAGTTTCTTTACATGGCTTTTTCTTCTCTAACCTTTCGCTTCCAAGGTTTGACGTCAGCAGCCGTCTCTGACCTCTCTCTCTTGGCTCTTTCTCCCCGACTCTTCTTCTCGTCTCTCAGACTGCATCTAAAAATCTACCTATACTGAGAACTCATCGACAGAGACAGAGACAGAGAGAAAGACAGGAAGAGTGAGCGATCTTTTTCATTTTTTTAATACTTCACAAGCAACGTTTTTTAGGCATTCTGCGAACTCCTCCCCTCCTTACGAGAAGGAAAGTATTTCTACGAGTCTCCGCGGGTTAAGGAATTTCACTTCTATTTGTGTCTCCTTTCCGAATAATAGGTTTTTCTTTATCTTACTAAACTGTTTTCTAACATATTTTATATAACCTGTGTACTTAATGATATATATATATATGCATATATAAATATATATATATATAAATGTGTATGTATATAATTATACATATACATATATAATTATATGCATACATATATAATTATATATACATATATAATTATATATATACATATATACATACATATATAATTAAATATATATTCATATATACATACATATATAATTAAATATATATTCATATATATATATATATATATATATATATATATATATATGTTTGTAAGGGAATAAGCAAGAAGAACTATTCAGAACGAGATAAAGTCGATGAAGAAGGTAGGAAAGAAATGAGTAAACTACGCGCATTTTTTTTTCAAACTCGAAAATATATAATTTTATATTATGTAAAAACTGGATGGAAGTACAAGATTAATAACGAGAAAATAAGATGAATAGTAAAGGATGAAGAAGAGAAGATGAAAGAATTATTTGAAAAATAAACATTTTTGTAGTCATTAAAAATATATATGTATAAATCTAATAAAAATATATATATATATAAATCTAATAAAAAATATATATGTATAAATCTAATAAAAAAAAATATATAAATCTAATAAAAATATATATATGTATAAATCTAATAAAAAATATATATGTATAAATCTAATAAAAAAAGAAAACATATATGGCATACAAATATTTCGACTGAAATAAAATATCGAAATAAATAAGTATATTTTCATTTTGTGTTTCGATTCGAAATTGCGTATATTCAATTCTTTTGGGCGCATTAATTTCGTTTTAACATAAATCCATACCTTGCAAAGAACATTACGATGCAATATGATATGTTATAAATCAAACGAAGGGTAAGTGTCTTTCGACTTCTTGAATCGACATGATTACTCCGCTTCTTCTTGATCCGTCATTCAGTCGGTCACATTCAATTTGAAATAGTTTCTCCTCGATATATACCCGGATGCAACTGACATGTTAGTAAATATTCGTTCGTGTTTCGTGATTGTCATAAAAAACATGTAGTCGTAGATTAAATAGCTTACATTTGAATAAAAATATGAGTTATGCAGAAATGGAAACACGCTGAAAATACGCATTTTGATAAAACCTGTGTCGAAAGGGTATAGGCGTGTCAAAGAAATTAACAAATGCAATGCTACTTTGGGGGTTTATCAAACATTTTTTTTTATTTTAACAATTACAGATACTTCCTATCAGTCGTTCAACTAATCTCGATACACACACACACACACACACACACACACATATATATATATATATATATATATATATGAACACCTCGACCCGTTCGCATTATTTTACTGATGAGGAGACTTTGTTCAAATATATAAAAAAAAGTGTTTATAAAATTATTGTTCAAGACATATTGTCTATTTCAATAAAATATCATTTCCGAAACAATCGTACAAACTATTGATTTTTTTTCCTTTTGAAACTGATTTTCCATTCCAAAATGATTAATCATTTTACTCAATATTAAAATAACTCTAGAATACCCATACCTATCGAGCTTATTATATATCTAAATTACAGCAAACACTGTTTTTCTTTTAATAGTATTAATACATTTACTAATACATTAAAGTAAACTCTTTTCTTTAGACTCTTGTAATAATTCCCCAAAAATAAATATATTATACATACATACATATATACACACACACACACACACATATATATATATATATATATATATATATATATATATATATATATATATATATATATATATATATATATATATATATGGGGGGTTCATTTTATGTGTAAAACTTTCCGAGTTTAATTCAATATGACTTTAAACTTTTATACAATTTATAAAAGAAAAACAGAATTTTCTAATAAGTATATTTTTATTTCACAATAAAACAAATATTTTCACTGGCTTTGAATCCTGCGACTGTTTTCAATTGATATTTAAACATTAATGATCAAGAAATTATTAGTTTTATACTGTAGTTATAATAAGTTTATAAGGAACACTGTAATGATGGCCTACTGTCACTGTTCTGTTCTTTGAATATATATATACATATATATGATATGTATACATATATTAATATGTATATACATATATATGATATGTATACATATATTAATATGTATATACATATATATGATATGTATATATATATATATATTAATATGTATATACATATACATATATAATAATATATATATATATATATGATATATGTATATATAATGTATATATATATATGAAATTTAACTCTATCATTTAAGGATGTATTTTAGAACAATTATAACTACAATTATACACACACACACACACACATATATATATATATATATATATGTGTGTGTGTGCGTGTGTATAGTGACGCCAAAAATGGCCGTACATGTATTTGATCAAAAACTGCAAATTAAAACTAAATTGAATGATAGTGTTTTTACAAACTATACTGCATTTTATTTGTCTTTTATTCTTCTATAATTTTCTTTTGTTTACATTAGAAATTTAATAGAAGTGTTTTTGTTTCTCGTCAATTTAAAAAGTTAAATTCAAATGGAGAAAGCAAAAAAAAAATCAACAACACAAAAACAAACAAACTGCGGACATTAATGCAACACACACACAAAAGAACACAGTGGCTCCTCTGGCCTTATTTACTCCTCCTTGGACAGGTCTAATTATTTTTCCTATTAATAAATGACTTCATTAACCACTAAACTCACACTCTATTCTATCAGCGCAATGTTACATCCTTGTGCATATTTTAAAAGTATTTAAATAGCAATGTATTCTGATGAACTGATAGTACTTATACACACTCGAGCCAAATACCCATGATAAAAATCAAATGCGCACTGCCACCTGCGGATCTCCACTGATTCACAAAAACCTTCTACTCTAGAAGTTTCTCCTCTCAAACTTGATAAACTTTAACATTTTATCCTGGATTTTTGCTTTCTGTACAAGACTGTAAGGCAGAAATGTAAGTCTTATGAAAACAAGGGCACGGTTACTCAACTTGTTTGCATAGTGGTCCTATAGATACGCTCCAAATGTAGTGGTTCCTTACGTTCGTGTTACTGTACATCGGATGGTAGCAATAAAGTGACTCTAGACAAAAGTAACCTCTGATGTTTTTAACACGAGACTTTGATATAGATTATTTAAAATCATTAAAGTTGGTTTTCATGTTTTTTTTGTTCGCAAGATTTTTCCAAGTAAAATTTTAGGCTAATCATTTATTTTGAGTAATAATGTCCGGTTGAATAAATTAAATGCATCCTTCGTTTCACGCTTCTGTAATTTGAACAGATGAGGGGGTCGTCAAATCTATGATAGATTATATCGAATCAATTCCAATTTCATTGGAAAAATCTAAGACTAATCAAATACGGATTAACTCACCCCAAACACTTTAAAACACATCTAAGTCAGTCCGAAAATACAATATGATTGTTAAGGAATTAAACTGGTAGAACTCCTTAGTATAAGAGAAAATCACTTCCTATCTTTATGAAGATATTACCAAGCAATGGGGAAATCATATTTGTTGTCTTCTGATATATTCGTCTCATATTTCACGATCTCCTTTATATTTTTACACGCAGTGGTATTTTCTTTCCTTTATTGCTCATCTTCGTCCTTACAATGAATTCATGCGAGATGCCGATTTCTATGCTTAATCGATATCCACGATCTTTCCCTGTAAATTGTTTGTCAAATTTTAAAAAAGTTCTCTCTGAATTAGCGCCCCTGAAACCGTCTTGAAATCTACATACTTTTATCCTAGTACTGAATTCTTTTAATCTATCCTCGCTCACCATCACATACAGATTTTACCAAATCTGAATGGAACTTTTTAATCGCTGAGATTTGGAATTTTTAAGGGCAACAGAAGCGATCAGTGACGGCTGATTCCCAGCGCAATACAACCTGAGAGAAATGAATGGCTTATTATGCATGCGGGCTTATTGCAGTATGAGGAATTTGACATGATATATGTATTTCATGAGAATAATCTAAAAATACTACTTGTATATTGAGTAGAAAAAGGGCGAATCATGTACTCGTATAAGAAAACATACCTAGAGCACATAGCGAAATATGCATACAAAAATATAGATTAAATAATGTGTGCGGTTTCATCAGTTGCATTAATATCTTGAAAGACGTAAAGTCATTAAGTTATGGTTATCTAGATTTAGGGTGGCCAATTAGAGAAGAGACGATATAACCTACGAAATTATTTATTTCAAACTTTTAATGTGATATAAAAACAGTAAAATATGATTTTATTATTATCTTATTTCGAATTCCCATGATAGATTGAAAGACTATTCCCATGCATTACATTTTTAAAATATTTCTCAAAGTTAATAAAGTGGTTCTATGAAAATAGTAATTAGCTCTTGATATGTTTTGTAAAAACTCAAACTTCAAATATATGATCGACTACTCAGTTTATCGAATTATTTGCATTTTTCTTAACTACTTTTCAAAACTTAAGTGTAATTTTCACAAAGTTTCGGTCGATGTAATTTTCGACATTCTTCCCGTGCATCTATCCGTCAAACGCGGGAATATTTTTGTCAAACGCCGGAATATTTTTATCGAATTCTGTATTTTCGAACTAAGGAATCTGCACGAAATTTATTTATTCAACGGCGGTTGCATGAACTCGTTACCACAACCAAGAATAAGAAGAAGTTCTAATCAATTCAAGCATCCATGGATAGTAGAAAATTATTTAGTAACATTCACTTGTGAGGCACATTCTTCTATATATTAAAAATTCAACACTTAATTTGTAGAACACAGGAAACTGCTAATTACTTGGCTAATGGAACAAGCGCATGCTACAGCCCGCATGCATAATAATTTTAGCTAAATATTTAATTTCTCATAAAAATTAAGCGAAGTTCAACATAAATATTCTATCGTTCGATAAAATACAGCTGAGGAAGATCGAAAATAATATTGATAGCAAATTATATTAAAAAAACACCCAAGATGTGAACAGTAGTCCGATGAATCTAAATAATTTGCATAGCAAATCCTCATTTTAATACATCGGAAACAGCTATTCAGTTTTTCAAATACGCATAGAGCATGAGCCTTGCATGTTCCAGTAATAAAAACGATTACATTTTTATTAAATAAATGAAATTATTACAGAAAGAAAATAAACACAAATTTCGATGAACAAAGATTCTTTCTAAGAACTAATCGCGTAGTCATCTTTTTGGCTAGGGATTTTTTTTACCAGTAAATACGGCATAGTTATTGTCAAGTCTAATGTAAGAAAATTATTTATTTTATAATCCCAATAAATAATCAAATCCTATCTAATAGATATCACTACCAATGATGACGATGTTGTCTCACTAACATGCTTACACTCATTACTCCTCAATTCAAATGACTTTTACGCCTTAATGAGTAGCGCCTTCCTAATATATAACAAAATAGAGCTAAAACGTTTTTGGAGTGTAATGTCGTGTATTAATAAATAAAAGTAACCAATAGTATTTTCCTATTATAAATGTAGACTATAGCTCTACACGTGGAGTGATTATGGTAAGTAACTAGTAATAAAATACGTTTCGTTTTTCTTTTTTTTAAATAGGCATCACCACTTATAAAGGTCAAGAAGCAACTCGGGGATAAGGGTATAGGGGTATAGTAGAAAGTTGACAATATAGTAAGCGTTAGTAATGGAGATTCGGTAAATTTGTTAACTTATATGGAACGGCTCATCAAAAACTTGTTTATGTTAAACTTGAAGACAACCGTATTGTAGTCGGCTGGAAAGCATAACAACGGAAGACAAACTCGCAATATATCTTCTGTGAGAAAGTGGTTGTAGGGAAGAGAAAAAGACATCACCCACAAGGCTACGAAGTCTATTTTGAACTCTATCAAGGTAGGATAAGTCCTTTCAGCAGCTCCTCCCCAGATGCGGCAGCAGTACTAGATCCGTGGACGTACCTGACTCTTATATAGATAGAGAATTGCATCAGCAGTGAGATATCTACTGGATCGATAGAAGGCTCCCACACATTTTTCCAGCGGCCTTTGCAACGGATTTAATGTATGTGTTCCATTTAAGATCCAAAGTAAAGGTCAAGCCCAGAATCTTGTCAAAACATTAGGCCTCCCCAAGACGAGGGCAAGTCATTTCAATTGATTCCAGATGCGGATCAGAGCGTTGATGATGCAAAGATAAAAGCTTGGTTTTAGATGCATTAAAAGTAACAATCCACCTCTTTCCCCATTGTACCACTTGCTCAAGATCAGAGGAGAGAATCAGATAGAACTTGTTCGTTTACGGTCTTAGATGTACTACCATAGATAGCAGTTTCTTACTGTTTGCCAAAATATACTTACTTATAATACACGCGGTGTTGATCAAAGCGCTTGAGGTAAGAAAGAAGCCTTTCGATACAGTCTTCGTAAGACACCTGTTTTTCGAACTGAACCTTTCGCGCGCCCATTTACCCTCCGCTACGGTTATTATAAGTAATGACCTAAAATGTATCACGATAAATTTACACGACCTGACCTGACTCTCTCATTAGTTCTCTCAATCTGTTTATTAAAATGAATCTCTTTTCTTTGCTTCCCTTTTCTACCATGTCTCTTTTTTCTAAAAGTTTTAACATTTGAACTATGTAACAGTAGTGTATTTTTGCATGAGGTCCCTTCATTTTGCTTTAGGTACTTATAATTCCAATGAACTAAAATGCATAATATTTACATTTTAATGTATATACGTTGAAACACATTTTGATTCTAAAGCCAAATCATATCAGTAAACAAATAGTTCCACTTTGATTTAATTTTTCTTAGGAAATATATCGTAATTATTTTCGAGTGCGTATAGTTATAAATATGTGAAATGTCTAATTAGAGTTTTAATGATTTATTTTTGTTAATTATACGCAGAGTAATTTAATTGACCTATATGCAGTTTTGATAATGATACTACGATATATATATATATATATATATATATATATAAATATATATATATATATAAATATATATATATATACACATATATAAATATATATACAAATATATATATATATATACAAATACATATATATATACATATATATATACATATATATCTATATATATATATATATATATATATATATATATATAGTCATCCACATACAGTACTGTTTAGCTGTGTCAGAGCTCATCAGTTCGGCTAGACGAGCAACTACCTCAAGTCAGGATCGAAACGCAACCATCAAAACGACAGTCGGAGCATCTAAGCGTTGCCGTATACGACTGCTGGTATGCGGGCAGTGAAATAAAATATGTTTACATTGCCCAAAGTACCTAAGCTGAATTTGTGTACACAAAGAGCATCGCTTCATACGCTAAATTTCTCTGTATATATATATATATATATATATATATATATATATATATATATATATATATATATATAATATATATATATATATATATATATATATATATATATATATATATTCCCGTTTTATCTGTATATTTACACATGTTTCTGTTATCGAATCGTATCAAATCCAGCAACTTTGTCAGACTTGAACAGAACTAGTTATTATGATTTTGGAAATACGATATTTGAAGACGATGGAAAAACGTGGGCCGTGTCAATTTTTATTTGACAACATTTAAGCTTAAAGATTTTATAATTAAATAAATAAATAATTCATTTATTTATTTAATTAATTATTAAATCTTAAAACTTAAATGTTGTCGAATCAAAATGGAGATCCCCTCTTTTTCCCTCGTCCTCTTCTGATATCGTGTTTCCAAATCATAATAACCACTTCTGTTCAAATCTTAACGGAATTGCTGGATCGTTGATACGATTCGGTAACAGAAACATGTGTAACAAAACAGATGTACTAATTACCAGTTTTGCCATATATAAGATAAGCGAAATTAACGTCTAGCTTTGCTGAATGTTCCAGCTGTATGCACAAACTTTATCTTTAACTCCTTGTCATTTCTCGTTTATGACTTGACTTCACGCGCGGTTATAGAACAGCTAACTATTTTTCCGTGATTGCAACATCTAAACAAACAATATTTACAAAAGTGTATCAAAATAATCGAACATTTTTTACAATCTACATTATTCTATCGGCGTCGCAATCCACGTATACTTTAATAGTGGTTAACGAATTTTATCGCGTTGGATTTCCGTAGTTTTTATGTATGTAATGTTCAATCACATTTATGTATTATATGTCCCTAGTGTTCCAGTGTAGGAAAGGATTATATATATATATATATATATATATATATATATATATATATATATATATATATATATATATATATATATATATATATATATATATGAAAACCGTCGTGTTTTTAAACTTATATTGCATATGATCCGAGATTATATGAATATCTAACTGAAATTAATCTTAATATTTTGTAATATGGCAAAAAACAGCTACTCATCGAGTTCATATAAAGCATTCTGTACCGTAGATTTTTTTCTAAGTTTGAAACAGAATTTTAGTGCATATATTTTTTGTAAATTATATTCGCGTTCACATTGTCTTTTTTTTATTCACTAGTTGTGAGACACCAATATGAGTAGTGGGTACTGCAATTGCTTCTGCATTTGTTCAGTTGTGCATGAAGGCATAAACATTTTTCAGTCATCTCAAAAGAAGGTATAGCAATAACCTATTGAATTTTCGTAAGTCTACGAGAATTTTTAATAGTTGTACCATAAAAATTGTTTATGAACTTAATGATAGTTACATCAGTCAGTTTTGTTTTGAAGCAAGGAAATGAATGAGAGAATTAGAAAAGAATCAAAACAAAAATTAGCAGAAAAGAAATTTAATATAACTACTAGTATTTCAGCCCGGCGTTTCCCGGGTGTTTTGAGGTGTATGTTGAGCAAAAAAAAAGTGGTATTAAGAAGGTAGGCTCGAACCCGTACCGCAAAGGAGGAAAAGAACGGGGTAAAACCTAACGTTTATGCTGTTACGACCACCGCCAAACCGGAAGCGACATTTTTTTATTAAGGCTAGACAATCTAAAGGAGAGGATAACTTTCAAAAATATCGGCGAAAAAAGTGCCTTCCCTGTAGATAAATGCCTAGTTGAAGGGAAAGATATTAATATTTTTTGCCAATTTTTCGATATTTGTCGTATGTAAGGTCGACCTTTACAACGGTACTGATCTTGGTAAAATCCGTTGCTTCTATTGAAAGTTTAAGGCAGACATGCAAACAGACATACATCCCTACATTTATATGTTGGTAACTAAAGATTTTCGACCGAAACTGATGAAAAAGCTTGCCCTATCTTTGAATACCTTTTATGTAAAATTTAAAATATTTAGACCAGAAATTGTCTGAGTAATTTGGAAGAGACCGCAGAGGTAAATTTTCTTTAAACTTTGACTCCTATTATGACCACTTAAAATGTATTGTTTTGGGCTCAAATCAAGTTATTGAGTTAGATCCATGTCCACGGAACATATATCTAAAATTGCAAGTGCGTAGACAAAAAATGGTCGGGGGAGTTTGTTAGAGTTCTCAAATGCCAAATCGTTGGACTTTGACCTATTAATCGCGAAATTTTTGGCCCAATATCGATCACATCGATTTTCCCAAAACTCAGTACCCTGTATATCAAATTTCGAGTCTGTAAACTAAATATTGGCAGAGTTATTGCGTAGGGAAATGTACAGAGACACACACAGACACGTTAACTTTTATATATAGAGAGATTTAATGGAAAATGTATAACGAGAACAATGCTGCTAAAATATGTATACATACAAGCACTTTCTATGTGTATGTGTGTTCCTATTATGTAGATTCAGAGACATCTGTGTCGATTTTCATTGAATTTCACATAAGAATAACATCTTATAAATCTAACATCCCATGTGCATTGGAGGAGTTTTATCAGTGAACAAGCGGAAAGGTCGGTGTATAAAATCAACGATAGTTTTTTTTTTTCTTTTTTAAATGAAAGAGGAGCGCCTTCGAAATGAATGCTTCCGATCCGAACACAATTAAACCACAATACCTAAGATTTGGATGTAAAATTTTAATTAAAGTCATTATATAAAAATATTCTTATAAAATGCATTTTGATAAGATGGGTGCGCCCTAATGAATATTTCTGTAAAGCGAACAATTGAGCTAAAATATATGACTTTTGAAGTTTAACCTTTAAGTGAATCTATTATATGAATATATATTTTTATAAAACTAATAGTATCTTCTTTACAGTCCAATTGAGACTAGAATGTCAACTGTCAGGAGACATACCAACTTTTCTTCCCGGTTCATCGCAAAGGGTACCCGACTAGAGCAGTCAATCGATGGATTGAATTAAATATGACCGATAACACTGTTGTCCATAATCATAAAAGTATTGCGTGCGGATTAGTTGATCCTCATTATATCCCGGGCAATGCCACCCCCCTGCTAACACACACAATACTTACACACACACACACACACATCCATATATATATATATATATATATATAATTAGTATGATTAGTTTTTTTTTTTTTTTTTTTTTTTTTTTTTTTTTTGAAAAAGAATTCCAGCAGAGTGCTCAATTAAAAGGAAAATCCAAATTTTAAGAGCGTACTTATATTTTGTGTACAGAAAGTTGTTAGTTGAGACAGATCATTGGTACCGTCGGTTTCAAGCCCGATAATAAGGCCCGTTTAAGGTATCCTTATCAAGCTCTCTTCAGCCAAATATTGGCTGAAGAGAGCTTGATAAGGATACCTTAAACGGGCCTTATTATCGGGCTTGAAACCGACGGTACCAATGATCTGTCTCAACTAACAACTTTCTGTACACAAAATATAAGTACGCTCTTAAAATTTGGATTTTCCTTTTAATTGAGCACTCTGCTGGAATTCTTTTTCCAAAAAAAAAAAAAAAAAAAAAAAAAAAAAAAAACTAATCATACTAATCATATTCGCCCCCACCAGGAATTTACGGTAAATACCAATAGCCTAGTGGTTGAGCACTATCGGGAAAGAACACCACAAACAGGAAGTAAAGACCACCTTCTTTAAAAACAACCGGAGATGGAACAATATACCTTAAATTACTCCACTAAAAATATACCAACACCAAGTAACCAGCTGTATACAAGAATCCTAGAGACGAATATTGGCTGAAGAGAGCTTGATAAGGATACCTTAAACGGGCCTTATTATCGGGCTTGAAACCGACGGTACCAATGATCTGTCTCAACTAACAACTTTCTGTACACAAAATATATATATATATATATATATATATATATATATCATACATATATATATTTATATTTATATATACACATACATATATATATATTTATATATATATTTATATATATATATATATATATATTATATATATATATATATATACATACAGTGCTGGATACATTACATTTTTCTTCATAACTTTAAGGTTCAAGACTTTACCTTAAATGTGGTCAGTATATTCCTATTACTATGCTAAATTATACAGGGGGACCCAGAAAATGGGGCCCCACTCTAATTAGGCCCAACTCCTTAGTGTGTTTTCCGAATGAAATGAAACTGTGGCCAAAATTAGTGTATTCTATTCAAAACATCAACAAAACACTATGTCTTTGGTCTTTATTTTCTCCGTTCTACACCATATGCTCTAGATGACCTCCATTTAGCTTTATATTAAAATAATTGTATACAATTCTTTCAGTTTGGGCTTACCCCTTTACAGTTAACCAGTGCATGTATAACACTGCCTAAAACTAAACAGTTGTCAATAGACATTGGTCAAAAATCATTGATAAGCAAAACGTAGGAAAAGAGTATCGAATAATATCAAGCGAATACAATCTACAACTTAGTACAGTTGGAAACATTATTTGAAATTTAAAAACCCTGGTGAAGCTGCTGCAAATCTTCCAAGATAAGTTCGGCCAAGGAAATTAAACGGAAAAAAATCAAGGTGGGTGAGCAGAAACGTAAAAAAACAAAACTTTTCTTACTTTTGGTGAAATTCAAAACGACCTCAGATAATCTGGGATTAATGTGAGCAAGGACACAACCAGTAGAGTTTTAAATCGTGCAGTTTTTGTATCAACGTCCCCAAGAAAATTTGTATTATTAAAGCTTAAACATGTCAGATTACGATTGAATTATATTAAAACATATGGGGAACAACCTCCAGAATTTTGGAACAAGGTAATCTGGTCAGACGAAACGAAAATCAAAATCTTTGAAAGAACCACAGAAACATATGTGGCGTAAAAATGGCACCGTCTATAACGAAAGGAGAATACCATTTCTAAGGTACAGTTTGACGGTGGTTCGATTATAGTATGGGGATGTTTTTCAAAGTTATTGGTGAAATAAGAAGTACCAATGAAAGAATGAATGGGCATATGTAAAGGCAAGTTTTGGAGAAACACTTCAAGAAATCTGATTTGTTGGCACATAATATCAATTTCGTGTTTCAGCAGGACAATGACCCTAAGCATACTGCAAAACTAACCAAAGAATGGTTTGAAATAACGTAATTGACCCAGTCAGTCTCCAGACCTAAACCCAATAAGGAATTTGTGAAAATTATTGAAGATCAATGTACACAAGTGGACTCCACAAACTATCCAACAACTAGGACAGTTTTGCAAAGAAAGAATTGTGCAAAATACCTGCATATCTTTGTAGAAAACATCTGTGCAACTATAGAAAGCGATTGGAAGCTGTTGAACGCAATAAAGGCTATGCAACTAAATATTAAATAAATGTATCCAATACTTTTGCGTTAGTTGATTTAGATTTTTTCCTTTAATATAAACTTTCTAAACTTTAAATGTGTGATTACTACCCAAATATTTGTTAGAATAGTAATAGGAATACACTGACCAAATTTTAGGTAAAATCTTGAACCCTAACAAAGTTATGAAGAAAAATGTAATGTATCCAATACTTTTGCGTTGCACTATATATATATATATATATATATATATATATATATATATATATATATATATAATTTCTAAAATATAATTATCCACTGACACGTGTTTCGTCGTTCACGACTCATCAGAGTGAATGAGTCTAGCGAGACTCGAATGCGGCACCTCGTGATAAGAAGCCTAAACCTCTACCACGGTGCTAACCTCGCCGGACTACTAAATGTATCACTTTTACGTAGATGTTTTTATTTTTTTTTAGCGATACTTTCTTGAATAAATTCAAGTATTTATGCGAAAGTGCATTTTTACCTAAATGCTTGTCGGGAATAATTTTCCCATTGACCAATCTGGTACCCCCTTTTAATGGGGATCGACTCAGATGAGTCGTCGACGACGAAACACGTGTCGCTCCCCATTAAAAGGGGGTATATATATATATATATATATATATATATATATATATATATATATATATATAATTTCAAGCTTATAAATGCAGAATGATTACGACATAGCCAACCAACTTAGTAAAAATGTTTTGAATACTCTAGACTGTTTCCAGCATATGTTCTGGTGCAATGGCTTTTCGTTCAATATCCTGTATGTCTTGCACATCACAAAAAACGGCAGAATATGACGCCTTAGCACTGGAGTCATTTCAATCTCTGTTCGCATTCGTGCGTGACTTGAAAGATTGGAATTTGTATCTAAGCTGTACACTATGAACTTACTTAATAAAAATGGAGCAAACAACACACGTTCGCGAGACAAAAGCAGCGACGAGACGTAAATAAATCAGTAAAACATATACTGGAACACGTTGCATTGTTTTCTTGTTCTTCAATTATATCTGATCAAAAAAATCACACAACAACAGAACATGCGCTCTTATTTTTTGTTTTGCTAGAATAAGGTTATTGGCGGGTTGTCTTCTTTGCTATTTTACTCAAGATATTAAGGTATTATAATAAAAAAACATATTATTACGAAATATGATTTGCTAATATTCAGTACAAGCAATACTACTAACACATTTACAGCAAGTTCTCGTGAAATAACCGATATTAAATACTATTGTGTCTTGTTACTAATAATATAACTCACGCTTTAGGAATACAATGTACTGCATGTGCTAGTTACGTATTTTGGCATTATTTTCCGTGTGAACATTTCTTTGCCAGTGGAATTAAGTAGATCCGACTAAGTATATGTACCATTTACGATCATGCAAGATTGCTTCCCGATTACACGCGTAGACACTCTTTCAGGGGGTATCCATTATTTTCCGAGAATGAACGGATACTTACTTTTATTGAGCTTCCCGCCGTATGTATCTGCTCTATCCTTGTAATTATGGTAAGAGCTAGTGTGGGCTCAAATGTATTGCCCCTCTTAGCAAGCTTTCATGTAAAACACTCGTCTTTTTTAAAACACTATTAATTATTTCGCCCACTCTTTATCTGTGCCTTACTTCCATGAGGAAAACTACATATCTGTTGAAACTTTTTTTGTTTCGCCTGCTTTCAAGCTTACTACTGCATGTTCGTAATGCCCCGGCGTTTAAGTAATCCAAATTACCAAATTGCCACTAATAACGATTACTACGATATTGTCCCATTGACATCCATACACTCATTATTTTTTATCCTCGAATGACCTCATATCCTTGATAAGTAGTTACTCCTTTGTAAAAAAGTCTAGCGAGTAAAATTTTTTAAATAAAACTTTGATTTGTTTTGATTATCCATGCCTAGTTTCCCGTCATCCTACACCGTTGACCTAATGTATAAATGACACTGCTATGGAAGAACGCAGGAAGCATTGTTTACATGTTACAAATAGTATTATGTTTTTTTGTTTTCGTTTTAAATTGATGAGTAATGAATTATTTTCCTTGAAAATTCAGTAAGATCATGAATCGAGAAATATAGATTCTATCTCAATATAGACGTCAGATATCGGTTAAATTCTGTGGTTATTGTATATGGTTGAGACTTTCTGAGGCATTCTATGTTTTTTGTGTTATATACAAACCTAAAATTTAATGGAAATCATTCCTCATTTTTTTCTTTGGATTTCCAAATTCAAACAAGTTACAGTGTTACTTTTGTTACAAGAACCAGTCGCATGTTCTTGTAATTGAGTAAAAATGAGATAGGATAGCCGAGGATTCGAACTTGGGAAGATAGATTTGGAATTGAGAATTCCGATCATAAGTTAAAATAAATAATACAGAATGTTTATTGAAAATAGAATGTAGAATAACCATTGTTTCGTTCACATAATATAGTTAGATATATGTTTATTGAAAAAGGAATGTGATAATGCCATTTTGTATCTGTTAATGAAATGAAATTGAACTAAGGAATCTAGATCCGAACAATAGAAAATATTAAACATATTTGTAAAGTCGCTTATGAAAATTAGGTTAGAGAGAAATCGGTCGTTGTAAACATGTGAGGAGCAATGCATGCTTGGACACGTGAGACGTGTCGGGTCACGGAATCGATATGCACGTGTTTGGTCATGCAATGACGTCATGAGTTCTCAATATAGAGAGCTTCAGGTCAGTGAGTCAGAGAGAAAGTCAGTGGGTCAGAGAGAAGTCAGGCCGGACAGGGTCGGACAGACAGAGCTGACATCGAACCTTGGAAGCGAAGGGGAGAAGGAAGAAATCATGTAGAGACTTTGAATTCCTTGATGCAAAGCCATTGGCCGGTAAAATGGAATAAACGAACAACTTCATAATTTTGAATCTGCGTCTTCATGTTATGTTATTCAACAGAAAAGTATTTTGAATGTGTATTATAGACTTGTGTTCCACTCATCTGTATTTAAAAGGCTGTGTATAAACTCATCTAAGAATGTGCCTCTATCATCTTAGGAATGTATCACCCTCTCAGAATTATAAATACTGAATGTTACTTCATTATGATAAAAGACTGAAATCCTCATCTCAAGAATAGGTAAAGAAATAGTTGTGTCAACGTTATAGAAACACTCCCTTTCACAGAACTGTCAAACAGTATAATTGTCAATATCTCTATAAATCTGTCTGTCGATCTGTCTATTATCTAAATCCCTTCTCATTGTGTATTACATCATACCGGCTCTGTATTAGAATGCCCCTGTCTCTATCTCTCACCATAGGACCACTCAACAGATATAAAATACGTCACTCATCTCTTCCTAATAAGAAATACATAACACTTTGACGTAGCGGTTACTATGTAGGACATTATTTATAGGGTTACTATGTAAGGAGATTATTTATAGGGTTACTATGTAAGGGCATTATTTATAGGATTACTATGTAAGGAGATTATTTATAGGGTTACTATGTAAGGACATTATTTATAGGGTTACTATGTAAGGAGATTATTTATCGGGTTACTATGTAAGGGCATTATTTATAGGATTACTATGTAAGGACTTGGGCAACAAGATGTTTGTTTACATTATACTTCAACTTCTGCATGTCAGTGCAGTCAGCGAAACGGACCCGGAAGTGAATTCCAACGTCCAGCAGTCCTATGGAAGAAACTATTAAAGAAGAAGGTTTTCTTACATCTATATTTGCTAATATGAAGACGTGGAATGTTGCTGCTTATCGGGACTGTACGGAGTATTTACATCCAAGGAGTACCAGGGTTGTAATTAATCCGAGTACCTACCATTTGATTACTTGTAAAAAAGACAGAAAGATGCAACATGTCGTCGATGGGACAAAGGTAGAAGCCTAGCTGATAGTATAGAACATATTAGGTTGGCTACTCTATTTTAAACTTTATCTAAACGGGGCATACTAGTAGCACATGCGCCAGTCAAAATGATGCAACAAATCTCCATACATGGGCAAACGGTAGCCTTGTCAAGTACAGCATATCTCGGGCGTAAGTAAGAATCTGTCACGAAAGACAGATACCCTTTTCTTTTAGCAGCCTTCGCAATGTACTCTATGTATAAGTGCTAACACATTTTCCCCGTGAACCTGAACGAATAATTTTCAGGTAATGTATCATTACCCATAGCTATTAATATCCGAAGCGACTTCGATAAGTTTCAAAACTTTATTCGTATGAGCACTTCTATTAATAATACACACATGAATATCTAGTCCTCTTTGAAGTAATCTCCTCCGGCTGCAATACATGTGCTGCATCGTTCCAAAAATTCCGTTTGTCTATAAATGTTCTAAACCAACATAAAGATGCGTAAACAGCCTTTTTTCCTGAGGATTTCTATAGCTGCGACTTTTATATATTATCGGGCGTGGTTTCCAGTTAACTCAAGCGTTTCACTTAATACTTCTGTGACAGTTACACGTTTATTGTTTTCTGTGCAGTCTAAAATATCCCGTTTTTATACCTTTACTAGACTACATGTGACCCGTTGGGCCAGTATTTTATATTAGCTATGGAATTAATGTATGAGCGTGACACTTGTGACGTAAAGAAAATAGCTTTCTTTTTGACATAACAGAAACATTTCTATGAAAGTATATTAAAATGAAAAAAGAATATAGATAGATACCTATTAGTCATTCTGTTAACAATAATTGATTATTTTTTGCAAAAAAAATACAGTTACTGAATTTTGGCCATACTTATAGGAAAATGTTAGAATTAAATCTTAAATTCAATTTCTGATATATCTGCTTTTTTACATCGTTCCTTTCTGTACTACGTTTAAGTTATTTTAAACCCCACTCTTCCCATTTTAAATAATAATTTCGAAATAATAATGGTAATATTTCAGTGCGCAGGCTATGCGCGCATGCGCAAACGCATGCCGTATACCGGAGAGTGGGTTACATACATCGTTACAGGACTATTTGAGTTTTATAATTATATGGATATAGCTTGCATTCATAAAGTTAACAGATTCTTTTCTAAAGGCATTTAAATTGTCATACGCTCTCGAAAATTGACTATGTTACTCTTATACAGCTTATGAGATGTCTGAGCAATTTTTAAAATTACATATTCAAAAGAATAGCTACAGCAGAAAATTAAATACACTTTACTAAATCCTAATTTCCACAGCTGGAACATTTGGCAAATGTAATCTGAACCTAAGACCACTTTAGAAGAACGATATTCTGTCTTACACTTGGAAAATAGTACAGAAATGCATGAAACACTGTAGACTGGGTTTTGACCATAATTTATGTATCGAGCATTGTTTTTATTAAGATAAGAAATGCAAGGAAAACATAGATACTTTAAGGAACAACGAGTGGTGTAATAGGCGAAAGAAAGCCATAACACTGGAGTTGATTGGCCTCATAAAGAATTTCGTGTATAAGACTGTCGTATGCATTATATAATAAGTGAACAGTTGTATGTCAGACTATTTAGCCAAGATGAGCATCAAGATAAGTCATTACATGTCCTCAAATTCAGATAATGCTTCCTGTGACTTTTGGTTAGTCTCAAAGCTCAAGGAAAATTTATAGAGTGTGGTTTTGCGGCAATTGAGATGCAAGCGACTGTAACAAGAGTCATTGACATGCTCCTACAGAAGGACTCCCAGGGCGCACTGTAGAATTGTTAAAAGAGGGCTAGAGTTTCATGTATGTACGATCAAGACAAGTGCTCATACGGAAAATTTGGAAAATTATTAAAGGCACCTTCTAGTTAAGCATTTATTAACTGGTGATATCGCTGTTTTTTTTTTAATTTTACATATATTTGTTTTCTTAGCTAATATTAGTAATGCTTATTGCATATAAAGTTTATGCTTGCTCAATAGTATATGTTTTATATATGCATAAACATACACACACATACACACACACACATATATATATATATATATATATATTCAAGCAAATATTTATCGTTATTATTATTATCGTTTTAATCGTTATTTCCAAGGCAGGTGCTCGTCTGAACTCCAATCTCCGGCCCCCCCCCGCCAATCATTTACAAAAACACCCGTCTAGCCGAATCCACAGTCAAAAGCTTTCTCCACTCTTTATCTATGCCTAAATCAAAACGTAGATTCCATGAACAAAGCTTCTTTCTTAGAACTGCACGCCTTTGGAACTCTGTTCCGTCTGCTTGCTTTCCTTCTGACTACAACTTGAATGTCTTCAAGTCCAACGTAAACAAATCCCTGATGAATCGCCCCATTTAGTAGACACTTTAAATATCCACACTAACGTACTGTACTTACAATAACCCCTATCCCTGAGTGGCTTCAAGGCCTTGATAAGTGGTGACCACCTTGTAAAAAAAAATTATGAAATGCAGTAATTTATACCATGGCTCTATCATAGTAAATAATAGTACGCGATATACATAAACAAATATATATATTATATATATATATATGTATATATATGTATATATATGTATATATATATATATATGTATATATACATATATATATATATACATATATATATATATATATATATATATATATATATATATATAGGAGCAAATATTATGAAATGCACGAATTTATGCCATAAGTCTATCATAATACCTAATTACATATGCGTTTATTTTACTCTTTCTTTTTACGAGCTTGCAGATCCATACAAATAATTCTCAAATCTTAAACCATACTGCCATCTCACATCACAATTTAACCATAAAATGTAAAAAAGTCAAGATAGAATTAATCTATGAACGCATTACTAATCTAGAAAAAGAAAACAAAGGTACACCTCACCCTGGGTTAAGGGACATTCTTAAAACGGAGGCCATAAAAACTGTATTTAATAAAAAAAAAGCCACAATTTAATACAAACTATTGATTGAAAAATTGCTGCCAAAATTTACGAAACCTTTGTAATGTAGTTCTAACAAAAGCTGGTACATCTAACATTGTTGTCATTCTTAACAGATCCGATTATGATGAAAAACTTAAAAAAATATTAATGATGAAATGAAATTTAAAAAAAATAGTAAAAATCCTACAAACACACTTAACACGCAAGTCAATAAACTACTTACAGTTACTAATGCACAAATTGGGAATTATCAACTCCCTAAAATAATTGGAGAGTATACACCTAGTTACCTATATGACACAGTCAAGATATATATTCATTTCCCCGCTCCGAGTTAATCCCTACTCTGCTCTATCGTCTAACAAAAACATTAAACGAACTTATTAGCCTATATATTCCGAGCAAATATAGGACTCAGTCCCCACACAAACTAATGCAAATACTAAAATCAACGAAACCCGAAAACAAAATAATTGCTTCTCTCAATGTAGAAAGTTTATTCACAAATGTACCTGTAGTAGAAACAATAGATATAATTATCAAGAACATCTATAATAACCCGCCCCCCAATACGAATTAATAAAAGAGTATTACAAAAATAACTATTAATCTGCACTAGAAAAGTGCCTCTCTATGACCCAACGGTAACGTATATACTCAAATAGATGGAGTGGCAATGGGATCAGTCCTTAAGTGAATTCTACATGGCTGATTTAGAGAACAAAATATTTATAAATAATATAAAGCCTCCCATATATGTACGCTACGTGGACGACATTCTTATTTTAGTTGAAAATAATGAAAAGATATACAAGCTAGAATACATTTTTCAAATAGAATTCCGCCCTTGAATTTACAGTAGAGTTAAATAATTTAATTTCTTGATGTACTTATAGATACTTGAAATACATAAGTATATAAAAACCCACGAGCATAAACTACAGCCTCCTGAAATTCAAATGTGAGTGCGCAGAAAAGTACAAAATCACCATAATAAAATTTATTAAATCGCGCTAATATATCATCCACAAAAAGCATTACTAATTGAAATAGAAAACATTAAGCAAGTACTAATCTATAATCATTTTCCTAATTACATTGTCGATGAAGAAATAAAACAGATGCAGCGATCCTTATAAAACCCTATTAATAATAGAAGCCAACATTGCAATGCAAACCCCATTAATATATTTTGTCGAAATCAAATAAAACCTAACGTCAGAATAAAAGAAAATCCAATTAAAATAAGCATACGTAGATACTTGACGCCTTTTGACAGTAATTCTAAAAGTAAATCCATTGTCTACTACAAGAAGTGTATAACACAAACCCTTGTGGTTAGAAACAACTCATTGCCGGCTATAAATACGTTGAAACAAACCAATCAAGTGTATAAATTCAAATGTTCTATGAGAGAATGTAACACCGAAAATAATTCATACATTCGGTATAGAGCGAGAACGTTGTCCAGGCGAATAGCCATGCATCTAAATAATACTAGTGATATATATATAAACATTTGATAAAAAACATGACTGCCCCCATCCAGTCTTAGAAAGGCCCTCCTTGACAACATAATAAGTGTACAACATGAAAATAATATTAAAAAATTAAAAAATTGTTAAAGCGGCATATATTAAAATACTTCTACCCACCAGAAATGCTATCACATTCGAGAAAAGCAATAACATTCTAAAAAACCTTGCGTAGTTCGTATTGGACGGACTTTGTTAACGGTGTCCACGAACTTGCTTATTTTAATACCCGAATTTTTAATCGATTTCTCATCGGCTCTATCAATTTCAACTTATGTCGTTTAGTGTATTTCTTTTTACACGGTGGTCACCACTTATCAAGGCCCGGAAGCAACTCAGGGATAAGGGTTATTGAAAGTACAGTACGTTAGTGTGGAGATTTAATGAAGTGTTTACTTAAGCGGGCGATTCGTTAGAAATTTGTTAACGTTGGACTTGAACACATCCAAGTTGTAGTCAGGTTGGAAGCAGGCAGACAGAACTAAGTTCCACAGGCGTGCATTTCTAAGTAAGAAGCTTTGTTCATGGAATTTACGCTTTGATTTAGGCACAGATAAAGAGTGGGGATATTTTTGGACAGTGGATTCAGCTAGACGGGTGTTTTTCGTGAAAGATTGGCGAGGGGGCAGAGATTGGAGTTCAGACGAGCACTTGCCATGTAAATAAGGATAAAACAAAGATAGGATCGCAACGTCTCTTCTGTGGGATAGAGGTTGCAGGGAAGAGAAAAGGTCATCCCTCACTAAGCCACGAAGTCTATTTTGTACTCTCTAAAGGCAGGATAGGCTGTTTTAGCAGCTCCTGCCCAGATATGGCAGCGGTATTGCATCCTTGGACGTACTTGGTTTTTATATAGATAGAGAATTGAATCAGTAGTGAGATATCTTCTGGAGCGATAGAAGGAGCTCACCATCTTTCTTACGACCTTGACAACAGATTGATGTACGTGTTCCATTTCAGATCAGGAGGAAAGTACAAACGCAGGAGCTTGTCAAAACATGAGGCTTCTCCCAGACGATAGCGATCATTTTCAATTGATGCCAGATCAGGATCAGAGCGGTGATGATGTAAAGATGGCGTATACTTAACTTTTCACTTTTAATTCTCATTTTCACTCCTGCAGATTTTACTTCAACACCTGACGATGTTTTTTGGACGAATCGAAAGCGTTCGTGACAGGAACAACAATTGAACTTGTATTAATATTTTTGATTTTGTTACAAAAAAAGATAATAAGGAAACACAATAAATTAAGAAAAAAAAACATGAAGCGAAGTGCGTCCCTTGCATTTAATAATATGTTCTTGAATGAAAAATGCTGCCAGCATATATATATATATATATATATATATATATATATATATATATATATATATATATATATATATATATATTCAAGCAAATATTATTAAATACAACGGAGACTTTTTTTCTTATAATTCTTTTTTTTAATTTTTCAATTTTCCGTATTGTCTTTTTTGTTTCAAAATCAAAAATATTAATAAAGGATCCATACATGTTGCTGTTACGAGCGCTTTCGATTCGTCCATGAATCATCATCAGGTGTTAAAAATACAGGATTGCGAAAATGAGGATTGAAAATGAAAACTAAAATATATATAGTCAGTGATGAGTTAAAATAAAAGTCGATTAAGAATAAAAGTCGATTAAAAATTCGAGTGTTAAAACCAGCAAGTTCGTAGACACCATGTACGAAGTCCGTCCAACACAGACTACGCAAGACATTTCAGAACGTTACTACTTTTTTGAAATGCAATGTCATTTATATTAGGTTGAAGAGTTCTAATGTACGACGCTTCAAGAATCTTTAATTTTTTTACATTATTTTCCCGTTGTATAATTTTTGTGTTGTCAACGAGGACCTTTCTAACATTGGAGGGGGGACAGCTATGTTCTTTTTTTAAATGTTTGTAAATCGCGCTTGTGTCGTTAAGGTGCATAGTTATTCGCCGGGACAACGTTGTTGTTGTATGCCCAATGTATGTATTATTTTTGGAGTTACATTCTCCAATAGAGCATTTAAATTTATACACTACATTGGTTTGTTCCAACGCTTTTATCGCCGGTGAAGAGTTGTTTTTAACCACAAGGTTTTGTGTTCGAAATTTCCTATAATAGATAATAAATTTAATTTTAAAATTACTATCAACAGGCGTCAAGTATCTTCGTATAATATTTTTTATTGCATTTTCTTCGATTCTGAAATTAGGCGTCATTTGATTTTGGTAAAATATATTAATGGGGTTTGCATTGCGGTGTTGGCTAACGTTATTATTCTGGTTATCGGAAGATTGTAGCATTTTTTTTATTTGTTCATCAACAATGTAATTGGGGAAATGATTATTGATGAGTACTTGTTTAATGTTTTTTATTTCAATTAGCAGTGCTTTTTTTGTGGAGGATATCATTTTAGCGCGATTTAGTAAATTGTTTATTATGGCTATTTTGTACCTTTGTGGACACTCACTTTTAAAGTTCAGGAGGCTAGAGTTTATGCTAGTTGGTTTTTTATATACAGATGTATTACAAGTGTTATTAGACGTATCAATAAGGACATCAAGAAATGGAATTTTATTGTTATTATTTAACTCTACTGTGAATTTTAAAATTGAATTTTCTTGAAAGAGGTGCTGTAATTGGTGTATCTGTTCATTATTTTCAGCTAAAATGAGAATGTCATCCACGTAGCGTACATAAATTGGGGGTTTTATGTTGTTTTTAAATATTTTGTTCTCTAAGTCAGCCATGTAGAATTCACTTAGGGTTGGTCCGAGGACTGATCCCATTGCTACACCGTCTATTTGAGTATAAATGTTACCATTGTGGTCATAGAAGGGTACTTCTGTAGTGCAAATTAGTAACAATTTTTTTAAAACTCTTTTGTTAATTTTAAGTGGGGGGAGTGATGGATTATTATAAAAATTATACAACGGGAAAATAATGTAAAAAAATTTTAAGTGGGGGGAGTGATGGATTATTATAAAAATTATACAACGGGAAAATAATGTAAAAAAATTAAAGATTCTTGAAGCGTCGTACATTAGAACTCTTCAACCTAATATAAATGACATTGCATTTCAAAAAAGTAGTAACGTTCTGAAATGTCTTGCGTAGTCTGTGTTGGACGGACTTCGTACATGGTGTCTACGAACTTGCTGGTTTTAACACTCGAATTTTTAATCGACTTTTATTCTTAATCGACTTTTATTTTAACTCATCACTGACTATATATATTTTAGTTTTCATTTTCAATCCTCATTTTCGCAATCCTGTATTTTTAACACCTGATGATGATTCATGGACGAATCGAAAGCGCTCGTAACAGCAACATGTATGGATCCTTTATTAATATTTTTGATTTTGAAACAAAAAAGACAATACGGAAAATTGAAAAATTAAAAAAAAGAATTATAAGAAAAAAAGTCTCCGTTGTATTTAATAATATTTGCTTGAATGAAAAAATGCTGCCTAAATATATATATATATATATATACATACTAGCAAATGTACCCGTATGTAACTTGGTTCAAAAACATCCTACATAAATCGACTGTGATTTATGAAAGTATGATAAGTTATGAAAAGAAATGGTTGTAAAGAGATAGCGTTGAATTTGGGGCTATCAAAACCAAAGCTTCATATGATGAAATGAAAAATAAAATAGATAAACCCCATAAGTAATTATACCATACCTGTTTACACTGAGAATCTTATCACAGTATTCTGTGGATCTATATTAAAAAAAAAAAACTTGTTAAACTTTGTGACATATTTCCATTTTATGAACCTCAGGCGCGAAGGAACCACCCATAATTTTTTTATACACTATTTCCTCAAACTGAAACATAATTATCAAAGTATACTTACGCAGATCGATATAAAAAAATCTTTATTAAAGTGTGTGCCTATTTCCATTCTATGGAGGCCAGGCGCGAACGCAGACCCCACAATTTTATTATACCATCCCTATATAAGTAAAAATATTCTTATCAAAGTATTATTATGTACATATCTATCAAAAACACTTGTAAACGTTTTTTTATTTTTTTTTTTATTTCCATACTTTGTGGATCAGCAGACCCCACAATTTTAATGAATCACTATTATGCCAGATCAAACATATCCATTCCTGAGTCTCGATACATCTTATATCATTATATGTGATCAGTTTTCTACATTAGTCAAGCATACACACACACAGACGTTTAGCTTTATATATATATATATATATATTGTTTGCCACTTAAATAGCCCAGAAAATGTAGTAGACTGAATTAACATTTTTTTATTCTTTCAATTACGTGTAGCACTGTTTAAATTAACCGTTGTATTGTAAAAGATACTGGAATTGCTCACCATGAGATTTATGCATTTCTGACGACGTGTAGCAACGTTTAGAGATACTGCTTGTAGATCTTCTCTTGCGATTCTCGTGATAGCGCTCATAACGTTCTCATTTAGTTGGCCTTGATTGTGAGGATTACGTACATAACTTTTGTTTGTTTTCAAGCCCACCAAAGATAAAAATCACATGGTGAGGTGTCCGGGGATGTGGTGCCCAAAATCCTTCGCTTATTTTGCTCTTTTCCGTAAACATGTCATGAACTCGTATCAGTGATCTGAGAGACATGTGGCATGTAGCGCTATCTTGTTGGAAAAAGAATTATATTTTTTTGTGTGGTGTCAGTTCTTCACAAGAGAATAAGAAAGACCTAACTACATTTTTATGAGCAGCTTAATCTGAAAAAAAATATTAGAGAAAGATTAGAGTAGGAGGCCTACTTTACATGCGCGCTCTCTCTCTCTGTCTCTGTCTCTGTCTCTCTCTCTCTATATATATATATATATATATATTTGTATGTATGTAGGAGTGTATGTAACTATATAATGACACGTCAATGTTTTTCTGTTGATCACTCTTAATGCGATATAGTCTGCTACTCCTTTAACATAATGCAAGCCACTGCATACGTGTATCGTTCCACAAATTAAGATATTTATTTAACTCCAATGCTATTAAGCTACATATAAGCTAGTGGTACGATTGGAAAGAGCGGCTTCTTTTGCCCCTAAATTTATTTGTTACATAGACACCACCACCATCAATGCAGATTTGCTACTGATGAACGATGACTGCCCATAAACGTCTGATGTGCGCTTTGCCATGCGAGGGGCGTTTCAAAATTAATTGTTCTATTTTTTTTTTATTGAGCAAGTTTAACAGGCATGCCGAGGGAAGTTAAACTATAAAAACGAGCATCGTTTTCTGATAAATATGTCACCACTATTCATCAGAAACCTCAGTCAAAAATGAAACAACACATCGCTGCGAAAATCGTTATTTTCTTGAATCCTACAGCGTCAATACCTTAAACCCAGATATGTAAACATATAATTATTACTTAAACTTGGAATTAGTTTTGGAATATGTTTAAAACATTACTTCGCTTTACACACCTTGCAAATAAAATACAAATAGTGTAGTATGCATGTTACAGTAATATCTTTATCAATTCTATTTTGATATTCTTGCATGTTTTGTAACTTTTTAGGTTTGGCTGTTGTCTCGATAGTTTTTGTCTTCATTATGGGCTTAGGAAATAGGTTCGTCTAGCCAAATTCAAGATCTGTGATAAAGAACAACATTTTTTTGTGGATTAATATATAATCTCCTCAGACTTGTGATTGAGTACTATTAGTAATAATAGCGTAACTGCTTAATTATAATGCAAAGCTTTATTTTTTAAAGGAAACCAAGTAAAAACCTGTACTATAGCGGTTAATACATTATACAATATTGTTACTTATTATTTCAGTTGGCTGACCCGTTTGTAAGTAATTCTAATGATCGCTTAAAAGCTATTATTTTGATTCTGTAGTTGGGATAGCTGCTGTTCTTACGGCACTAATGAGCTGTGATAAAATGAAAACACACATTGTTCTTAAGTACACACATACCCATTATATATCGCTTATACAAATAAATAAATAAACGCCCATATAATTATATATGTGTGTGTGCGTGTGTGTGTGTGCGTGTGTGTGTGTGCGTATAATTAGATCTTCGGTCTATTTCTCAAACAACAAAGTTTTCGGAAATCAAGCACACTTTTTTTATCGTTGTAAATGCTTTGTGCAGAACCAACTATATTTTTCGTATTACTGCTAACCCTTGTCGGTGCAATGAACTGCCACAGAACAGAATATAGAAAATACGTTTAAACAACAAACGCATAAAAAACAAATATATACACTTGTGCCCGATATTATTCATAGCCCTCGGATCTTTGAGATTTCTATAAGAATATTGCTCAAACCAGAAGGTAGACAATATTAAAGGGATTTCAAACAATAAATCAAGCATAAGCATTTAATTTAAACTCAACAAATAAATAAATTATGCAAGTTTGAAACATTATACAAAGAAAAACAATAATGGCACTAGTTCAAAATTATTCATACCTCTCTTACTAATAGTCAATAGCATGCCCTTTATTCTTAATAACTGCCTGTAACCGTTTGGGATATTTATCAACAAGGTTTTTACAAGCATCAACAGTGATTTTTGACCATTCTTCAATGCAGTAGTTCTCCAAATCCCTCAAATTTCTAGGTTTCCGCTTTTTAACCTCAGTTTTCAATATGTGCCAGAGGTTTTCGATAGGGTTCAGGTCGGGACTCTGGCTAGGCCATTCCAAAACATTAATGTGATTATCCTCAAACCATTTCTTGACTATTTTGGCAGTATGTTTTGGATCATTATCCTGTTGAAGGACCCAGTTTGGTCCTAAATGGAGCTTCTCCGCATCCTGTCTAATGTTTTTCTGGAGTATCTCCAAATATTGATCCTTCTTCATGGTTCCATCTATCTTGACCAAACTACCTGGACCACTAGCCGAAAAGGAGCCCCAAAACATTAGGCTACCACCACCATGTTTCACCGTGGGTATGGTGTTCTTTGGGGTGTAAGCTTCTCCTTTCTTCCTTCAAACGTAAGAAGCATCCATATTGCCAAACAATTTAATTTTTGTTTCGTCAGTCCACAAAATACTTGAGAAAACGGACTCTGGAGAATTCACATGGGTCCTAGCAAACTTTAGACGTGCTGCAAGGTGTTTTCCGGTGTGCAATGGAGTCCTTCTTGGTCTTCTTCCTTTCAGACCATTTTCATGCAGAGTCCTTTGCAATGTTTGCCTTGATATTTTTATGCCAGAAGACTCCAGATTTTCTAAAATGTCCTTATTAGTGGTGGTTGGATTTGCATTAACACTTCTTACAATATTCCTGGTGGCTCTATCAGACAGTTTCCTTTTCCTTCCTCTACCAATCAAGTTGTTTGTTGTGTGGTGGCTCTGGAATTTTTTGATGATGCTCTGTACTGTTGCTGTAGGGACCTCAAATTTCTTGGAAATTGACTTGTAACCTAAACCATCCTTATGTGAATTCACAATTTTCGTCCTAAGATCATTACTAAGCTCTTTTTTCTTCCTCATTCTAATAATTTTTATTCTTTTATTGGTTTTCAGTTGATATCATTTTAATTTCTGAAAAATGCAAAAAACGAAATGAAATTAATCAAAGGTTGTATAAAAGCATTCAAAATAAGAATCAAACAGAAAAACAACAGTCAGAAACTCGATTAATACTGAAAAAATAAGGGGGTATGATTATTTTGAACATTGCAGATTTTATAAATAGCTGTATATTTCTTTTATTACAAGTATCCCGAGATTTTAAAATGACGAAAATGATCAGAAGAGGTTTATTAAGAATATGTATCAATATGGACGTAAACAATAAATTCTTACAAAAGTTACACCTAATAAACTCAATTTTTAAGGGGGGTATGAATAATATCGGGCACAAGTGTATATATATATATATATAGATATATATATATAGATATATATATATAGATATATATGGGGAGTGTGTGTGTGTGTGAGTATACCTCTGTGAACTAATGTCAGTGATTAATAAATCCCTACCCCTAACAATACAATATGCAATTTTCCCATTAGAAAATGTACATTATTCTATTTGTATACATAAAATAAAGTAGCTTGTTATGCGTAAGCGACTCTGTGTGCCTCGATATCAAAATAAAACGGGTGAATGAAGCCCCAAAAGATATGCAGATTTGATTGATTATTGTGTCACTTGTTTCATTTGCAGTCAAGCACCAGGACACAAAATGTATTCTAATATATGTGCCTATTTAATATAATCGTCGCTTTCTGCTTTCTGAGCGCATAAATGCCCCGCTGTTATATTTCTCTTGCCTTGAAATATTTTTAAAATTTTAACACTGTGTTCTCTCGTTATGTACTGAATATTTGGCAAGGAAATCTATAAAGAAGACTTAACTTTTAATTCATTCCAAACATTATTTTTTATAGAAAATTAAAGAAACCCACATTTCAAACATTTGTCCCTTTACTCCTGATCTGAAATGGAACACGTACATCAGGTATGTTGCAAAGGACGCTGGGACCGCTCCAGACGATATCTCACTTCTGATGCAATACTCTATCTGTATAAAAGTTAAGTACGTCCAAGGATGGAGAACTGCTGCCACATCTAGGCAGCAGCTGATAAAAGCAACCTATCCTGTCTTGACAGAGTACAAAATAGACTTCGTGGCTTAGTGGGGATGCCCTTTTCTCTTCCCTGCAGCTTCTCTCCCACAGAAGAGACGTTGCGAGCCTGTCTTTGATTTATCCTTATTTTCATGGCAAGTGCTCGTCTGAGCTCCAATCCCTGGCCTCCCTCGCCAATCTTTCACTAAAAACACCCTCTAGCTGAAACTACTGTCATTAATTTTCCCTACTCTTTATTTATGCCTAAATCCAAACGTGAGAAAACATAGCTTTTTTTTTTTTAGAAATGCAGAAATGTGGAACTGTCTTCCGTTTTCCCGTTTCTCACCTGATTACAACTTGGATTTCTTCAAGTCAAACATAAACAAATTTCTGACAAACCGCCCCCTTAAGTAAGACACTCTGTCAAATCTCCTATACTAATGATTACTACGATACTATCTCATTGATTACTGTACACGCCATAACCCTTATCCCAGAGTGGCTTCCGGGTCTTGACAAGTGGTTACCTCCATGTAAAAAACACAAAAAACTTATTGTACATTTTCTTTTGAAATTTAAAAATATTTTACGACAGAACATAAAAAGAAGTAACACTGGAAGGTCAAATACGGATGAAATGAATAAGAAAGAAATACATCCATGACAATGGAGTGAAAAATCTATATTATAGTAAAACTCTACACCCACTTGTTACGAGGTTTGCATTGCCAGGTCAGATGCCAATAGTAAAAAAATGTGGTTTGATTAGTGCTTTGGAAGTCTCTTTGTGACGTCTGGTGACTATTTACATAAACTCATTTTAAGCAAAAAACGTACGTGCCAATAAAAGGTGAATTGATTTTTACTTTCATGGATATTTGCTTGTTTTTAAACTTATTTGATTGTGCGTTTCTTACAAATAACAGTAGCATACAAACAGTTACTGCTTCAAAAGTCAAGATAAGTAAGAATATAAACTACTGTCATAGTAGTTTAATCATAAAAGAAAACGAACTACTTAAAAAAACGTAAAGTTGTCGAGTTGTTTTATATTTAAATAAAATCGGTAATTCAACATCATTCCAAGGCTTTCAACTTAAGAAAAAAAATTATATATTGTATCACTTCGGAATCACTACTTTTAAAGCCACTTAGGCTACTCGTCGATAAAGGTTAATGAATGAAAGATCGTTGTGTAGTAATCGTTTATAATGTAAATTGAACATAATTTTATTATTTATTCGGAGATCAACAGGAACTTGTTTACATTGTTTTTGAAGGTTAACATGTATTCAACCGGGGAGCGGTACCCCCGGAACAGTGTTCCACAGGCGGGTGATTTTTCGAAAGAAGCTTTGTTCATGTAATCTACTTTTAGATTACGACACAATTAGGGATTGAGGGTAACCTTTATAATGAATGTAGTTAGTCGAGTATTTGTTTGTGAAATTTTTGGAAATAGGGAACCATATATTGGAATTCAATTGAGCACTTTCCATGTAAGTAACGATAGACCAGAGACAGTCTCACAACGTCTCTTCAATGATAGAGATAAAAAAAGCACAGACAGAGATGGAGGTAATCCTTTGTAGTGGCTTATCTACTCGAGTATGTGTTTGTGAAGATTTTGCAAAGAGAGACCATAGATTGGAATTCAGTTGAACACTTGCAGTGTAAATTACGATAGACTAGAGACAGGCTCACAACGCCTCTTCAATGATATAGATATTGCAGGGAAGAGAAAAGAGAAAAGACCTACTAGGTTTCGAAGCCGGTTTTGAACCACATCACGTATGTGTAAAAACAAAAAGAAAACATTGTCTCCTGACAGAAAACGATCGTACGACAAAAATCACGTAATAGCATCGAATAGTAGCAACAAATTGTTTGATTTTTACTTAAGAATTGCTTTACTTTTACTGACTCCTATCTATATGGAAGCACAAATAAAATACCTCGCAAAACAAGTCGTAAAACAACATTAAAAAAAAACTTACATTAAATGATCGAATGGCTTTCGTTTTAAACAAGTGTAATGGCTCGCAACTAGACAACCGAAGAACGGATTACAGTTTAAAACATGTATTACATTAAAACAACGGGAAGGTTAGAAATGGAAAGTGTTGGTAGTTCACCGAGCATTCAAGGGATTGTTCTGGAATTAGATTATTCTCCGAGATCGGAATGTGTTATAGTTTATATGGACGATGGATAAGTCTATTTGGAGGGTCGTTCCCCCACAACTATAAGGAAGTTTGACCCAGTCCTACTCATGTAAAAAAAAGCATCTTACCCATAACTATACATATATGTCATAGAACAAAATATCACATAATATCAACACGTTACTTTATCATAATTCAGAAATTAAGTTCTTGTTTGCAATTTTATCCTTAAAAAACAAGGGTTTATTTGTGATCAGAAAAGACAGTGATACAACAGCAGCCACGATCACAATAATAATAATAATAATAATAATAATAATAATAATAATAATAATAATAATAACAGAAAACACACGCATAATATAAATATCTTAAAAAATAAATAATATACTTGTCGGAATTCTACTTATATAAAAATACAAACAAAATCGTGCTAAAGACCACGTAAAATAATCTATTGATTTTGATTTAAAATAGAAATAAAACACTTTTAAAGAATTTCAGTCATGCAGGTCCTGGATATGACCTAAAACTATTTCCGATGGTGAGGCCCAAACTTGCTGACCTTGGGGAGTGTGGAGCCACCCTTCCATTGCCATTGCTCCCAGGTCAACTCTGACCCGGAGTGGTAGTACGTGTTAGTGTTCCAACTATGGGTTAAATAGAAACCGATTTGAGAACAACAAATATATTCTATTAAAATTTTTTTCTTCAAAATCTTTGGATTCGGCATTAAATAACCCGAAAAGGGTTAATATGGCGTAAAACAAAAACAACCAACCAAAATGTAGTCATGCAAAAAACAAGACATTCTTCCCGTGACGGAAAGGAAAAGTCCACAACACTGAATGAGTATTTAATTATTAGTAAAAAAGAATAAGGTACATGTATAGAATTCCACCTATATGAAAGAACAAACAACATTTATCCGCGAAAAAATGAAAGGACATACAATGGTGCTACCATATCAGGCTGTCTGAAGATTTTGGCTACCTGAAACAAAATGCACGTGACATATGCTTGTTGTTTTTACACTTCATTTTGCAAAACTTAATCATGTTCTGCAAAAACAAAAACAAAAACTGTTACGTACCGGGTGTTATTTTAGAAGGTACCAAATATGTGAGTATGTTTTGTTGTTCTTATTTAGATGACTTATATATATATATATATATATATATATATATATATATATATATATATATATACAGTGATCACCACTTATCAAGGCCCGGAAGCCACTCAGGGATAAGGGTTATTGCAAGTACATTACGTTAGTGTAGAGATTTGATGAAGTGTTTACTTAAGGGGGCGGGCCATTAGGAATTTGTTAACCTTGGACTTGAAGACATCCAAGGTGTATTCAGGTGGGCAACAGACAGACAGAACAGAGTTCCACAGGCGTGCAGTTCTAAGAAAGAAGCTTTGCTCATGTAATCCACGTTTTGATTTAGGCACAAATAAAGAGTGGGTGAAATTTTTCACAGTTGATTCAGCTAGACGGGTGTTTTTGTGAAAGATTGGCGAGGGGGGACCAGAGATTGGAGTTCAGACGAGCACCTGTCATGGAAATAAGGCTGAAACAATGGTAGGCTCGCAACGTCGCTTCTGTGGGAGAGAGGTTTCAGGGTAGAGAAAAGGGCATCCGCCACTAAGCCACGAAGTCTATGTTGTACTCTGTCAAGGCAGGATAGGCTGTTTTTAACAGCTCCTGCCCAGATATGGCAGCAGTATTCTATCCTATGACGTAGTTGGTTTTTATATAGATAGAGAATTGCATCAGTAGTGAGATATCTTCTGGAGCGGTAGAAGGATGACACCATCTTTCCAGCGACCTTGTCAACAGACTTGATGAACGTGCTCCATTTCAGATCAGGAGTAAAGGTCAAACGCAGGAGCTTGTCAAAACACAGGGCCTCTCCCAGACGAGAACCATCCATCCCAATTGATGCCAGATGGGGATCAGAGCGTTGATGATATTAGGATAGGAGTTGGTTTTAGATACTTGTTGTTGTTCGTGTTAGTAAGAGTCTTAGTGAGATATTAGAGTCGTAGGACTGTTCATGTGTTGAGTGTTCATATGTCTCAATATGTTTATCTTTGTGGAGATAGCACATTGGAGACATAAACAGGGTATATATAACGAGACAGACAGTTCTGTATAATTAAGAGACTGGATACATATAAAGAGAGAGAGGCAGTTCTTATATATAAAGAGAGGAGTTGTATGAATATATTGATAGATAGACCGAGAGTGCGTTTGACATTTACGTTTTGACAGTAGTACATTTTTATAAGCACAAAGTTCATATTAATACAATTTCACTTTACCTTTGTTTTGGTGATGATGATTGTCCCTTTTGTCTCTCCAATTTAAAAACTCATTAATGTTCTGCAGAACGGGGGAAAAGCGATAAAATATACTATATAACAACCAAACCAATCACTACAAACTAGCGATTAAAGATACAAAAAGCTTGGAGAATAAAGACCTTCTGGGTGCAACATGAATACTATTTTGAAAATAACTGGATTTTACATTAAATAACCCGAAAAGAGTTGATATGTCGTAAAACAACGAAACCAAACCAAACGAAAGGACGTACAGAATAAATTACGTGAAACTGTCGTGTAGTTTGATTTCATATAGTAAATAAGGCATTTCTATAGAAATTTAGCCATATGAAAAACAAATAAAACATTGACTTGTCGAAAAAGAAAACCCGCATAACAAAAAGGCACGTTTAATCAACGAGTTCTCTTTATTATAAGCCGGAAAATTTATTATAACTATAGCCATATTTATATAACACACTCAATTTTACCCATGGCGAAAGAAAAGAGTGGGAAAATGCGCAGTAGATTTTATTTACATACGGAATAAGGTAAGTATAGAAAATTATTTCCTGTGACGGTGTTAGATATTATTGCTCCCGAGCGACGCCGGAATACCCGGGGAGCGGAAAGAGCGAGATAGTCCTTCGGCTGCCCAGTGCTATGAAATATGACATATTTCACTGAGAGAAATTGTTGGTGAAATAGTATAGGTTGTTAAAACGATAAAATATTTACCTTAAAATATTTATAAATATTTGAAGATTTTCTGACGAAATTAAATATTTGAATTGAAGTATAGCAAATGAATTAAAACACACTTTAACAAAACAATAAACAAGACTTGGTTGTATTACCTAAAAAGATACGGGTTATCCTATATTCAAAAAACACACACCAGACAAAGAACCTTTTTTTCAATATGTCGTCTAGCGGATGCGTATTATTTGGAGCCACTGGTGTTTGATAGGATTTTTATTCTGCAGTCCGGGAATGCATTTAATATATACAAATAGACGATGTAGAAACAGTAAGAAACGCATGCAAACACTGAGACGAGGAACATCAAATATATTAATGTTCATAAAAATATAATCCAAGTTTTATGGAGTTTTCTGCGGATGAATATATGTTCCTAACATGAACAGAAGTTCAGGCGGGTGTATAAAGATATGTCTTTAAAGCGTTATTTGTTACCTTTGTGAACTAAATAGATTTAAATGCGCATATATATGTATCTATATATATATATATATGTATACGAAATAATAATATGTATTTGTATTTCGGTTGCCACTGCTTAAAATATATGGAAATGTGAAACGTTTATATACACATTAATATTATATCACAGACAACGCATATGTATATACATATGCATGAACAGTATAAATACTAGTTCATAAGGACCAGTAACATACATACATGGTTAAACAACATATGAGTTATACACCGACGGAATACCACAGACTATACTTTTAATGGTGTTACCAGCTCATAATTCTCTTCAAACTGACACAGGATACTTTATAGCAACAACATCACTTATATCGACAGTGATCATAATCGATCTTTCCCCGTTCATTTTATTATGTTTCTTTTGTTACTTTTTTCTAAAGCCATATGTGTTTTATTATGCAGACTGTTCTCATTTTCTACCACAACTAGCGACACTTCCCACCTAAGATACCAATAATCTTATACTCTTTTTCTCTATGTGTGTTTGAGAGTGGATTTTCATACCGAATGCTGAATTAGTTCTTTTTGTTGTTGTGGTTAAAACACCCTCTCCGAAATTCTTAGCATTACCTCCTGCGCAATCTTTCGACCCCTTTGCGCCTTAGCTCCTCCTCCCGTTGTTTCCACCTTATTCTATATAATTACGGTTGACATCTGACCAAAATTGCTAGAGGCATTATCTGTGTCCTTGCTTTATCGCGTACCAAAACACGATGCAGTAATCAGTGCATTGTCCTGTTTAGTAACATGTCAGTTCTGCCCTGCGGTAATGGAATTGGAATGTCTTATATATTTTAGTGCTCCTATTGAACGCAAGTACGCTATCTATTCACTTTATACGTTTAATTGATGCCGGATATTCCGCTAAGCTATTTAAACCGAGCCCTCGAAACACCAGTCAGTAATATCCATGTCTCCTTTACCTCGGTAACGTTTCTATTGCTCATGTACAAGTTCGTCATAATCCACATGCTCCATTTCTGTATCCTAAGTTTATAAGCAGCAAAGGTGTTTACACACTTATTTATTTTATTTTTTTACCAGGGTCGCTATCTAACTGCCGCAATTCCAATTTTAGGAGTATAGAATAATGCTTTGTTATAAAAAATACAATATAACTTTAAAGACATATTTCTATGTGTGGTATTAGATCCCATCAAATCAAGGTAACACACTATAAGACCAAGACACTTTTTAAAAACTTACAAATAAAAATACTTAAAAGGAACTCAGCATATCGTGCTAAAAATTGACTTGTATATATATATATATATATATATATATATATATATATACATTTTTTAATTATAACATTTTAGTATTTTTAAAATAAAAAGATGTATTGTGATATTAACTATTTCTACCTGGAAGTTGAAAACCATTTGAGATGTTCACATACAACTGTACAAGAATATACATCTTAAAAGTCCAATGCACTATTTTCTACGCATAGCACGCATGAAGAATGTCCAATGTAGTAATGTATACTCTTCCCGTATGACGAGAAGGTTTGCCTTTTGCGATAACGATGTATGACCGACAAACAAGAAAATACTCAAAGCGCAGAAGAAAAGAACCGAAGGCATACAATCGAGGGGTTTTTCCACTTCTGCTTCGCCCGCTAACTTTTACCTTTTTATCCAACGAAATTTCTCTTGTTGAAAACATATTTTTTACATTTTAATCCAGTTTTTGCGAGTAATATTCAAGTAATCAGGCCACTACATGACTGTATGTAACCTGATTGCAAGAGGTTGGGTATAAAAGTTTCGTAAAAAATAAAGAGAAAATCTCGACAGTATTTTTTCTTTAATTGAACAAAAGAGTATTTATTCACGATAGTTTAAAAAAAAATAAGCCACACAATAATTTATTCCATGTACATTTCCTCAATTGTCAATTAATTAGTCTGCAGCTATGCGCAGCTATTACGCATGTAATTCATACAATTTTATAAGGTCATAAGGAAATCGTGTTAAATATTCGGAGAAGAAATATCGTGCTGCCAAAAATATCGATGTGTATGGATTTTGACTCACAGAATGCATCTTATTAGATTATAGACTTGCGGGCACACACTCAACCCACACCCACGTCACACGCAAACATATATATATATATATATATATATATATATATATATATATATATATATATATGTGTGTGTGTGTGTGTGTGTGTGTGTGCGTGTAAATATATATATATACGAACAAGTACTTAATAAAACATGTGAAAAACAATTTTAAAAAGAGGTAAAACATATTCAATTCTAAAAAGGAAACACAAAATAACTGGATAGTCCTTAATACGCGGAGTTTTTAAAAAAATACTTTCCTTTTCATCAGAGGTAAGGATTTAGCAAAATGCGGGATCAGATTCTTCTTGCAAAAGTATTTAATGAAACTACAATAAGTCATAGATCTTACTTGGAAACAAATAGTGAAGCAGAGGGAATAAGGAAATAAAAAAGGTGGTGTAACGTGAATGGATAGCCTGGTAAAGGGTAAAATACCCAATAAGAGTACAATCCAAAAGTCGAGAATCTAAAAAAAGTTGGTTAAATTTCATTTCCGACAAGTAAAATAAAGGAAATCGAACCATTGGAAGATGGTCCAAAGTAATCCAAAAGCCACAAACCCGTGGAATAATTAACAAATTGGCACAAAGAATAGGGAATGAGTTCAAATAATATCATTAAAAGAAAGATAAGTTGTGCGTAGATAAAAGAAATGGAAGAAATTTATAGCACGACTGTCATATATATATGTATATATATATATATATATATATATATATATATAAATATATTTTATATATATACATACATACATACATATATATATATATATATATATATATATATACAAATGCATATATATATATATGCATATATACAAATATATATATATATATATATATATATATATATATATATATATATATATATATATATATATATATATAAATTTTAAGTTTAAATCAGTAATTACCTATAATATGACCCGGAAGACAAGTAATAATAATATCATGCAATCTATTTCAAGCAAAAATAAGTCAATTTCATTAGATGCTAATACTAATCAGAATTGTTAACGAAAGCTAAATAAGTAAATTTTTTTTTTTTTTTTTTTACAAAGGCATCACCACATTATCAAGGCCCAGAGGCCACTCAAGGATAAGGGTTAAAGAGTGTACAGTAGAAGTTGGTCAATACAGTAATCATTAGTAATGAAAATTTGGTAAATTTAATAACTTATATGGAACGGCTCATCAAGAACTTATTTACGTTAGACTTGAACACAACCATATTGTAGTCAGCCGGAAAGCAGGAAAACGGAAGACAATTCCACAGGCGTGCAGTTCTAAGAAAGAAGCTTTGTTCATGGAATCTATGTTTAGGTTTAGGCACAGATAAAGAGTGGGGGAAATTATTGATAGTGTTTACAGCTAGACGAGTGTTTCTTGTGAAAGTTTGGCGAGGGGGGACCATAGATTGAAGCTCAGTTGAACACTTTCCATGAAAATAACGATACATCAGAGACAAACTCGCAACATCTCTTCTGTGAGATAGAGGTTGTAAGGAGGAGAAAAGGACATCTCCTACGAGGCTACGAAGTCTATTTTGAACTCTATCAAGGTAGGACAAGTCCTTTCTAGCAGCTCCTGCCCAGATGTGGCAACAGTATTCCAACCTTGGACGTACCTGGCTCTTATATAGATAGAGAATAGCATCAGCAGTGAGATATCTACTGGATCGATAGAAAGATCCCACCATTTTTCCAGCGGCCTTGGCAACAGATTTGATATACGTGTTCCATTTAAGATCAGGAGTAATGGTCAAGCCCAGAAGCTTGTCAAAACTTGAGGCCTCCTGAAGACGAGAGCCATTCATTTCAATTGATGACAAATGTGGATTAGAATGTTGATGATGTAAAGAGAGAAGCTTGGTTTTAGATGCAAAAAAAGTAACCAGCCACTCCTTTCCCCATTGTACTACATGCTACAGATCAGAGGAGAGAGAATTGGAGAGTACTTGCTCGTTTACTGTCTTAGATGTGGTACCATAAATGGTAGTGTCGTCAGCCTAAATGTCTACAAATGATGTAAGGATATGATTTGGAAGATCATTAATGTAGATCAGGAAAAGAGTTGGGCCCAGGATGGATCCCTGAGGGACACCGGCATTAATACTGTGAGCTTCTGATTTTTGCCCCTCAACTACTACTCTTATGAACCTATCAGAAAGAAATGATTTAATAATTGAGAAGACTTTTCCAGCTATACCATAGCTAGCGATCTTATGAAGTAAACCTTTATGCCATACCCTATCAAAGGCTTTAAATATGTCAAGAGAAATTGCCCTAGAAAGATTGCCACCGTCGAGAGATTTGCTAATCCTATGCGATATAACTGTAAGGACATCTGCTGTAGATCTAGCAGAACGGAAACCATATTGAGTGTCACTAAGAAGGTTATTTTTGTTGAGATGTTTGATTACTTCTGTATTTAACACAGATTCTAGCAACTTACTCATGACGCACAGGAGACTTATTGGCCTGTACTGAGAGGGGGATGAGCGATCACCTGAATTCTTAAATACAGGGCATACTGATGAGATTTTCCAGGGAGATGGGAAACTATTCTCCTTAAGACAACGTTTAAACAGTTTTGTAAGTATGGGCGCTAATTCAGGTTGAAGTTTTTTGAGTACTATAATTGGAATACCATCAGGGCCAGTTGCTTTACTGGAATCAAGGTTTTTGATTAGCTTGGCAACATCACGTACAGATATACGTATATCACATAGCGTGTTTTCTGATACAGGAGGAAATATTGGGGGTTGGCGGTCTTGGTCGCAAAGGGTAGAATTAGCTGCAAAGTTCTTGCCAAAGAGTTTGGCTTTGTCTGATGCTGACGAGATTACCTCAGATCCATTGATAATAGTTGGGATGGAGCACACGCTTCTGTTCAGGATTCTGTTTGCTATTTGCCAAAACTGGTGGGAACCAAGCCGCTGCTCAGCTACTTTGGACTTAACAGATTGAGCATACAACTCTCCTGCGTTCCTTATTACTTTCTTACAATGGTTGCTGGCAGTCCTGAAAACGGCTTTAGTTTCCATACATCTATTACGTTTGAAGCAGTGGAAAAAGTGATTTCTGTGCGCAATGGCAGCAGCACATTCTGGAGAGAACCATGGCTGGCTGTTAGGTTTTTGCTGAAACTTTTTAGAGGGTATGAAATGGTCAATACCTACAATTAACCATTCAGTTAGGTCTAATACTATAGAGGACACATCCTTTTTAAACATGGAATGCAGAGGTAGATCAGATATAAATGTACGGAAGCTATCCCAGTCAGCCTTAGTGTATCGATATACTGTACGATGAAGTGGTACGTCTGGGGACTTATTACATTTCATTTTTATCTTAATTGATACAACAGAGTGGTCGGAAGATCCAAGAGGCGACAGAACAGAAACTGAACATAGTTCAGGGCAAGTTGTGAGAAAAAGGTCTAGTAGGCTCGCATACTGGCCGTCATTATCGGGCACACGGGTAGGTTCCTGAACAATCTGAGTGAGGACATAGGCAATGGAGAAATCATGACAGAACCTCCCCTCATCATCGGTCTTGTTTGAGTGGGTCAACCATTCGACGTTGTGAACATTGAAGTCTCCACATACGTGAATGTTAGCTGAAGGATAAGTAGAAAGGACTTGGTCAATTTTCTCAGATATGCTTTGAAAGATAGTAACTCCGCTGTTGTGGGGGCGATAGAGAGTAAATATAAATGCAGTAGTGTGAGCTAAAGCAACCCGGAAGCACATATAGGGTAAGTTAGATAATAAATAATAAAAAAGAAAATAGACAACTAAGACAAAAGAAATTCATATAGTTCAATCAACTTCATAGCTCGGACGTAAAACGTAACATACATAAGGTTTTTTTTTCAAAATAGTAGAAACTTCTTTTAAATACCACTACAGTACATTGTAAAACAAAATCTTCAAAAATATCATACTTAACTATGTTGAATTTAGCGAAAATATTCATATCTTCCAGCAACAGTAAATAAAAAAAAAAGCCCAGACCTCTCTCCGTAACACTACCCGTATAAATAAATGTTACTGCATAATGGCGTTATATACTTTTGCACGGTGACACAATTATCAACGCATGAACCCCACTAAAATAGAAAAATAACCACCGACGCCAAGGTAAATTATCCAAATTTAGAAAATTATTCGGATACCTTAAATTACAGTTTTAAAAAAATATTACATAGGAAGGACAAATAACAATTTAAAAGAAAGACTTACCGGTCACAAGTGCTCTTTTGAAAATAATGAGTACAAAAATAGAACTTCCCTGTCTAAATATTACAACGAACTAGTAGAGCAAGGTTACTCCCCAATAGTAAATTGGAAAATTTTAAAGAAAGCTAAAACCTGTTCATCTTTAAACTCACCTTGCTACTTATGTCTTTATGAGAAATTATTTATACTTACTTTTAGAGAAAGAGATAAATTATTAAATAAGAAGCACGAAAATTCAATTAATTGCAAACGTTATAAAAACATCTTTTAAGTAATTAGTTTAGATATAAAATTTAAATACATTGAAAATCGTCACTGATTTCTATAATTTATTAAAATACTATTAATATACTTTCTCATCGCCTGATTTCATTTTTTACTTCCCCTATCTTATATACCTGTGTGTCTTTGTGTATATGTATGTGTCTGTGTGTTTACATTATGACCGTGTGTACTTAGATTTATATATTTCTATATTATTTTGTATACCCTCCCATATTTATTCAATCCATTTGTATGCTTTTTATGTGTGTATGCATCGATCTGTACTCTTACCAAATAATTTGTATTCATATGTATTTCTATTTATGTAAATTATACATATTTATGTGTGCGTATATATATATATATATATATATATATATATGTGTGTGTGTGTGCGTTGTTGTATATGACTGTGTGCATATATTTGTGTATTTTTGTATGTATGTGTATACATAAAATTATATATATATATATATATATATATATATATATGTTTATTTGTATGTATGTTGGTTCTCTGTGAGTATATACATATGTATTTTATTATTTTTAATTTGGGTACTATCTACCTGTGTGTCGCTACTTTTGAGTATTTAGTTGATTTAATTACTTATTTTGCCTGAATATATTTATATATTTATATGTAAGTGTACTTGTATCTGTGTTCTTACTAATACTGTCTTAAATGTATTAATTTGTGATTTAATATGACTTTATATCTATACTTAAATAGCTTAAACTTTCAACTTAATAGTATAGTTACACCTTTACTTATATGCATGTATATATATATATATATATATATATATATATATATATATATATATTGTAAATCAGTGGCAATTTTAAATTTATTTAAATTTATATCTAAACTAAATTACTTAAAAGATGGTTTTTATAATGTTTGCAATTAATTGAATTTTCGTGCTTCTTATTTAATTATTTATCTCGTTCTCTAAAAGTAAGTATAAAAAATGTCTCATAAAGACATAGGTAGCAAGGTGAGTTTAAAGATGAACAGGTTTTAGCTTTCTTTTAAATTTTCCAATTTACTATTGGAGAGTCACCTTGCTTTACTAGTCCATTGTAATATTGAGACAATGAAGTTCTATTTTTGTACTCATTATTTTCAAAAGAGCACTTGTGACCGGTAAATCTGTCTTTAAAATTGTTATTTGTCATTCCTATGTAATATTTTTTTCATTCGGATTTTCCTTAGTAGAAATAGTTGCTTGGTACACTACAGAGGTAATTTGACAATTTCCTTTAAGAGGACATTTTTATTTAATTCTAGAGTTACAACCTTGTGTAGCAATGAGTGTGCTATTTTTGTTTAATATTTTGTTATTATGTTTTTTAATTATTTTTCAAGGTTTTCATTGCAGCTATAACTAAGTTTTATTGTATTTTTAGTGAAAAATTTTGTAGTATGTTATTAATAGGGAAGTGCTTTTTAATTAAGTTTTAGAATTTCATTCATTCGTTTAATCTTTTAACTTTATTTAAATTGCCCCTCCCTCTTCACATCTTATAATTAAAGTTCTGTGTTTTAAGTTTTTTAACTCCAACTTTTAAAGAGTTCCTACCTAAAATAAAAATCCATTATTCATTGAACTTTTGATTAGTCAAGTCGCTGCCTGATGATATCTGTTGTTTGATTGAAACAAGTGGCTATTTGTAGCAGCGGGATGTGAGCATGTTTATATAACAATAAACAAATATTATCAGCTCTTTTTAATGAGCACTATCTAACAACCTCATAGAATTCATTAGTCCATTGCTTTTGAATATAAAAACCCAAGTATATATATATATATATTTATACAAATATGTATATACAAATATATATATATATATACAAATATATATATATATATACAAATATATATATAAACAAATATATATATATATATATATACACAAATATATATATACACAAATATAAATACATACAAATATATATATATACACAAATATATATACACAAATATATACATATACACAAATATATATATATATATATATACAAATATATACATATATACACATATATATATATAAATATATATATATACATATATATATATATATATAAATATATCAACGAAGCAGACATATTTTCTCATACAGAAGCTCAATATGTCCTAAGAGTAAGTAGTGTGTACACATTCGCGGAGGCGCTCCTAAGAGTAGCTTTTTCTACCTTCATGGAATTTAATACCTTCTTCGAGATCTAGTTACCAAGGATGTATTTTCTAACCTACTTCCTTTTTTAATCACCAGATGCGTTGCGTGTTTATCTCTGATCTATTCTTATTTTCATGGTGCTCAATTTTTTCCTCCGCTATCAAAACATTCGTAACAAATACTCGTAAACTGTCAATAATTTCCTATTCTCTCTATCTGCGTGTGTGTATTTTTTTAACTGAAAAAATATTCTACCAGCAAAATGTTTTTTTAGAACTGTCTTTTATATATATAGCTGGCTATAGAATAGTCGTTGTCAAGTCTAATGAAAAACATTCTTACTGGATCTTACTCTGAAAGAAACAAACCCTGGCCATGTTACACGATTTCTGATCATCACGATGTCTTCTCACCATCCACCTAACACTCATTCAACTTTATCATAAATAGGCCTTTAAGACGTTTAAGCGGTTACACCTGTTTCAAAATATAAGATATATTTTTTAAGAGATGGCTAAGCACATGCCAATTGCTCAGTCAATATCCTCATAAATCATGCGATTGTGTGATGAAGAATCTCATCTCAAACATTTAGGAGGCTGAGAATTATTTGTATATGTAATATAATAGGAGTATTTAGTTCTTTGTCACTGCAAGAACCGTGACACCATTGTATTATAAGTCATCCCTTACGAGGAGGGACAATCTGACCTGCAAAAATTACGCGAGTATCACCGGTGGCATTACACAGTAAGCAAAAGACTAACACTTTCTCAACGGGGAGACATCTTAAAACAGAATTACACCGCAATCAACAGGGAGTTGCTTGTTACAGGAATGGTTTCTCCTTTGTTAATTTTGAGGCGCCAAAAAAAATATTTGGTGGGATGACATTTGACTTTGATGTAAACTGTAATAGTCAGCAAGGTAGCTTGACCATTGTTTTGCGTTGATGATATAAATATTTTAAACTGATTTTTTTCCTGGAATTAAATTGTAAGGTAAAATGTCGGTAATACTAGATAATATATAAGTCATACTATAAACAGACGCACTTTTACTGGAACCAAAACAATAACACAGGCATTTAATATGTTGATTTCTTAACTCTGAACATATTTCTTTCTGCATCAGAAAGGAAAAAAGTCGAATAGGTTAGAAAAATATTTTTATTTTGTTTATAGACAGCGTAGGATTGTTCTCTTGTATATTCACTGTAGATGGAAATAAAAAAAAGTCCACCCATGATTTTTGATTAGGTATACAGTTCACGAGGCATAATAGCACATGAACAACCTTCCTGTCCATTTAGTATGCTTGGCAAGTTTTTGCACAAATCTGAAACCTTTTCGATGGTTCCCTATAGTGCCCAGCGGCAAAACGGATCGAACATTTGATTTTTGGTAATTTTACAACTGGCCAAAAAAATGCCCGAGGCTCCCATTAGGAAACGCATGCAGACTTAGTCAGAAACAATTACTGGCCTTTTTCTCCGACATGTTATTCTCCTTCTCCTCTCTCTCTCTCTCTCCCCCTCTCTCTCCTTCTCTCTCTGTGTATTTGAGCATATATCGATCCTACTCTTCACACTCAGATGCACAAACATACACACCATATATATATATATATATATATATATATATATATATTTATATATATGTAGTCAGAAATAGAGATAGACAGATAGATACAATTGATCACAGTAGCTTACAAAAGTGTATATATATATATATATTGTCAGAAAAAACTAACGTTATAAATATATATATATATATATATACACATATATATATATGTATACATATGTATATATTACAAACACGCACACACCCACACGCACCCACATGCACACACACACACACACACACACATATATATATATATAACAAGTTTTATCTGACAAGCTATATTCATACGCCTCTGTAAGCCACTGACAAACAATAGATAAATTAATTTTATTAACGTAGAATATATTTAAATAACTATTTAAATAATACATTAAATACACACAATACTCTCTTAAAATGTGGGGGCGACTAGAATATAAAAAGGGTAGATAACCTCTTCCTCTAAAGCACTCAGGATGTGAAAAATACTTGGACAGAATCGCTAATAAAAAAGCAATAAATAAACAATCATTTATATATTATATATATATATATATATGATTGCTTATTTATTGTTTTATATATATATATATATATATATATATATATATATATATTAGTCGGATGATGTATATGTACAATGGTGTAGGCATACGTTTGTGGCGTGTGTGTCTGTAAAATGTAAAATATGAGAAAATCAAAAACATTAGCGAATCGAAGTATAAGACTGTTATTGGGCTTAATAAGGAAATTATGGAAGTTCAAAAATAAATACGATAAAGTAAAATCACATTAAAAGAAGCGATAAATAAAAGTAGATTATCTATATTGCATTTACAGGACACCGAAATCAAATAACATAGAAAAATGGTTAGAGTATACATAAATTCTAAAGGGCAAACTCTATTCTTTAGGGAAAGATCAGGTATTTACACAAGTCGAAATAGTTGGTATGGTATTAAAATAGTTGCACGTAAAGTGATGCGTAAAAGATACACGCGTGGATATTCAAATGGGGATATAAAATATATTGTTAAAATCTTTTAAAATATGTGAAAAGTACTTTAATATATGTTCATGCTTTGCGATAATATACTCGTTTTATTATTTGTCGTTTTTTGGATCGAGTTCATGGTTTAAGATTTTTCTAATGTCTCAAACGCATGAAGAGCGTTCCCTTTGATACAACTGCACTAAATACCTGATAACATATATGATTGTTTTATTTTTAATACGAACAGTTTAGGTACAAAATTTAAAAGCTAAAGAATTCCATTATTCCGAAATTACTTAACGATTTGCTAACATTGATTATATTAATAACAAATCTAACGCTACGTACAGAATAGCATCAGGTATACACATGTTTATAAATTTGAAATAACTTTACTATTGTTATAGGGCTGGTTTTAATAGTAACGTGCTTTTTTTCTCAATATGTTGAGGAGGTACGAAACGGGAGCAAACCTATTATACTAGGGGACATTTGACCTATAATTTATTTGTAATATAAACTGTTAGGCAGAAAAATATAAATACTAAGATTTTCGATATTCTGAATTACTTGACGATGAACTAAGATTCTTTCATTTATTAATAACAAAGCTAAAGCTACGCACTGAACAGCATCTGTGATTCGCATGTTTTTAAATTTGAAATTGCTTCATTATAATTATTAGGGTAATTTCAAAAGTACATTTCACTAGTTTTTTACTCAAAATTTTGAGGAGCTACGAAAACGGGAGTAAAGCCATTATACGAACGAACAATGTGCTAAGAATTTAGGTTTCTGTGTATTCAACATTTTCAATTCACCTTTGCCAGCGATTAAGGATAGCTATGCATGGGCATCTTTCTAAAAAAATCTCCTATTATATTAACTCAAGAGGTTGAAACCCACAGAGACAGGAGTGGTACCATTAAAAACAGCAACCTATTCTGCACATGAATATATTTATCATCGCATTTACACTGGACAAGATCAAAGTGTAGTATCTGTTCCGGCAGATGCTGCAAGCTATGACTAGCTATGACTAGCAAAGACCAGATGTGGGGGCAACCCCACATGCCTGACCATTAACCAGCTCCCATTTCCCACCTCTCGGGAGCTGGTCCCCTTTTTCCTTTCCCCCTCCCTTCACTCCTCACATTAAAAATCGGCCTTGTGCCTAATTTGCTCGGTGGGGGAGCAAATAAACACCATCTGTTCTTCAGATGCTGCACTTAAGATAATTTGTACCAGTCAATGGAGGGGAACCCCTCTATACTGGGACAATTATTATTTTTGGTAACCAGAGTGCCCCCTTTTTGCCTACTTTAAGGGGAGCTGGTTTTTACCTCACATTAAAAACGGCCTTGTGCCTAATTTGCTCTGTGGGGGAGCAAATAAATACCATCTGTTCTTCAGATGCTGCACTTCTATTTCTTGTTCTCTTTCGGTTGAGGAGAAATCCTTCACGACTGAGACAATTTTTATTTTTGTACCTTTTCTCCACGTTAAAAAACGACCCTGGTGTCTATCTCTGTCCCGTGGGGAGGCATAGTAAATAGGTACACTAATTATCTATGCAATTTTGCCAGGATTTTAACGGACCCTCTCTGCTTCTGACGAACGTCAATTACAGTCGTTGTTTTTTTTGGAAGACTCACACGGCAAATACCTTCAACACATAGATGCACATTTCAGGTTATTAATGCATGAGTTCAGTCATGAGTTTTGCACATGCAATTCGTAGTCCATCTGCTCCATTCTCCCGGAAATTAAATAGATAAATGCACTTTTAGAACACGCCTATTTTGAAATTATGTTGCGTAAATATTTATATATTTAATTTTCTGTATCCGTTCCCCTGCGTGTCTGCCACTAAGTATAAGTGATGTTCTCGAAAGATTCTTAAGAATAAATACCATGCACAGTTGAAAAGAAAGAAAAAGAGCGACATCTACAATCAGGTAAATACACATATTATTGAACTATTTTTTATTTATTATCTGCTTAGAACGTCTGTTTATTCCTGCATCAACAAGGCTTAAAACAATATGTCATTTTCCATTTATTTAAGCTTTTATTCAATAATTTTAATTGATTTAATTCATTTGTAAAATTACTTTATTTTTTTTTTACGAACGAATCACCACTTATCAAAGGTCACTCGAGAATACCGGTAAATGAACTTTCCGTAGTCAATATAGAAGTATTGTAGTAATCGCTAGTAGCGGACATTTTGTGGTGTGGATTACTTATGAAGTTGCTGGTTGGACAACACTGATTGTGTAAATTGGGCATAATAAATGAAACGGCCCAACAAGAAATTGTTTTACCAGGCTTTAAAATAGTTTACTAAGTATCTCTTACGCAGTAACCGTCTTTTTAAGAAGCTCCTCTGCAGAAGCTTGTCCATGGAATATTCGTGTAGATAAAGTATAAGGGGCTTAGATAGTTGTTGTAGCACGACTATTGCTTATTTTAATGTCTTTCAGGGAATAAATAAATACAAGCCCAGTCGAGCGCCTCCGAAAGACATAAAGATATAAAAGCGACAAACTCGAAATATGCTTTCTTTGAGAAAGATGAATATAAGCCATCACTCATATGATTTCGACGTCGGTTTTGTACTCCTAATAAAGTGTTATCTGGTCTTATGGATTTCATCTTATATTTTCAAGACAGAGAACACTCTGATAGCAACGTACTTGGTAATAGGCTTTATACGTTATCCTTACTTTTATAACTTTTAGAAACTCTGAAATAAGTTTATGTCAATTCTTTATTTTCGGCGTCGATATCTTAAGCAATCGGAGCCAAGATTTTAATAACATTATTCGGAACACTTTTATAATTTTGGCAATGTTCGAATTTCTCTGTTTCTGCGTATCGTAATTTTCTATTGGGACCGTCTTTCCTCACGGCGTTCATTCCACACGGTAAGATTATCTAATGTAAAGAGTGCATCTTGAAGGATTTCGGTGCCCCTCCCGCTGCTTGACCATAATTACAGGCCGATGATCCATTAGCTCAGCATCACGTGAATTATTGGCGTTTTCCCCGGGTTTGACCGTGCGAATTACCACTTACTGTCCTTAACAGCGATGCAACAGGGGGTCCTTGCGAGAAATGGCGCATAAGATTACTTCAGTTATCGATTCCTAATTTGATCAGCCCCTTCTTTAAGCATAGCACTTATAAAGTTAATTAAACCCAACAGCTTTTAGAAGGGAATACCTATACTGCGCCCCTATTCCTTACACCTAGAAAGTAAAAATAAACAGAAAAAAGTATTCAAATGTATATGGTGTGAGGATTGCAATATCGAGCTGCGGCGTATATACTCATTAATTTTTACGTATTACTACAGCAACCACATTTAAGGACGACCCGAAAACCTTTAGTATAGTACATGCGACATGAATTCTTATATGATGTATCTGATATAATGGTCGTGGATTCTTTTACAGTGGAACGTTTACATAAATTATCAAGTACAATTTATAAATTATTACTATAACTCGAGCGAGTTTTTCATTCCGCTAATGCTTCTTACCAACAAAACCTCTAACTATTACGTCAAATAGCTTGAATGATTTAATAATACGCCCAATAATGAGGCACTATTAGTGTAAAGATATTTTGTTGGTAAATGCCAGATGAATAAAGGGAAATAATAATTATATATTTATTTACTCATATTCACTATAAAGAATGTACCATGCTAATAATATTGCTGTTAAGTCAGACAATGCCTAGAGACACTACGTAGAGAGTTTAGCACCGGGATACATTATCTCATTTAACTTAAATTATCGCTTGTTAAAAACAAAATAACGGGAGCGTTTTTTTTTAAATCTAGCATTTCAAGAAAAGAAACATTTAGAGTAGAAATTCTCCAGAATCAGTAATCACTACATTTGGAGCGTACTGCTTAGTTGAGATGGGCACAACTGTAACGTTTCCATCAAATTATTACGAGCAAACTTGTGAGCTTGGGATAAAAGTTAGATTTTTTACAGTTTATTTTAATCTATTATATTTAATACTCTATTTTTACACGGACCAAAAAAGCGAAATATTAGGGTCAATGCACCGGCCTATTGGTAGACACAACCTTCTCTTCATGGAAAAATAGTGATTTGAAAAATGTAGGATTGTGTTTGTGTGATTTTATTTAGCGAGCGCAGTGAAGGGAGACAACCCCCTTTTTACAGCGGAACTGGTAATGTATTCCATATATCTGTTCCAAACTAGGTAACTTGTGAATGAAGGCTACGGAGTTTGAATGATGCGTTTGTATTTTATGAATAAGAAATGGAAAATAAATCATATAAAAATATTTGGGGTGTTGTGTAAATGAATAATATAGGAAAATGTTTTATTGTTGTTCACACATCTTATCACCATGTGGGTGTAATAAAATAAATATATATGACTTTTCTAAAATTTAATAAAATACGGAATCTTTCAATATATTCGCTCATCTTTTCACGAGCCTTTAAAAGTTGCGATAGATAGAAGCCAAGTCATATAGGAAAATAAGCAATTAAACCACACTGCGTAGTGCTCCGTGTCAATAACACAATAACACGTAGTTCATAAATTAGGAGCTTTCCACTCATTGGGAGACCACAGAATAGATAAATAGAAGCAGAAAGTAGTGCTAAGTAGGCATTGGTTATAAGTAGTTTTGCAATGTCAAATTGTAATGTTGCTGGCTAAATAAGGAGTAGTGTAATATACAATAACGAAAATCAGAATAATCTCTAGCGAAAAGGATTTACTTGAGACTAAGAGTACTACACAATGGAAACAGTAGTAAATATACGCTTAACATAATGTTTAAAATGCGAAATTTACTTATCTATATTATAAATGTCCACTGTCTGTTTTAATGTATATATGTATGTGTGTATGTTTACATGTCTCTCAAAATCTTTCCACGGAGGAAATAGATTTTCACGAGTAAGATATCATTTTGAAGCTCGACCCTTCCTACGAAAAATATCGAAATATTGGCCAACACCTTAATTCTATCTCCCTCGACTGGGCACTTTTTTACTGGAAGGGGTCGCTTTTTTATCACCCATATTTTGGATAGTCGCCCCTTCTTATCGAATGTTTGGCCTTAATTTAAACCTATGCCACTTCCGTTTTTTCGATGCAAAATAGCTTACACGTCATATTGTTTGCACTTTCTGTTCCTTCTTTGCGGTACGGGTTCGAAGCTGCCTGCCTACTATCACTTTTTTTACTGAACATACATCTGCAAACACCCGGGCAACGATGGGCACCCAGGCTTGTAAACTATAGAGAAGTAACTGCAACAATGCAAGTTAGTAACCTAGGATAATGGTTTTGTACTATTTTGATAATTCATATTATTGTATTCATTTGGAGTTTTTTTTTTCTCACAATGTGTTCGTTGATGAAAACTATGACCTTCTCCACGTGTATACTTTCGAAAAAGTAAGTATCATTGCGAAGTCATGTTTAAATCGTACATTAGCCTGCGGATATCCTTAATCCGAAATATAGAAATGGTTAGAGTTCAGCCAATAAGAAGGAGTAAATTAGTATGGTGAGAGTTTGTTATTTTTTAATCGGAGAGTAAAAGGTGTATGTTATGTTTCCTACTTTATCATTCATTTACGAAAGGAGAAACCTCATTTATATCTGAATTGCAGAATTCTTTCCGGTGATATTACGGGCTGTAAAAGTACTTGATTGATATTTAGGAGGAAAATAGGAACTATTCCTGTATAAATTGTTGCGATTGTGATGATGTCGCTCCTAGGATGCAATGTAGCATTTTATTATTACGACGAAATATGTATAACACGGCGTTTTCAATTTACATAAAATAGTGGCTAATAGTTTGGACATAATAGATATGTGTGTGGCATTTGTTGTTGCAAACCTGGGGTACTTGTGTCCAGAAGTGGATTTCTGCTATAACATTATTATATAGAAGATGAGTATGGCTACCCGACGTTTCAGGTGCAGAGAGGTGGAATATTAAACCTACTGAAGAATCAACTCTACCCCCTAAAAATACAGATTTTTAATCGAAAAAGCAGCGAGTACTCGTATGCATGCAAAAAAATAAATAAATAATCAGTCACATTAGCCAGGCTCGAACTGCAAACGCGAGAAATGAAACGAAGGTGAAAACAACAAACACACTAGCTATCACGGCCACGGCGATAGACAACGTCATGAGAGCTTTGAAAGAAGATTTCATGAACGTATGTTTAGGTTGGTCTGCTTATGACTTAAAAAGATGTAAACTGACTCATCCTTAGAATATAATGGCGCATTTGACAAGGAAAGAATGTATTTTTTACGAATTTCTTAGATAGTTATAATCCGAGAAATAGATATTGCTACCAACACCAGTTTTAACACAGTTAAATGCGTCTAGTAAAAGTTGTTTGAAGACATATAAACACACACACACACACACACAAACTAATGCACAATTTTCATATATTGCATTATCTCCAAAATGTAGAAACATATTACAAAAGCATATTAATAATTCGATCGGTTCTTAGGTAAATAAAAGGAAATCAAGGTTAAGTGCTAGATGCTTTATGCATAATAATTTTATCGACATTATTATGAATGTATTTTAATGACAATATTCTCATCAATCATTAGGACTGATATTTGTAACATATCTCTTTAATTGGGATGACAGGTTAACCTCTAACAATAACATGTTCTTATAATATTATTAACTACTTTTCTCTAATATTAACGGAGACGTAGATATACAGAGTTATTTGATCACTAGACATCCGCAACTCAGGCGTATAAGCACGATTCGTTTAAATCCGTCTTACAATATCCACGGTATTTCGTCTCTCTGACGCGAATCAGAGGCACAAAAATTGAACAAAGCATATCGCATGCCGCACTGTAGAAAGAGTAGATGTTTATATAATTACCAGTAAGGCGTTCGGCTCCTGGTCATAAGATACGTTTAAATATGATAATGTAATGACTTCAGATTTCATATTTATTTTCATTAAAACATCCTTTACTGATTAATTAATTTTAGGAAATATATAGTACGGTGTGAATGGTTTGTGAAAAGGAACATATTTGAAACGGAACCCCAAATCCGACAACAGTGCAATTTTGTTAGAAAGGGTTTTTTTCAACTGTCCACAATAGATTAAAGTAATTTAATTTGCGAGTATATGTTGCAAGACGCAAGCCAATGATTTATGTAAAGAACAGAAAGCGCTGTCTGGACATCGTCAAATGCAATGAAGATCATAACTCTTAATGTTGGTCAAAAATGCTTTTTAGCGACGGAAGCAAGTTCAATAGGCCAGGCCGTTATGGTAAGCAGTACGTCCGTCGGAGGAAAGACGAAGAATTTAATCCTAGGTGCTCAGTTTCAACGATGCAACGTGGTGGAGGTTCAATTTTGGTGTGGGGCATTATAAGTACCAATGGTCCAGAGCATGTAGTTCGCTTTTAAAGTGGAATTAATTCGACCAAGTACATTAATATGTTGACTGATCATTTTCTATCCTACTTTGGTCGGAATTTGGCTGATAATCCCATCTTCACGCAGGATAATGCTTCCATTCACACATATGGCAATGTCAAAAGGTTCCAGGAAGAGCATGATATTCCGTGTTTTGATTTTAATGCACAATCTCTGTTACATGATAAAAGGGATGCCCCCTTTTCATATAAGTAAAAAAAAAAGGGATTAGTTAAATGTAAATATGAAATAGGATAGTCAAGGATTCGAACTTGCGAAGCTAGATTTGGAATTGAAAATTCCAATCATAAGTTAAAATAAATACAGCATGTTATTGAAATAAGGAATTGCAATTGTTTAGCTTACATATCTGTATATGGAAAAGAAATGTAATAATTAAATTTGTTTCTGTGAAAATTAAAATAAGGAATTTAATCGTCAATTGAAATTGTAAAAATATTTTGTAAAAATGTTATTTGAAAAATAGGTTACTGAACTCGGGGTCATGTCGAATTTGGCAACGTGACACATGTCATCCAAAGTGCTTTATGAGCACATGTTTCATCATGGGATTACGTGATGAGTTCTCAATACAGGTAGAGCTTTTAGATGCAGTCAGGGAGGAGAGGAGAAAAGTCAGGGAGAAAGAGCCGAGAAAGGTTATAGACGGCTGCTGACGTCAAACCTTGGAAGCGAAAGGTTCGAGAAGAAACAGCCATGTAAAGAAACTTTGAATTCCTCAAGCGAAATAATAGATCGGTCATGAAATAACATGCGTCATCATCTTTGTGCATCTGCCTCTTCGTGTTGTGATTAAACAGAAAAGGTATTTATATTATAAGAACTTTGTGAAAATCATCATCTCCAAAAATAGCTATGAAATATATGTCTCAATATTTATAGAAACACTCCTGTTCATACAGAACTGTCTCTCTCTCTCTCTCTCTCTCTATCTCTGTCTCTCTTTATATATACGTGCTTATGTCTCCAATATGCTATCACACAACATAAACTTCTAAGACACTACTAAGACAAACATGAACATCCTAAGACATATGACATCTCATACAACATGAACACTCCTAAGACTGTCTCTATTACTCTAAGACTCTCACAAATATGAACAACAAATAACATCAGTCCTCTTTTAATAAGAATTACATAACATCTCCAGGCCTCAATTCTATCGAAAACGTATGAGATTACATCAAGCAACGACTACGCAATGATAAACTTTCAAATCTGGAAGAAATTTAGACAAAAATTAAAGAAAACTGGGACGCACTTTCTCCGCAGTATTGCTGAAGTCTAATTCAAGAATTCCCAAAAGTGTGCAGACTGTTAAATTGCAGAAGGGATATGCTGCTAAATATTATCCAGTTCATTGTGTTCCTGTTGGATTTGTGTTTCATTAATGTCCTAAAGTTAAAGTAAAATAACAATTTTCCATTTTGCGGGCTTTCTTTTTGCCTCCTCAGTTCTTTTTTTTTTAATTGACATGGGCACTAGAATATTTCAATTAAAAGTCAAATATACACAGGTACAATTATAGAACAATAAAATTCCAATCAAATGAGGTATAGTTTTTTTTTTTTTTAAACAGTTACATTAAATGTTGCTTTAATTCGCAGTTAAAATAAAGTTACAAGTGCGGACTTTCTTTTTGTCGCCTGTATATATATAAAGACAGAAAGATAGAGAGAGAGAGAGGAAGAGAGAGAGAGAGAGAGAGAGAAAGAGGGACAAAGAGAGAGATGAAATCAAGCTTACAAAGCCATTCCAAAACATATATGACGATCCCGAAATGTTGTAAGCCGGGATTTACTTGTTTTCTCTCCGTAGGTCTGACCCGGTTTATCTTAAAATACTATTTTTAAATACATCCAACCCACTATATTCATTTAATTTAGTCTGAGGGAGTTTTTTTTTCTAAAATATTCTGATTGGAAAAATTTATTAAGCAATATTTACCGAAATGTAATCATATCATTTGTGCAGGTAACATGATACCGTGACAGGTGAATGAGGACTTTCTGGTTAGAAAGTAAAACTTTCTCCTTGAAACAACACATTAAAATTAATAACAGTTTTCTCTGAATAACAAAAAAAACGTGAGTAAAATGGATGCATAGTCATTTGCAACACGCTTTAGCTGTAAGTGATGAGTTTTAAAGTTTTTGTTAAGGGGTTATCAAACTGTTACTTATCGAAACCGTCATTTGTACGGAACAAATTCGAGATCATCTATAATATAAATTTCACCTGCTTGTTTTAATCTATGTAGTATGCATGTTTGTATGTCCGTTTTTGTATCTGCCGAAAAATGGCAGAGGCGACGGTGTTTTACGAGATTGATATCATTTTTATTTTTGAGCCTTCGGACGAGAAATATCGAAAAAAAATTAGCATAAAACACCAATTCGTCCACACTCAACTGGCCACTTTTCTACACGGAAGGGGTTTCGCCGATATTTTCAAAAGTGATCCCTCTTTTCGATTGACTAACCTTTATTTAAGCTTCACCCACTTCCACTTTGGGGATGGACGCAACAGTAAATACGTCACTTTTTGACGTTTTATTTCTCTTTTGTGATATGAGTTCGAGCATAGCTTCCAACTACCATTTTTTGTGTTTTTGTTTTGTTTTTTTGCTCAAAACATACCTCCAAACACATACAAAAATAGCACTTATAAAAAAAAATTAATACTTCACAGGTATTCTTATTCTTTTCTTTATAGCGATAGATCGAATAGAGAAATAGGAGTTTAGGAAATTAATGAAACTAAATATACTATGCAGAAGGCGAACGTATTCGATTACATTATAGGATAAAGATATAAAAATAAAAGTAGATGAAAACCAAGCCAACACATCTGGATATACACAAGACAATATGCTTATTAATTAAACTGATAGTTTTGCTTCCTCTATGATTATTATATGCTCATACTTTGAAGGAGCTGATCTGATTGAGTTTAAATATTTTATACGCGCTGCCCTTTTCTGCCGAAAAATAATAGCATAAGTGATTTCTTTTAAAGTATAAATGACTTTTTTTTTCATTTGGTTTGAAGAAAAACTAAGTATATGAAATATCTGCGTCTTAATTTAATAGGTTGGAAAAGCCAGGATTTTCTATAATCCTTTTTAAATTCCAGTCGCTTTCTTTTATAAAGCACATGTTGGTTTTGACCAAAAAGAAAACAAACGAGAATCATTGTGAATCCGTCCTGTTCTGAAAGAATTATGCTATCATTTAGAAGTTTACAAATTGTGAGTGGACTAGGCAAAACCATTCAGCACGTTTATCTAACAAATTAATAAGCCTAAGATATCATCACATATAAATTTAACTAGAGAATTTTAATGAAAACAGTCAATAATTGCAGTGTCCAGTAATACAAAATAAACAAAAGATAAAAAGGTTCCGCTAGAAATTTTTCAACAGTCAATAATTCAATGTGAGAACTTGTTTTGCCGTCTATTTTAATCGGCTTTCGTATTCTTTGATAAATTTATGAGAAATTAAAACGAATGCCACGATAGATTGTGTTCGTGTATTGTTTGGTGAAGGGAGCAATATAAGTCCGATTTGAGCTGTTCGTATTTACGGTCGAATTTTCCCAAATGTTCTTATATGCAGGTACGATGAAATGATAGTTTCGTTCTGTTTACTCATTCCATCAACGATTACAGATAACAGAACATCTATTAATACATCTTAAATATGATGAAGATACAATAAATATTAGATGTAGAATGTAAAATAATAAGTCGGTTACATACCAGGAAGTTCATCTATAAATAGAGAAAACGCTGATTTGGGGGTATGAAAAGGGAATGAATTGCATCAGAGTGAAATGTCGTGTTTCTCTCTCATTCAAATTATGATTTCGAATAGATCAGACCCACTGAGATAAAGTATAAGAAATATTAAACAAGGTAAAATATATGTATGGTGGGCTAGGAAAAACTATTACTTGGAATTGTAAATAATGCATGTGTAAGTTGTGAATAGGGTCTTTACATATCCTATTATTCCGAAAATCTGTTGCAAAAATCATTGACATGTAATTAATTGCAAGCGAAATATTATTAGTAGCATTACCTATACTATTATTATTATTATTATTAGTAGTAGTAGTAGTAGTATATATGATATTATTATTGTTATTATTATTATTATTGTTTTTCTTTTTTTTGTTGTTATTGTTAATATAATATAGTGTTATTGTTATATTATCATCATGATTATTATTATTATTATTGTAGTTTTTGTTATTATTATTGGTATTATTGTTGTTGATATTATTATTATTGTTGTTGTCGTTATCATTATCATTATGGTTGTTGTTATTATTTTTATTCTTACTATTATTATTATTATTATTATTATTATTATTATTATTATTATTATTATTTTGCACGCAGGCAATTCAAAAGTATATATCTCTGCTAGTATGATGTTGCGTTCTCTGGATTTTGGATTACTGATGTTACGGAGTCGCCACCTTGTACAATAGAATTTGCTATTCTCTTAATGGGATTATATATTTGAATGAACAAACGAAATGAGAATTATAAAATTGGGAAAAATGCATGTAGTGTTTGAAATATATATGATATTTTATTACCGCGTAGACAAATAACTCGTACTTTATATATTCTAATTGATACTCTCGAATCTCAATGTATTATAAAGTTCTGTCTATATGTGTGTTAAATCAATAATAAAAAGTAATTTTAATTTTATTGCATACTAGCAGTTCAGCCCGGCGTTGCCCGGATGTTTAGAGGGGGTGTGTTGAGCAAAACAAGTAGTAGTGGGAGAGCAGGCTCGAACCCGTAACGGAAGGAGGAAAATAACAGGGGAAAACGTGACGTATTTGCTGTTACGACCACCGTCAAACCGGAAGTGACACGAGTTTAAATTAAGGCTACACAATCGAGAAGTCGAGATGACTTTCTAAAATATCCCGAACAATGCGACCCCTCCCTGTAGAAAAGTGCCCGGTTGAGGGTGAAAAATTAATATTATTAGTTAATTTTTCGGTCTTTGTCGTCTGAAGTGTCGGGCATCAAAACGATTCTTATCTTGTTAAAATCCGTCTCGCCTCTATCAAAAGCTTTAGGCAGGCATGCAAACATACATACATTTATATTTTGGTAGCGCACACACTCACACACACACACACACACACACACACACACACACACACATATATATATATAGGAATGTATATGTATATATTATATAATTGTATATAAACGTACTTATATATATTTAAGTACTTTAATATAATATATATACCTATTTATATATACATATATATACATACATATAATATTTACGTATGCATATATATATATATATATATATATATATATATATATACCACACACACCACATACCCATACCCACATATATATATTATATGTATATATGTATACATATATATGTATATATATATATATATAACAAATAAATGACAAAAGTCTACATTTCAAATATAAAAAATGTTGACCAGCATACAACTAGGTCTTATAAGTAAATCAACCTAGACAATTCTCTGACAGCATCTGTTGTAGTGCGCACAATCATTTATTCTTTTGTCATATCAATCAATGAAAATATCCCGCGTAAAATAGCGTCATAAATAAAAATATACAATATGGCCCCATTTTCTTTCCTTATTTTCGGATTTTGTATTCATGCGCATATGCATTTTTTTTTCTTTTGAGAGATTGCTTTTACTTCTGATGAGTTACGAGCAGAATATATTCATTAATTTATATAATAATTATATGAATAATAGTGCGCTTCGAAACAGGTATTCCTAAGTATGGTGCATATCAACGTACTTAAACGAAATAACAACAATAATCAACATCTAAAAATTTGGAATATATACTTTTTATCATTTATTTCTTGTATGCACTGTAATATATATATTTATGCATATATTTATATATATATATATATGTAGATAGATAGATATTGAGAATTAGTCTATTCAATTATATTTTATTTTTTATTCATATCACTATATATATATATATACATATATATATATATATATATACATATATATATGTATATATATGTATATATATGTATATATATATATATTGATATGAATAAAAAATATATATATACCTATATATATATATATATATATATATATATATATATATGGGGGGTCCACTAATTCAAAAATTCAATTGTGACAAGTTTCAATAAAAATACACGAGTAACCCGGATCTCCAACTTCCAACGCAGGTCCCCACTACCATGCTTCCTTCACCAACATCAGGGGTCTACGTTCTAACCGTTCAAAGGTTGAAACCCAATTACAGGAAACTAAACCTGCCCTTTTATTTTTAAGCGAAACTGGCATTGGACAGACTATTTTCCTTGATGAGTTCGTAATTAAAGGATACTCTAACTTAACTTCCTTATCTGACCGCCAAATCGCCATGGACATGGAATATTTTCCTATATTAAAGAGGGTTCTCCATGTGATAGAGACATCTCTAGAGAAGATCTTAACTTACACTATATGTGCTTCCAGGTTGCAGTTGCTTACACTACTGCATTTATATTTACTCTCTTGCATCCCCAAAACAGCGGAGTTACTATCTTTAAAAGAATATCAGAGAAAATTTACCATTCCCTATCTGCTTATCATACAGCTAACATTCACGTAGATAGATTCAATGTTCACAACGTGAAATGATTGACCCACTCACAGAAGACCGATGGTGAGGGGAGGTTCTGTCATGATTTCTCCATTGTTTATGACCACACTCAGAGTGTTCACGAACCCAACCGTGTGCCCGACAATGACGGCCAGTATGCAAGTCTCCTAGACCTTTTTCTCACAACTTGCCCTGAACTATGTTCAGTTTCTGTTCAGTCTCCTCTTTGATCTTCCGGCCACTCTGTTGTATCAATTAAGATAAAAATGAAATATAATAAGTCCCCAGATGTACCTCTCCATCGCACAGTAAATCGATGCACTATGGCTTACTGAGATAGCTTCCCTACTTTATATTGGATCTACCTCTGCGTTCCATGTTTAAAAAGGGTGTGGCCTCAAAAGTAGCAGACCAGACGGAATGGTAAATTTAAGGTTTAGACTGTTTTATACCCTCGAAAAAGTTCCAGCAAAAACCTTACAGCCAGCAATGGTTGTCTCCAGAATGCACTGCTACCATTCCGCGCAGAAATCACGTTTTCCACTGCTTCCAACGTAATAGATGTATGGAAATTACGCCGCTTTCAGAACTGCTAGCAACCGTTATAAGTTATAAAGTCCGCAAGAGTGTTGTATACTCAGTCCGTCAAGTCCAAAGTGGCTGAGCTCCGGTTTGGTTACCACCAATTTTGGGTAATAGCAAACAGAATTCTGAACAGAAACGTGCGCTCTGTCTCAACTACCATCATCAGCAAAAGACAAAGCCAAACTCTCTGCCAAGAACTTTGCAGCTAATTCTACCCTTTGCGACCAAGTCCGCCGACCCCCAATATTTCCTCCTGTAGCAGACAACACGCTATGTTATATACATATATATGTACGAGATGTTGCCAAGCTAATGAAAAATGTTGATTCCAGTAAAGCAACCGGCGCTGACGGTATTCCAATTATAGTACTATAAAACCTTCAACCACAACTAGCGCCCATACTTACAGAACTGTTTAAACGTTGCCATCGCCCTGGAAAATCTCATCAGTATCCCCTGTATTAAAGAATTTTGGTGATCGCCCATCCTCCTCTCAGTACAGACCAATAAGCTTCCTGTGCGTCATGAGTAAGTTGCTGGAACCTGTGTAAGATAGAGAAGTAATCAACCATCTCAGCAAAAATAACTTTCTTAGTGACACACAATATGGTTCCCGTTCTGCTAGATCTACAGCAGATGTGCTTACAGTTATATCTCATAGAATTAGTGAATCTCCCTACGGAAGCAACTTTTCTAGGGCAATTGCTCTAAGGCCTTTGATAGGGTATGACATGAAGGTTTACTTCACAAGATCTCTAGCTATGGTATAGATGGAAATATCTTCTCAATTATTAAATAATTTATTTCTGATTGGGTCATTGGAATAGTACTTGATGGGCAAAAATCAGAAGCTCACAGTATTACTACTTGAGTTCCTGAACGTGTGCTGCCTTGATAAAGTTCAAAATAGACTTCGTAGCCCCATATGAGATGTCCTTTACTCTTCCCTGCAATCTCTATCCCACAGAAGAGATGTTGCGAGTTTGTATCTCATGTATCGTTATTTTCATGAAAGTGTTCGACTGTGCTTCAGTCTATGGTCCCCCCTCGCAAAACTTTCACAAGAAACACTCGTCTACCTGAAAACACTATCAATAAATCTCCCCACCTGTTATCTGTGCCTTAATCTAAACGTAGATTCCATGAACAAAGCTACTTTCTTAGAACTGTCCGCCTGTGGAATTGTCTTCCGTTTTCCTGCTTTCCAGCTGACTACAATATGGTTTTCTTCAAGCCTAACGTAAACAAGTTCTTGATGAGCCGTTCCATATAAGTTATCAAATTTAATGAATTTCCATTACTAACGATTAGTATATTGTCCAATTTCTACTGTACACTCTTTAACCCTGTATCCTTGAGTGACCACTTGGCCTTGATAAGATGTGATGCCTATTTAAAAAAAAGACTGCAACACTATTCCACTGATTGCTGTACAGGCAATTACCCTTATCCCCGAGTGACTTCTGAGACTTGATAAGTGGTGATCTGGATGTATAAAAAAAATCGTTAGACAGGAATAATAACTGTTTTTTTGTGGGTTTTTTTGCGATCCGTTTTATATTCATTTTGGGAGCCAGTGACCGAAACTTCTGCTCGGTTGTAAAAGAAATTGCTACAGTCACGAAGGTTTTCGACTTCCTTACGCCGTCTTCAAGCTGGTGATGAATTAAAAATTGCTTTTGGTGAAATTATTTAAAACACGATTAGATCGTGTAAAAGAGTAAAAAGTGCTCTAATATTGAAAAAAAGACTATCTACCGAGCCATGCACAGTTTTTCAACTAACGACATATTGCGTTGGAGCAATAAAACAAATACGTATTAACAACGACTTGCCAAATTAAATTGTCGATCAACAAATTAAACATACTTTGTAGCCATTACAAAAAACGGCAATAGAAAATATAAAAATAATAATAACAGTAATTATAATAATACTACCTTAAAGTAACTCCTACACACAAAACTGGTGTAACTCTTCTGCTACGCCCCTGCGAAGTATAAACGCAGAAACTTTTATCACTTTTAAACCACATATGGGAATGTTAAAGAGTAGCCAATAAGGCATTCCAAATTCGTTATGCTTGAACGCAACATACCAGAAGTTAAGATTAATGAGGCCATATTTGCATAGCAAACATGGCTACTTCCTACTTTTACGTGGCGTGCCGAGATATTCACGCAGGAAAAAGTTTAAATTTCATTTCATGCATTTAAACTGTTCTTTCGTTTGACTTTCTCAATAAAAAATCATATCTCGGTTTAATTATAAGGAGATAACACTATTAACTACCTATATTTATTCTTATTTTATTTACTTACGAAACTTAAATATAGACGAATAATTTTCTATAATTAAAATGCTTACAGTCTGTTTGAATGTATGTATGTGTGTATGCATGTATGTGTGTATGTATGTATGGATGGATGGAACTCAATGTTTCGGACGACATATATGGAAATATTAGCCAAACATATTAATTCTTTAATCCTTTCCTAGGCACTTTTCTACAGCAGGAGGTCGATTTTTGCGCCGATATTTTCGAAATATCCCCCTCTTTTCTATAGTCTAGCCTTAATTAAACCCTACGTCACTCACGGATTGGAGATGGGCGCAACAACAAACACGTCGCGTAGTTTCACTTTTTTCCTCTTTGCCGTACGGGTTCGATCCTGCCTGCCTACTACCATTTTTCTTTTTTATTTGCACTCAAATGTTTTTTTTTTCTCAACCAACACCCCTGCACACATTTCCACTTTATTTTCCGTTTTCGTGTCACGGGTTCGAGCCTGCCTGCCTACTACATCTTTTTTGCTTAATACACACTTCCAAACACCCAGGGAACGCCGGGCACCTAGATTTGCCTATAATGTAAATCTCTCCTGTCTGTTTAAATGTGTATATGTGTGTATGTATGTATGTATGTATGTATGTAACCCTAAAACTTTCAACAGAGGCGACGGATTTTCGCAAGATCTGTATCATTTTTAAGCTAGACCCTCCGGACGACCAATATTTAAAAAATGGCAAACATTAATTACTTCACCATCAACTGGGAACTTTTCTACAAGGAGTAGTCGCTTTTCGCCAGTATTTTCCTCTTTTCGATTGACTAGCCTTAATTTTAAGCTTCGCCACTTCCGGTTTTGCGATGGAAGCAACGACTAAGGCATAACCCTTTTCTTACGTCCTTGTTTTATATTTGCAGTCCAGGTTCTAGCTGCCCTGCGTACTACCATGTTTTCTTTTTTTCTGTTGTTTTGCTTAACACACGCTTCCTTACACCCGGACAACACCGGGCACCCAGGATAGTCTATTATGTTAAAAAGCCACTTAGTGAATTACTGAATATGTTTCGGTATTTCATTCTTACGCAAATAAAAATATCAATAAAGGAAAACTAATTATTATTCGGTGAAAAAAGATGAACGCAATCTATTCCCGGTAGGAATAGCCACTATGTGTAAGAGATATACATCTTCAAGTTTTCTAACAGAAGACAGATCTTGATTTCGACTTATACTAAGTGCAATTCTTAATTGTTTTGTATACTACTACTACAACAACTACTACTACTACTACTACTAATAATAATGATAATAATAATAATATAAATAATAATAATAGGGAGAAATCAATGAGATGATTTTGCGATAACGCAAATTTATTTGTAAATGCTATCAAAGGATGTGGGGAGTGCTTGACGTTTGTGGAGACTTGTTTCATTCAGCTTCAAGCGAACACCACAGGTTTGCAATCAAATGATTGGTGACTTGTGTTAAAGCTTCATGTGAGTCAATAATAATAATAATAATAATAATAATAATAATAATAATAATAATAATATAATAATAATAATAATAATACTAGTAATAATAATAATAAAACGATTAAAAAGCTGTGTGACCTGGCCAGTGACTACCATACAATAAAACAAAGGATTGCGGCCCAGCAAGACTGATACTTAAGAGAGGTACGCTCTCAAAACTGAAACTAACGGACATACAGCGGAAAATAAACAATGAAATTGAGCACGAAGCATCGCCAATTGAAATCAAACGTGTAGAAGCGGCACAAGGAGAGACAGCACAAGCGATTGACCTACAAACACTTGGCTCTACAAACGATGAAATCGAGAACAATGAAACAGAGATACATTAGGATGAAGCTGAAGAAAGAGAAAAAAAAAGATTTATGAACCAGGAAAAACACCCCCCGTGTCATTAAGGAACCAAGAGCAGAAAAAATTCAAAATGGAAACAGAGAAAGTTAGGCGCCTCCCACACATAACAACACACACGATCACTGCCATAAACAATTTAATTTACACAGGCGCCAAGATGGTAAGTATGAAGTTCAAACCGAACAAAGACTCAGGGAATAATGGACCGAGAAAACCTGGATAAGAAATAAGGCGAGACATCTAAATCAACAAACATAAAAAGGAGATCAAATAGATAAATAGTAAGAAATCGACGTCGAGAAAATTGAAAATTGGAAATATGATATGCAGAGAGAGAGAGAGAGAGAAAGAGAGAGAGGGAGAGAGAGAGAGTAAACAAGAAACATGAAGAACTAAACCAAAAAATAGCATGAAAATAATAGAGACTGAGACGCTATAGCTACAAATCTGAACAATGCAAGCTAAACACGATATTTGAAAACAATGACAGCCAATTCTACCAAAACGTGAACGGAGGAAAAACAAAACCCAACGGAAACAAAACTCTAATGGAGAAAGATATGATGAGAACGATAGAGACATAAAATAAATGCTGAATGGTTGAAAGACATGAAAGCAGAGCTACAACAAATCGAGGAAGGAACAGTGAATGAAATCACAAGGGGACCGTAAAGAAAACTATAGGAAATATGGCAAAGTAAAGGGGCTCCGGAAACAATGGGATACATGCGTACTGGTTCAAAAATTCCCACCACTACCCGAAAGCCTCGCCCAAAACATGAGAAGGTGTAGACAGGAAAAAAACGTGATAGATAGGATGACAACAGGCAAAACCATTCTGATACCGAAGGATACAGAGTAAAAGAACCACCCCATCAATTATAGGCCTATCACTTGCTTACCCATTATGTGAATAATATTAATAACACAAATAAGGGGAAAAATCTACCACTCTGTAAATAGTCGTGAAATTCGCATCGAGGAACAGAAAGGATAGCAGAAAGGACAGAGAGGAACACACGATCTGCTATACATAGATCAAAATATCCTAAAGGAGGAAAAAATGAGCAGAAAGAATTTAGCCATGGCATGGATCTTCTACAAAACGGCGTATGACAGGATCCCACGAACATTGATAATAAAATGTTTAAAAATGTATAAAATACCAAGCAAGATTATCAACGTAATAGAACACGCAGAGAGTACATGGAGACTGGAATTGACAGCTGATGGACAACACATAAAAGAAATTAACATACAACTAAACCGAGAAATGTGCTAGAAGACATGATGGTACATAATCTAAGTTTTAAGTCCACGGATATTTATAAATGCGAGCCTCAAGGAACGTTGCAGATAGTTGTTCCAGTCTGAGTCTGTGTCTGGTTTTATCGTTATTTTTATTGAGCTATCATTTAATTCCATTTTGTAGTTTCAGTTTAGGGCAAGTGGTGCTAGACAAAGTTGTGTGCATAGCTACCACCATGTAACACAGGTATACTATCAGCTGTATCCTCAGAAGGTTGCCTCGGAAATATCGACCACACATGAGTGCAAAGTCCCTTCCATGAGCGACATGCCACTATAAACATCCCGACATTATACAACTAAGCGCTACCAAACATTTAGGCACTTGTAGTGTCAGTTAGAATACAGCAGCCAGAAAAACTGTCAAAATGGTATCCTCAAACCTGTCAGACAAGAATTTCACAGTCCAATCATTTTCGCATACATGGTAAACAGGCACCCCCAAAATGTCCAGGTTTAGGGGAAAGGAATGATGCGGATGTGGGAGACGACATTCAATGCCCTAGTCAGAAAACAAGGTTTGGCATTGGGCGTCTTTAACGAGTCCACGTGATCGCACATCTGTTATTGGCTAATGGACTAAGGTGTATGGAAGCCGGGCGATCAGCAAAGCCTATCTATTCCTTAAGCGGTTTAGATTTGAAAACCATTGATTTGTATCGAGTCACCGGTTGCAGGGAGGTTTTCGACAAGACTGAAGAGGCTTTCTTCCCCTGTTTAGTGTCAAGGAGTATGAGGTCAGTGCACTAGTTTTACATCGGAGGTTTTTTTGTTTTCTTGGATAGTTGACGTGATCAGATCCATGGGTCCATCAAGACCGAGAGATTTATCAACTGCTGTGAAGTTACACTCCTCAAAATATGGTTAGGATTAAAAGATATGTTTTTCACACGTTATGAGTAAACATGCGGGTAGGAGTAGGCATGAGTATAGGATGTAGATGTAAGGTCAACATGGCCTATACCTCTACAGAAATCGACATTTTTCAGAATATCAATCCAAGTAAAAAATATTCAAGAATTTACATAACTATGGCTTTTTCTTACTTAAACTCTCACATATGGGTACAGAAAATATCGTCGCGCATTTTTTTTATTTCCTATAGTCGCATTTCTTAGAGTTTGACAACGAATATTTGCTTTACCTTACCGTAACATTTACTTTTCTCTATCAAATAGTATTTGTAATAACGTTATAGAAATAAGTTGCCGAATATTCCTTCTTAATTATTTACAGCTATGAAAAATGTTGTTCGGCCGTTGGTTTTAGCGCCGTGGGTGCCCTAGATTTAATGAATCTTAGGAAAAGAGATGAGCTTATTTTTAAAAAGTTTGTTTCAGCATCCAAAATTACTTAATGACAGATTGAATGGATTTTTTTGCGTCCAAAATTATGACATGTATAAATGAACGTATCAAGACTGACTTCTTTTTTAATGGTTACTTTTAGCGTCTAAAATTATAAATGAACGAATCAGTATACACCACGCGCTACTTTTTTATTGTTTGTTTTAGCGTCTAAAATTATTACATGACTAAATGAACAAATCTTAGTTAGCGAGACAAACTTTCTATTTTTAATGTTTGGCGTTACTACCAACATTATAACAGGAAAATTGGAACAAATCTTTTCTCACTCACAAGATGGGGTTTCTACTCCGATCGCCGTTTTAATATGCGAAATGTTGCGGATGACCAGCTGAGGTCAGGGTGCTCCGTTCCTAAAGCCGTTCTTCACATGAATAATTTGAAGGTGTCCGTTTCGAAAGCGGTTCTTACCATAAGGAGCGATAGGGCTGGGCAACAGCAGCAGGAACAACAACTACAACCATACTTTATTGTTTTTACGAGGGCTGAGGCTGATTGATTATAGAGCATATTATGGTTGGGAATTTTTTACTTTAGATCCATCTACACACTACAAAATATGATGACGACATTTATAGGTTTCCGCTATGCTGATAAACACAATTTGATATATATTTGGCGGATACAAATAGTTTTCTTCCATATAAAGCCAGTACTATGTAGGTTATATCACTGGCCGCCAGATTAGTACGACTGGCCGATGATAAAATTTAATTATATCCGACCAACACTGAACCCCCTAAAGTGTTTGTTGGTTTAATGTATTTGCGCGTGGGAATCTTGACAGAAATTATCAAGGTGTTAATGTGTGGCAAATAATTTGATATACACTCACACTACCAAAATGAGGTGTCTATTCCGAAAACTGTGCTTAACATAGGAATGTTACTCGTGTCCATTCAGAAAGCCGTTGTTAACATGTTGAGGTTGGGGATGTATATTCCAAATACCTTATTTAACATGAGGAGGTTGGTTGTTTGAGCAAAAACAATAACAGCAGCAACAACAACACCAGCAACCATACTTTAAATTTTTCTACGAGAGGAGAGGGGGATGCTTCCACCGGGCAAGGCCGGTTAGCGAGTCCTGCTACTTAAGGTATAAACTAATATTAATACTTTTATATGTGCATTGTAGGAGGTAATAATTATAAGTCTTAAGATTCAAACCAATTCACAATGTCACTTTAAACTTGTAGACTAGGATTCTATATCATACTAATATTAATTAACAGAGACGGTGCTAAAAACTCGCTAATCCAAATCTCAAAACTCCACTGTCAAAACACTCAACTCCAAATCATGACGCGACGCTTGATTTTAAAAGACACCGAATATCTATGAATGTCAAGTAAGATGGAAAAATATAAAATAGGGTTATAACATTCAACATAGGAAGTTGAAATATTGCATTTTCCTCTTAAATAAGCTTTTTACTTAACTCCTTAAAAAGGACTTTAAAATATTTTCTTAAAGGAGCTTATAATCATATTTTTAATAATTTATATTAAGCATTAGTTTTCATACTTATTGGCACTGCTGAGATATGCTTAAGTAATTATTCGTATAATAATTGATCATTCGTAAGTCACAATATAAGCATTATCTTTTTAAGCTAGGATGTTTACTTCTAATTTACAAGGAATTAATACAGGAACTGACGTTAAGGAAGTTCCTATAAACCCAAATCAGCAGGAGTTGGCAGTAAACAGTCCACAAATATTCAACAACATGAAGTCGGAATACTGCATTTAGCTCTTAGTCTGGCCGATTATTTTATTCAAAAATAGTATTTTACTTGTATAATTAATTTACTAGCTACAGGCTCTTGTGTGTCATACTTGCCAATGTATTAATGTAAGAAGTGATGATAACAACGAGTCGGGAAATTCTAACCGTGTAACACGTACATTCTGCCTGAAGACTTCCATAATTTAAACAGAAATTGAAAGAACCTGAGTTACTATAAAAATGAATCATGTAGGCATTTACAGTAACCCGTCAGAGAGTATTCAACGACCAAAAACTTGGAATATTGTATTTTCCGCTTTGCTTGACCGTTTTATCTTATTTCCCTACACATGACTCGATTTTATATTTTTTAAGGAATTACACCGATACTATTATTATAAATAAGTATTATAAACATGTTTTATGCTAAAAAACATGGCACATTATCATTTACACCCTCAACAGGGTTAGACATGATTATTGAAAACAGTTGGGAGGGTCGACTTTGTAACAATGTCATATTAACTCTGCTCAGTCTACTAGAAGTCAAGAGAATAATTTAAGGGAAATACGTGTCTACCAAAGCAAAGCAAGTGGATATAAACATTAAACAATCAGAAAGTATTCACCGATACGATGCTGGAAAATATATAGAAGGGGATGGAAGATTTCTTAATTACAAAGCTTACATTGAAAATGAAGAACAAGTGGATATTACATACCTATCTATATATGAATGCGTTTAATTGTATTTTACAAACACTATTTTAAAATCCAGTCTTTCCCCGAATCTCCCCCCACATATATATATATATATATATATATATATATATATATATATATATATATATATATATATATATATAAGAAATGCCCACATTTATGGAGTTGCCAAGAAACAAAGATGAGTAATCCATTCGTTGAGATAACAAAAGAAAAAAATTAACTAAACACATAAAAACGGGTAAAATAAATATTGCGGTCGTAATTTCCAGAGAATATAGATATAAATCGAGTCTGAAGAGAATTCTCGATTTTTGCGTCCCCTTATACTTGATTTGAAACTGATGGTACCGATATTTTGTTCTTAACTTCGATGCAGTTTCAAATAAGTATTGTGCTGTGATATTTAGTTTTCTTTAGAATTAATCATTTTTGGGTATTGTTTCTCACAAACAGACACACAGTATATATGGATACATGCATGTTCACATACATGCTTTAATATATAAATGTACAGACATCCAACATCGTCAGAGATTATACGCATATTTTCATTGTTTTCTTCTTATTTGTTGTACATTTTTAGACGTTTACGCAAAAAATGCCGCAATCAATAAGGATTTATGATTTCATTCTTCCAAGTTTCATACCGTAAACAAAACTTAATGTCCGCTTTAGACGTCTTTAGTATCCATATAATAATTTGCTTTTCATATTCTGTTCTAATAGCAACACGAATTCGGCCGGAACTGCTCTAATCTTTACGTTTCAATAATGGGCTCATGCTGAAACGACTGAGAAATATAATAAAATAAATAAAATAACATAAACCTTTATAATTTTACAGGATTCGTGTACATTTTTTTTCGTCGGACATCTTAATCAACTCCGACTCATAATGATGAAAAAAAAAACTTACTTCTGCCAACTAAATGATATATTTGATTGAATCGTTTACGATGTTCGTAAACGAATCAGAAAACACTGTATTCATATTATCATTTAACTTTTTGGAAGTTTCTTGTCTTGCAACATTGCGTGCAGATTACAATATTTGGAGAAAATCACGATCGCACAAAAAACAAAAAAAACAAAAAAAAAACAGAAAATATTAACATCAATAATAATAGAACATTTTTTTCTGGATTTTTTAGTTGAGATTTATTTGTATTTTTTCTTAATCAATTGTATTATATTACTGCTCTTGTAGTGAATGCTATATTAAAACAAATCGCTCGATTTAAACTACACATTTCTTCTAGTTTATCTTCTTGAACTCGGGAATCTCTCCGCAAGTGCTTGTTGCGTGGTAGACCAAGTACGTTGTAAACTTCACTTTTATAGTTTAACTCTTCTGGAGGTTATCCCTTCCGTTCTAATTGCGGACAACATTCAACATACAATAGCTAATTACTATGAACTTCTATTCGGTCATTGTTGACGGAACGAGAGTATGCTAACCATGAAATTATTTAGATATTTCCGATATTAAATTCCGTGAAGACATTTTTAGCGAGAGCCAACAAAACACTACAGTGGGAAACATATATACACCACAAACGAATCTTCAAGTTAACATGCTAAGATACTCTACAAACAATTCAGTTAAGTACCGTTGTATATGTAAAGAATTTAAGATTATTATCTCTGAAAAACAAAAATAATGCCCACGTTCTTCAGTTAAAACTGAAAATAATCATATTTTCCACAAGCCCTGCACAAAGACATTTATATAAGCTCAAAAAGCGTGACTTAAACAGAATAACGGTAAAACAGTAAATGCTCCTATGCTTATTTAATTTAATTTTGTAAGTTTTAACCAGTCAGTTATTTAATTTTTCATATTAAGCAATTATCACGGGTTCACGTAAAGGTTCCCAGGTATCCTTGATTGGTTTTCTGCTTTTACTTAAGTGAGGGTGCATATGGTTTCTTTGGAACCAACAGAAAAGCGCTTGAAGTATTTCAAAACACAAAATATTATTCACGTAGCAGGAGTATTTAATTAACTTTCGTCTGCTGATATTAATTTTTATATCTTTGTTGGTTTATTTTACTTATTTTTTTGTTTGTTGGCTCTTGATTAAAATTACCAAAATAATACGGGAAATGATTGGAAAGTCATGCTTTCAAAGTGTACTTTTGACAAGGTGTTACGTTTAGTCCGAGAAATATCCTTGCGAGCGACCCACTTCTATACTAAGCTGAATTGTTCGAAGATTGTTATCACACGAAGTACTTGCTACAGTATTTCATTTTTGTTAAAATAAAAATATAAATTAAAATAAAGAAAACAAATTCACTTTATTTATTTGGAACTGACGTAATTTGTAATTAGCTTGGAAATTGATAATTCGCTTAGGAAGGTTCTATCGCTTTATCTATTAATCACTCCATCTTTTTAAAACTAGTTTATAATGCTCTCGTCTCTGTACATATCTCCTCACCTTCCATTCCGCCCCCCTCTTTCTCCCTTTCACACGTTGAGTCTTAGTAGAAGACATAATTAAAGGAACAAAATAAATAAATAATTGAATTGAATTCAAATTGAATGCCAATATTAATTTACCAGTAGACGACAAAGAAAAACAAAAGAGAGATATAAATATAGATTCAGATCTTGCATTTGGTCTCATATATGTTGGACTGTATATATTTTTTACTGTATATTTATTTACTGTATATTTTTTACTGTATATTTATTTACTGTATATTTTTTTACTGTATATTTTTTTACTGTATATTTTTTTTACTGTATATTTTTTACTGTATCTATTTTCTACTGTATATTTTTTACTGTATATTTTTTACTGTATATTTATTTACTGTATATTTTTACCGTATATTTTTTTACTGTATATTTTTTTTACTGTATATTTTTTTACTGTATCTATTTTCTACTGTATATTTTTTGCTGTATATTTTTTACTGTATATTTTTTTACTGTATATTTTTTTACTGTATATATTTTTTTACTGTATATTTTTTTACTGTATATTTTTTACTGTATATTTTTTAAGTGTATATTTTTTTACTGTATATATATTTTTTACTGTATATTTTTTTACTGTATATTTTTACTGTATATTTTTTTACTGTATATTTTTACTGTATATATTTTTTACTGTATATTTTTTACTGTATATTTTTTTACTGTATATTTTTTTACTGTATATTTTTACTGTATATTTTTTACTGTATATTTTTTTACTGTATATTTTTTTAGTTTATATATATTTTTACTGTATATTTTTTTACTGTATATTTTGTTACTGTATCTATTTTCTACTGTATATTTTTTTACTGTATATTTTTTTACTGTCTATTTTTCCCAGAAAAAAGTATAGATCAACTTATAAAATGAAATATCTAAATTTGGAGTTTTCTTCTAACTGCTAGTATTTACAATTTGATGCTAGACACGCCCTTATTTAAAGGCTTTTTCTGTGTAATCTTGTTAACCAATCATGTCATCTGGATTCTTCTAAACTCCATCTAAATATATTCTATACCCGTGAATTGTTGCATTCTCAGATACCTTTTTTCATTATATTTCATGCAAATATTATTCAATTCATGTGTTTTAGTTTCTATTTATGCACTAGATTGTAAAATCACAGTTTTACTATGAATACTATTTTGCTACAATCTTTCGTCTGAAAGTAAAAATGCATTCCTTGAAACTCCGAAGAATAGCACATTTTATAAATGCGTGTTGCTTGTCGAAAAATTATTTTAATTTAGACTCATTCGCGCGTGTCTGTCGAATTCACTACAGAGAAACATAATTATCTTAATTTACTTCAATTTAAAATGTTATTTAAGTTGACTACGAAACGAAGGCTGGTTCACATAGCAACGAGTCCCCGCACCATCCGCAATAATAATTTCTCGTACTGATGACGGCTTACACATAAAATTCTCGTGCTTATAGTTTTATATTCTTTAATAACTCTTTCTCGGTCTTTAGCCCCCACTCTCTCTCTCTGCCTTCTTTATCTGTATACCATTTCGATATATATATATATATATATATATTATATATATATATATATTATATATATATATATATATATATATATATATATATATATATATATATATATATATATATATATGAGAGAGTATAACTTGGTATTAAGAATGTAATTTTTTTTTCATAGTTTACCCTTTGGAAAATTGAACTTGATCCTGATTGATACAATGCAGAGCGATATCAGTAGATATCTCAATAAGCTAGGTACTATAAAAAAAAGTGGTGCTTAGTTTATTGATGGAGCAGTATATGTTGGATTTATCGATCCAGAAAAGATAAATTTATTTGTGTGTGTTTTTATTTTAATTCCTATCAAAAACTTTAAACTAACTTTCAATAACTCGTATAACGCGAATAAAATCATGAGACCGACAAAAAGAAAAAAAAAATACAGACCGAAAATATCCCCTGGACAAATTGGTGAATTTATAAAAGATATCATTACCAATTAAGCCTCGATTAGGATGTAGTCATGTGACCTCAGGAGCACGTCCTGTTCGTTCGTCCAACCGGAAGGGGCAGGCAACCGTGAGAGGCAGTTGGCTTGTTCCCAACATTAATAGCCTTGATGAGATACCCGGTATTTCGTAACAGTCACAGCCCGCTACCCACCGGAAGGCGACCTCTTCCTTTAATTGCGTGTTGCACTGATTCCTTCGGGGTTGAATTTCTGTTATATCTCTATTGCTCTGTTCCTTTTCCACCACGAAGGAAAGAGTTGTTTTTAATGTCATACACGATAGTGTTTTATGTTTGCGTCTTTGATTTTTTTCCCGTTTTCCGTTCAAAATTTCAGATATTCTTTATATCATTAAAACAATTAAAATAAAACATAGGAAACAGATAACACTCGGCCTTTTTTTAGTAGTGAAATGTTGGTAATATTTTAAAAAATATATGTAGTTACTGTATAGTCTATTTCAATATGTTTTCTTAAATTCCCAGATTAATGCTTTAGTACACACACGCGCGAAAAGATACACACCCACATATATATTAAGAGTAAAATAAACGAACATATTTGTAACTTAGCCATTATATATATATATATATATATATATATATATATATATATATATATATATATATATATATATATATATATATATAATTTTGTTTACACATGAATCACCACTTATCAAGGTCCGGAGACCACTCGATGATAAGAATTGATGGTTATACGTTAGTCAATATGATTATAGCGTAGAAAATATAAGTAGTGGTAATTTTGTGAATTGGATTACTTAGGAGGACGGTTCATCAATAACTTTTTTACATTTGAATTGAAGACCATAGGAATGTAGTCAGCTGGAAAGCAGGCAACGGGAAGTGAGTTTCCCAGACGTGCAGCTCTTAGAAAGAAGCTGTGTTCAGGAATCTGCATTTAGGTTCAGGTAGATATAAAGAGTGCGGGAAATTATTGAAAGTGGTTTGGGCTAGACGAGAGTTTTTCGTTAAAGTTTGGCGAGGGAGGGGGACATAGATTGAAGTTCAGACGAGCACTTGCCATAAAATAGCGATTAAGCAGAGACAAGCTCGCAACGTCTTTTCTGATTGAAAGTGTTTGTAGGGAAGAGAAAACGCATCACCCACAAAGCTACGAAGTCTATTTTGAATTCTATCAAGCCATGGCAAGCTGCTTCTAGCAGCTCCTGCTCATATGTGACAACAGTACTCTATCGTTAGCCGTACCTAGTTTTTATAGAGCTAGAGAATTGCATCAGGGGTAAGATATTTACAAGAACGGTAGAAGGATCCGACCATTTTTCCATCGACTTCGGCAATGGATTTGATATATGTGTTTCATTTCAGGGCAGGAGTAAAGGTCAAGCCAAGAGGCTTGTAAAAACTTGGAGCCTCGCCAAGACAAGAGCTGTTCATTTCAACCGATGCCAGTGCATAGATCATGTAGAGTTAGGAGCTTGGTTTTAGATGCATTAAAAGTAACCAGCCACTTTTTTTCTCACTTGTACCACATGTTCAAGATCAGATGAGAGAGAATCAGGGAGAACTTGGTCGATTACGGTCTTAGATGTGCTATTATAGATTTAGCGTCATCAGCATAGATGCCTACGAATGATGTGACGTTGTGGTTTGGAAGATCATTAATGAAGATCAGGAAGAGAGTTTGGCCTAGAATGGGCGCCTGAGGGACCCCAACATTGATACTGAGAGCTTCTGATTTCTGCCAATCCACCACTACTCTTATGCACCTATCAAAGAGAAATGATTTAATAATTGAGAATGTATTTTAAGCTATACCATAGCTCTAGATATTGTGAAGTACATTTTTATGTCATACCTTATCAAAGAGAGTTGATATGTCCAGAGCAGCTGTTCTAGAGAGAAAGCCTTCGTCGAGAGATTCGCTAATCCTATGAGATATAACTGTAAGCACGTCTGCTGTTGATCTAGCAGAACGGAAACCATATCGCACACCACTAAGAAGGTTTCTTTTTTGCTGAGATGGTTGACTACTTCTCTATATAACAGGGATCCCAGTAATTTACTCATGATGCACAGGAGACGTATTGGGATGTACTTTGAGGGAGATGAGCTATCCCTTGAATTCTTTAATTAAGGGGTTACTGATGAGATTTTCCAAGGTCTTGGAAAGTATTTCTCCCTAAGACAACGCTTTAATAACTTTGTAATATCGGCACTTGTTCTGGTTTAAGCTTTTTGGGCACTATAATTAGAATGCCGTCAGGATCCGTTGCTTTACTGGAATCAAGGTTTTTGATTAGCTTGACAACATTACATACAGATATTTGTATGTTGCATAGCAAGTTTTCAGATACACGAGGAAATACTGGGGGTTGGCGGCCTTGGCCGTAAGGGGTAGAATCAGCTGCAAAGATTTCAGCAAAGAGATGGCTTTGTGTGATGCTGACGAGATTACCTCAGGTCCATTGATGATAATTCGGATAGAGCACACACTTCTGTTTACAATTCTGTTTGCTATTTGCTATTTGACTCTAACCGCTGTTCAGCTATTTGAACTTAATGGACTGAGCATACACCTCTCTCGGATTCTTTATTAATTTTACAGTGGTTGCTGATAGGCCTGAAGGTGGCTTTCGTCTCAGTACATCTATTACGTTGGAGACAGTGGAAAAAGCGATGTATGTGTGCAATGACAGCAGCACATTCTGAAGCGAACAACGGATGGCTGTTAGGTTTTAGCTGGAAATTTTTCGAGGTTATGAAACGGTCTATGCCTATTCCGTCAGGTCAGATACTATAGAGGTCGCGTCCTATTTACACATGGAACGCAGAGGTAGATTTGATATAAATGTACGGAAACTATCCTAGTCAGCCATGGAGTATAGATATACTGTACGGTGGAGAGGTGAATCTGAGGACCTATTACATTTCGTTTTTTTCTTTACTTATACAATAGTGTGGTCGAAATATTCAAGTGGAGACAGACGGGAAGATGAACATAGCCCAGGGCAAGTTGCGAGAAAAAGATCTAAGAGACTTGCATAGTAGCCATCTGTGTGGGGGGCACGGGTCCACATACGTTAATTTTTGCTGACGGGTACACACACACAGGACGTAGTCAATTTTCTCAGATATGCTTTCAAAGATAGTAGCTCAACTGTTGTGTCGCGATATATTGCATATATGAACGCAGTATTGTGAGCAAGTCCAACCAGGAAGAACATATAGGGTAAATAAGGATCTTCTCTGGAGATGACCCAGCCACATGGAAAGTCATCTTTAATGTAATCACTTATATATATATATATATATATATATATATATATATATATATATATATATATATATATATATATATATACAGGCAGCCGACGGACGTTGCCAAATCGTAAGATACGCTGAAATATGTTTTAATCAAGTAGATTTGTATTCACTGGTATTTGGAAGCCAATAATCAAGTCCAAATTAGCAGTACTCCTCGCATCCAGTTTCTTCTTTTCGCGAAAATGTTGTATAAGTAGAGCCTTCTTTCCCTCCGTTTGTGCTACTTTTCGGTTATCGTTTGCATTTTATAAGAGTTAGTTTCCACATTAGAGTTCAACTGTTCTACTCAACCGTCTGCTTATTAATTGCAGTGCTTTCATTGAGTCAATTTTCTTATAGAGTTTTTATACCTTATTATTATTACGTTTATTATTATTGTTATTATTATTACTATCATTATTAATTTAGTAGTAGTAGTATTAGTAGTAGTAGTTAATTCACTAGATATTCTCAGAAAGAACACCATGTGACTCTTCAAAAACCATGGCATATCTGGAATCTGACTGACAAATCTCCCCAGATTCCAGTACTGTCTACCTCTGTTAGAAACCTTTGCAAATTTATTTGTATTAAAACCACAGTCGCTTTCCATTAAGCTCTCGCTGACAATTACCATTGATTTGCACATGACGTTGATTTGCAATAAGTCTAAATAAGGTCTCAATATATTCACACCCATCCAGTTGTTTCCTGATTAGGTCTCGCTCTCTCTCTCTCTCTATCTCTCTCTCACTATCTCTCTCTCTAACTCTCTCTCTCTTTTCTCTCATAATTATATTCCATCCTCGTTAACTATTTAGTGATATGAGAGTCAGTGTTTGCAATACTTTTTAGAGGGAGTCACTAGTTTTGCAATTTTTCAGTTTCCGTTTACTTGCAGTTTATATATTGCTGCCTGTGTATAGCAATTGGATTAGTTTCCGCATTGAATAGATTTTCTTAAGATTTCAGTCGTTTTTTATTGCTATTTATTGCATGTTCTCTGTTTATTTCCGTATTCCAACATTATTTTCACAATTATTCCGGATTGGTCCCAGGACTCCTACAATTATTTGTGTTGCATTGGCTTTTAATTTTCGTTATTCCCTTTTGCTTTCTGTCTGCTCGATGCTTACCCCGTTTTATGCTCGGATGGTCAAATCCAGTATCTTCAAAGATTTTACCTTCATGATAACTATTATTACATTCAGTATACTTGTTTGCATGGATGTATCTCCTTACAGATCCATTTCTCAAAGGTGTTCATGAATTTTGTTATAAAGTACTAATATGGTTTGTTATTGTACTGTTTCTCTAGTGGTTTAAGACAGAGCAGGCGATCGAAATGCAGTTTTTGCAATTTTCCAGTGTACTGCTCGTCCCACTTGGTCGTGTCTGTTCTTTTATTTTTATTTGGGCCATTTTGCTGCAATACTTACTATATGATTTATCCTTTCCTTTCTTTGTCCATAAAGTCTGCATTTGCTGGGGTTTTTTTTGTGTTTTGTGCTTATTTTCTTTATGTGGTTGTATTCTTATTATTATTATTATTATTATTATTATTATTATTATTATTATTATTATTATTGTTATTTATTTACTTACTTAATCACGAATTCACTAAGAGTAGTTACAAATGCCTCCATCAAATATTTCTTTCCGATTCAACGTGGGGTGTTCTCTGGAGTCTGAGTAGCAACAATTCTCTCCAGATTTTCAGTACTCTTTACTATATCGATAATATTTGCAGATTCATTTGCTTTATCGCAACATGCGTTTTACAATTTATTTCTCGTTGGCGGCGACTGTTAGTCTTCACTAAGATTTCTGTGGCAATACGCCTCATCAAGGTCCCAGTCATTTTAGCACTCATCCGGCGGAAGCTGGCTAGTGTTTTCTCTCTTCAGTCGTTTTATCCTTTTAACCTTCTTCGATTAGTTGGTGTTGTATCAGTTTATGGTGACACACAACATACAAAAAAGGAGTAGAAGAGAAGCAAGAGCGCAGGGAGTATTACTTATATCATACCGTTTCAGTTTTCGTGATTTCATGTAATATTTGTTTGGGTTTTACATTTGGAAACATTTCTGTAAGTCCGGCTTGCGGCTATAGCTTACGTTGTTTAGTTTCTGCATTAAAAGGTTTCCCTGTTTTTTTTGTGTGGGTCGTAACAAACAGATACTGTACCAAATAAGTTAGGGTCAAGGACGGTTGAAATTGATGAGTGAGAGCACTAATCAGACCTCTGTGGATGAGAACGAGAGGGACTGGGCCTTAAGTAGGCTTATTGTCATTCAAATTACAGTGAGGACTTATGGTAGTTACCAATGAAAACCCAATGGTAAGCGGCTGTTGGCCTAACACAAATCCATGTGCAAATATTATCGAATTAGGCGGAGCGTACTCGATAAAGGACGTGTTGTTATCGATACTCCAGAGAACACAACGAGTTGTTATCAAAGATAAATATGTAATGTCAGCTTGTATGACTCCTCCTAGTGAGTAATTAATAATAATAATAATAATAATAATAATGATGATAAAAATAATAATAATAATAATAATAATAATAAATAATGATGATAATAATTAACAAATATTTCTTGTTACGAAAAAGATTGACATCGCAGCAATTAGTCGAAGAGAATACAAAAATCCGGGAAGAAACAACGACCATAATAATAATAATAATAATAATAATAATAATAATAATAATAATAATAATAATAATAATAATAATAATAATAATAACGTCGTTTGATATAACAGGGAATCGTTCGAAATGAATGTGACTGTTTTAGAGCTTAATTGTGGCATGACCCTTTACGTTTTCAATTTAAACTTAAATTCAAGCCATCATAATAAAATAATTTTATGGCAGCAACAGCAGGTCCTCTACGGCGCAATGTAGCCTACAATGTCTTGTGGACAAATCACTGTGTGGAGGCATGTGAAGATTTCTCTCTTTGTAGGGCGATGGGTCTCCAACTAGAGCAGGCAGTCAGTAATTTGATCGAAAATGTGTGATTTCTCCAATGCTGATAACAATAAAAAATATAAGAGTATGAAAAATCATTGATCATATTTCATATCCCGGGCAACTTCTAGTAGTTATTTTTAAATAGCTGTTACATTCAGTGACCCTGAATAGCGAGGTTTAATAAATTCGTTTTAATTTATCGGTCAGACGGCCAATACTTACCAGGATTACAGAGGTTAATCGTTGATAGATCACCTGGAAATGTTTAACACGGTGTATGAGGTCAGTTCATTTAGACAAAACAGAGATATTATTGAAGATGACAGACGGTGTGACATTTTGTCGAGTTGAAAAACGAATGGTGGTTTAAAATAAATAAAGATATCGAATGATATGATTCGACCCCAAGAACACATGTAAGACGGACGTTCAGCCATCATCGTGTTTGTCTCTATTTCCAGGCTTATCGATGGGCAGTATCTAGTGTATCTGGGACATCGCGCTGGTCAACATCGGAAGATGCTTTGCTTAGCGAACAGTGTGAGAATGCGTGTTATAATGTGCACGTCGGCTTCGCCGTAGCTCCAAGCAACCTGCGCACAGCCTCACGTGTGCGCGTTATTCGTGTTTTGGCAACCTTCACTCGGGCCGAATTGAGTCTTATCCACTATATTCAATGGAGCATATCGCATAATAAAAGCTCACCTTTCAGGAACACGTAATAATAATTCGCTTGCCATCCCTGTTAAAGCACCCTATACATCCATTGCTGCACTACACCTATCTTGGTAAAAAAATGTGATATCTAAACTAATGTTTATACTGTCAAAAGTGAGCATCTGTTTCCTTACACGTAATTTCATGCTGTGTCCAGTAGGGATAAGACGGAAAGTAAACAAATTAATTAGTTTAGAGAACTTTAGGTTCTCTCTTGCGCTAATCAATTCCCCCAACCAATAAAGCGTTCGAAAATCTCATCAGGAAGCAGCGTTATATTGCTATAGCTGAATTGCAGAGGTGAGCAAAACCGTGATAAGAAGAAAGATAACGATAAACCCTGGTCGAAATAGAAGAGAAATAAGAAGTTAGAAAACGTGTCAAATTCCAATATAATTCTTTGAATTTTCGAGTTATGTTAAACTCAGAAAAGAATTAGAAAACAAAGAAGCGAATAAACTGTGAATGACCCGGAAACGTTAAGCGTCAATGTATAAACATCAAATCAGATCAGCAGATGTACGCAGACGTCAAACGACCTACTTTGAGAAATTGATAAGGACTTAGATGATATCACATAGTAAAACGTGAGAGAAGATATAAGAATACATGAAAGAATAAGTATGTGTCCGAACGCAGCATTTTCTTAGAAATATTCAGATTATATGTGATTAGGCAATAATTAGTTACCTGTTGCTTTCATCAGTAAACGTTGCAAATCATAGAATTTCCTATTTTAAAGTCAGTTCTTTTGCCTTCCGTTATTATTATTATTATTATTATTATTATTATTATTATTATTATTATTATTATTATTATTATTATTCGCTAGAAGATTTGTACACAGACCAACATCAATCAATTCTCTTCGACCACAACATGGAGTCTGACTGACAACAGGTCTCCCCAAAGTCCCAGTACTCACCTGCTCCTTTGATACATTTTGCAAATTATTTTGTATTATAGATTTACCCGGTTATCATTGCCAGGAAAATAAACTTTTAACCTCTAAAACACTGCCATTGAGCGCTGCGAATCCGTAGAGTAAAAATATAAAGGACGAATTTAAATCCAGTAAAAATGGTACTATTTCGTGCAGCCTCCTGCGTTACATTGAAATATTCATTAATTTGAGGGGGATACATATGCTAAATAGATCGGAGGTTATGTCGAGCAAAACCTTGTGAGAATAAAACTCAAGATAAAAACAATAGTCAATTTTGTCAAATAGTACAGTTATTTTATAGTACATGATTTCTGTAACGTGCATCCAGGAGACAGGCGCCCGCGTGTTTGCGTGTTGTATGGGTACGTGGGAGAGACGGATGAGGGGAGAAGACTTACCTCGAGACCAGCTCAGCGTTACCGGCCAAAAATAGAAAAGAAAGACCAAGATGGCGGCCACCGTCTTTTTTAAAATATGGTGTCTCGCAAAGTCACACGAATTCTCGCAATATGCAAATTTAGCCGGTCTAGAACGACGATAAAAGGAGGTGATTAAAAAGACGTGGGGAGAGCGAATATTGAGTTGGCCGGGGAATCGTGTGGCTGTTGTTTCTTGTGCCGTGTGAGGATATTTTACCGTTGTTGGATTCCGTGCAGAACCGGTGTATAAAGATTGTTGAATTGCTGCAACATTTATAACATCTTTTCCTGAACTTACCGTGTTAAAAAGAGAGTCGGGTGCCATCTCGAATTTTTCCTTACACATTTCTGTTACAAGCTATCTCGGCCATTTGGCCTCTAGGACTATGACCGAGTCGAAATTTGACTTAAAGCTCATACCCGAGTTTGACGGGTCCACGTCCATCGTCGACTGGCTTGAAAGGGTCGAGCTGACGTGCGACCTTTGTGAGGTGAAAAGGGTACACACTGTGATTCCCCTGAGATTGGCTGGGGGTGCCTTGAGTGTATATCAGCAACTCAGTGCTGCTGAAAAGGGAGATGTCACCGCAATTAAAGCTGCGGTGTACAAGGCATTTGCCATGGATCCTTGTATGGCCTATTAAAAATTTGCTTCCCGAAAACTTCTACCGGAGGAAAGCGTGGACGTTTTCTTCGCTGAGTTAAAGAAACTCGCAGTTCTGTTCGGTGGAGGGGTTTCGGAGCGGACGCCCGCGTACGCGTTTGTGGCGGGCCTTCCCACTCGGGTGAAGCAGCTACTGAGAGACTCAACCAGCGTTTCAACAACGACCATGGAACATTGATGGAACGTGCTCGAGCCATCATCAAAGATGAGGAGGACCTGGGGAACCAGTTGTGATGGCGACACAGACAGGCCAGATTGGCGCTCGGGAGATTCCGAATCAGAACCATGAAAGCAATGGGAAATGTTTTCGCTGCGGCCGACGCGGACATTTTGCAAGGAATTGCACCAACAGGGGTGTGTGCGCTGCTTTAATTGTGGCGGTTTGGGGCATCTAGCCCAAAACTGTGCGGGAAACGTATCAGGGGAGAGGACGTCAGCGCCGCCCTGCTCCCCGAGCAAAATTTGAACAAGGCGCAACCAGTGATGGCCGTCTACGTAAACAGGATACCCTGCTCAGCACTTCTCGAGTCAGGCTGGTCGCATACTATAGTGAGCGACAGGCTGTGTCCAAGTTGGACAAAGAGGAAGATCAAAGTCACCACGATAGGAGGCGAGACCCAGACATGCTGTGGAGCTGGAAATGTCGAGATCTACACGGACACCGGTGCAGCCACTAAGATCAATGTGCTCGTGACCCAAGGAAATCTCCTGGGGTTTGACCTGTTGCTCGGATACGACGCCATCAAGGGGCTGGGGGGAGTCGCAATTCATCGGGATGGAAAGGTGCGATTCCTGGAGGCCCCAGTGTGTGCAGCGCTCCATATCGATCGGTCGGATTTTACAGTGGACTACGACTCGCACAAGAGGGCCTGGAATGCATCTTGGAAGTGGACCGAGGGAATGGCACCGACTAAACTGAAGAATGGGGTTGCAGAGTACCCTATACCCAGTGAGGCCCGAGCAGAATACGAAAGGGAACTAAAGGCGTGGATCCAAGATGGCTGGTTAATCCCCTACCCTGAGGACAAGCTTGGGCCTCCCAAGGGTCTAATACCCTTGATGGCAGTAGTCCAGCATAACAAGTCGAAAGTACGGCCCGTGCTGGACTATAGGGAGCTTAACAAGTATATTGAAGCCTACACTGCCGATGCTGACGTATGCGCCAGCAAGTTGAGGGAATGGCGTCAGAAAGGCACTAATGTCTCGATATTGGATTTGCGAAAAGCCTATTTACAGGTGCGAGTTAATGAGACGTTGTGGCCGTTCCAGGCAGTTTGGTTCCAGGGGCAGAGGTACTGCCTTATACGCCTTGGCTTTGGCCTAAATGTGGCACCACAGATCATGAAGACTATTGTCAACACAGTATTGTCCCAAGAAAATCCCATGAGGGACTCAACGTCAGCTTACATTGATGACGTATACGTCAATGAAGATGTACAGTCTGCGTCGTGTGTCAAAGAAAAGTTGGCTCAGTTTGGTCTGGAATGCAAGAATCCCGAACGTTTAAGGGAAGGAGCACGTGTATTGGGATTGGATGTTTACGAAGGAGATGGCACCCTACAATGGAGGCGTTGCAGTAACATTCCAAGCATCCCCGACCTCGTTACAAGGCGGACCGTTCTTTCTTGGTGTGGAAAACGTGTTGGTCACTTACCGGTCTGTGGCTGGCTCCGCGCAGCTGTTGGTGTAATTAAACGCAGAGCAAATTTAACAACCGCGGGTTGGGATGACATATCCGATGATGTCCTACTAACTCTGATGATTAAAGAGACACTGGAGAGAGTAAACAAGAAGGACCCTGCCTGTGGGCGGTAGTGTGTTAACGGAGACAACGTAGGTGTGTGGGTTGATGTCAGTTCTTTGGTGTTGGGAGTATCGTTGGAGCAAGGAGGAAACGTGTTCGAGGATGAGTGTTGGCTGCGGCCCGTAACAGATTCTCAGCATATCAACCTGGCAGAGCTGGATACTGTTGTAAAGGGGGTAAATCTGGCCCTGCAGTGGCAGTCTAAGAAGTTGACCTTGTACACAGATTCTCTCTGTGTCTACCACTGGGTGTCTGACACACTTTCAGGACGGACACGAATCCGTACCAAGGCAGCAAGCGAAATGTTAATACGGAGAAGGCTAGACACGCTAAAAAACCTGGTATCTGAGTATGGGCTGTCACTGAGCGTCACTCTGGTGCCATCACATTGTAATCGTGCTGACCAACTGACCCGTGTACCTCACAACTTGTATGAAGCCGCGAAGATGGGAATGGAGATTACTGATCGATCTTGTGCAGTTGCAATCGACCCATGTCAAATACAAAAAAAAATTCATGCACAGAGCGGACATCCGGGTATCAAGAGGACCCTTTATTTTGTGAGGCGCGTATACCCAGCAGTGACCAAGATGGATGTCAGACAGATCGTCAGAAATTGTGAGGCTTGCCAGTCTATTGATCCTGCACCAGAGCCATAGCAGAAGGGTCGCTTGGAAGTTGAGAGTGTGTGGCAGCGGCTGGCCATGGATATTACGCATTACAGTGGCAAGCCCTTTCTAACTCTCATTTATTGCGGGCCTACGAGATTTGCGGTGTGGCGGCAGATGACTAGACAGGATTCAGCAAATGTTGTCCGCCACCTATCATCCATTTTTTTTGAGCGAGGTGCGCCGGAAGAGCTCCTGACTGACAATGATGCAGCGTTTTGTAGCCAGCAAGTTCGGCAGTTGTTAGATGAGTGGGGCGTCCGACTACGGTTGCGATGTGCGCATGTACCGTCAGGAAATGACATTCCTGAAAGAAGCCATCGCAGCATCAAGAGAATTGCTGCCAGGAAGCGATGTACTATTACGGAAGCCACATATTGGTACAACATTACGCCAAAGGACGGGACGTCCCCTTCAACCGCACCTGCGAATGCTATTTACACGTACCGAGTCGGAGTGAAGGGAATCAACACTACGCAGCCAGCCGACAAGGGAACATATAACAGATATGAAGTGGGAGATCCAGTGTGGGTGCGGCCCCCAGGAAATCGGTGCACCGACAAGTTTAAGCGAGGACAAATATCTGGAGTGATTAGCCAGCAGTCTGTTTTGGTCGATGGAACCCCACGACATGTGCGAGATCTTCGCCCAGCTACCGAGGTGCGTCACACAACTACAGAAGAAAGCAGTTAAGCGTCTAGCGATGAGCTGCCGATGCACGGATTCAGTGAGCCCCCTCCAGAGACTGATAGCGATACTTCATCTGATGAGGCGGAACCAAATCCAGAGCCCGAATCTGAAACAGTGAATGTACCTCTTCGCAGAAGCACACGCACTAAAAGCCCCCCGGTGCTCTCTATGTGATTATCAGATCAGGGGGGAGTGTAACGTGCATCCAGGAGACAAGCGCCCGCGTGTTTGCGTGTTGTGTGGGTACGTGGGAGAGACGGATGAGGGGAGAAGACTTACCTCGAGACCAGCTCAGCGTTACCGGCCAAAAATAGAAAAGAAAGCCCAAGATGGCGGTCGCCGTCTTTTGTAAAGTATGATGTCTCGCAAAGTCACACGAATTCTCGGAATATGCAAATTTAGCCGGTCTAGAACGACGATAAAAGGAGGTGATTAAAAAGACGTGGGGAGAGCGACGATTGAGTTGGCCGGGGAATCGTGTGGATGTTGCTTCTTGTGCCGTGTTAGGATATTTTACCGTTGTTGGATTCCGTGCAGAACCAGTGTACAAAGATTATTGAATTGCTGCAACATTTATAACATCTTTTCCAGAACGTTCCGTGTTAAAGAGAGAGTCAGGCGCCATCTCGAATCTTTTCTTATACATTTCTGTTACAATTTCTAACGAGATATGGCTATGTGTCAGATATATTAATATTTTATTCTATAAAACTTTAAGAAACTGTTGTGGGGGAATCACCCTCCAAATGGGCTGTTCTATCCATTATATAAACCATGGAGCTTTTGATCCCAGGTGTGGATTAAACACCAGAGCGACCCTCGGTTGCTAGGTGACGTTTACTACTCTTTTCAGTTGTAACCTTTTTACGTTGGTGTCTCAGTAATACATTGTTTAAACTTTATCCCGTTGTTATGTTTTCTTTGTGGCTTATTACAAGCCATAACAGAAACCAACAACAACAGCAGAGTTGAGACCAGCAAAAGCTAGTACCAATCTTCTTAATACGAATGTTATTCTATTTCAAGTTCAAATAATGTTTTCGTTGATGCAGAAATTTAAGTAACATAATATATTGCAATTATATCACAAACATTGCTATCAGAACATGACTGTGTTAATTCCTCATTATTCTGGATTATATTTTGATTCCAAATAAAATTATTGAGCCTTTCGACGAAATTTTGATATTAACCAAATTTTGTGTAATTTGAATTCTTCAGCATCCTTTATTTTGAAATAAGAGGAAATTGAAAATAACAGGAATGGAACAAAAATTACTTACGATATGTCTATTAAAAAATAAAGAGTCTATAAGTGATACGAGGCTATATGCCAATAGAAACTATAAGGGTACACAGACAGTTACAACTTTTTATAAAGATGTGTGGATTTATCTAAAAGCTGAAATATCGACTTCGAAATCAAATAAAGCTTGACCATTTTTCAACCCTAAAAATCCTTACAAACAGTAAAAGCGGTGCTGGATAGTTTATTTCTATTTTTAATCGAGTTTGTAAAACTTGCAGGACATTTCCAGCGAGACCTCACATGTACTTTAAGGATAAGTCTACTTTTCATCAACTGTGTTCTTAGTCTAAATCAGTAATTTCTTACAAATTTTTATTTAGACAAGATTAACATATGTAGAAAAACTTACTGCAGTACTCCTTTACTACTGCTTACAAGTTCGTTATTTAAAAACCAGTAGAACATGGCTATATTCATAGACCGCACCATAAGCCATTAAACGCAGTTCATACGATTTATCCCTTTTAGTATTTTCGTAGTTTTTTTTTTATATTCCGGCTTGAAATAATTAATTTCTCATTAACGATTATTATTTTAACTTTTGTAATCAGTGTCCATAATACAAAATATAAATTAAAATTATTTCAAAACTTAGTCTGTACAGAAAAAAGTTATTGAGACACAGGACATCTTACAGAGATTAATGACCGCAGTTACATTGTACCTACTGATTAAAATGTAAGATGTAAAATAACAAATAAAAAACAGTTGGAATTTTTTATTTATAAAAATAACGGCATCGCCCTCTAAAATTCATTAATATCTGAAATATAAATATTCTCTCGTGATATTAACCTGAGGACATGGAAATGGTTTTATAATCTTGGAAATTAGTGATAAACCTAGGAAGCAAAGAGAAATAAAATATGCAGGATGCAGCAAAAATTTCCATACCAAATTCTTTTAGAGGATGTTTAAAAATCAGGCTTGCCGTGCGATAACGATAACTATCATAAGGAGATACTTTTCCTAATCTATTTTGTACTAAAAGCGTCGTGTTTAGGTTAACATATGTAGGGATATTTCAGAAAGATATAAATGATTCTTTAACAAGCTGAATAAAACAGGTTATAAGTAATCATTGTGATATGTCCACATAATAGCAAGGTGCATAAAATAAATTATAATTTTTCAACAAGCCACGTCTACAAACAGGCAAAAAACATTTTCACCGTTCTGATACTATTGGTTCTTGTAGTTTAACTTTTACTTTTACAGCATTATATGATATATAGTTTTCCATGAAATGCGCATGTATTGAAACAAAACGACCCGATAGGAACTATACATCTTTTTGCTGGAGCTTTGGTACAATTTTTAGGAAACCAATCGTATTTGTGGAATTCTTTAACCTGACTTTTACAGACGTATATTTTGTGTACAGCAACTGTTTCTACTTACTTCCATCTTCAGAAAAGTTGACCACAAGACTAGTGTCATTATAGATCGGTATGTATCTTCTTCACTTATGTAGAACAGAAATATTAAAGTGTGATATTTTTAAAAAGGATACACCACTTATCAATGCCCGAATCCTAAATGAAGCATAATAATTAATGAATGCAGTATGATTGTGTAGTAATCTTTAATCATGTAGGTTAGGTAAAATGTTGATTATTTAATAGGACGGCTAAAAAAGAACTGCTTTACATTAGAGTTGAATACATTTTGAAACTAGCTGTTTGAATTATATTAAAGCAGTTATGCCATATTAAAATCATGGATGGAAGAGAAAAAATGAATTAAATCCCAGAATAAGAAAAAAAACTTAACGAAGACATGGAACAAGAAAGAGAAACCACACTACAGAATCCTATTTATAAGTGAATCGCTATATATGATACATACAGATGAATACATCGTTACATATGATACATACAAATAAATAAATCGTTACATATTATACGTAAAAATAAATGAATCGTTACATATGATGGATACAGATAAATAAATCGCTACATATCATACATGAAGATAAACGCCAAGTTATCATTTTAATGCAGAATGAAATGAAATAGCGTGACTGAATTCGGCACCTGCGTGACACCTAGCAGAGATAAAGCGATAGATAAATTCTCTTGGAAGATCCCCCCGGTGCATGATACTGTTCTTGGTCGGTTTATATAATGGAAGATTCTGGTGATTTAAAGAGATATATTGTCAGATACACATTTGTGTAGACCATGTGATTATTATCGGTTTTATATCATTGAAAATGATTCTTAATATAATTAATATTATAATAAAGTTAGAGTTTGGCTTCATTCGTACTGTATAGCAACCATTATACGTTATTAAAATAATATCGGAGTTTATGGAACAGATTAAAAAGTGATTGTAATTTTGGTGAATGATTTATATTAAGCGATATCTCCATGACTGGATTATTTTTGCCACACCGGGGCTGGTGCATCGGACACTCGTCTCTCTCTTCTCGAAAGGGTTCAAAAACGAGTCCTTTAATTAATCTGTACTGAACTATCAACTAATCTTCAACCTTTGTCCCATCGCCAAAACCTGGCATCCTCATGCCTATTTTACAAATGTTTAAATAGCAAGTGCTCTGACGATCTTCGAGTACTAGTACCCTATCGACGGCAACGCCGTCGACAAACCTGAAAAACAGAAAAAAAAAACTCTTCACTGTAGACATCCTGGGATACCGTAAAGCCCTCTACTCGAATAGCTTTTTCCCTCGGACTTCTGCAATTAAAAATTTCATCCAGGACCACTCCTTTTCTGACTGTACTGACATGCAGACATACAAGTGTAGTATGAACAGCCATCTTGCTGGCCAACTCTATATAAAGTATCCCTGCAAATCTGATCGCAAATAATAACACCCCAAGGAGAAGGTTGCCCTGTATCTTGTTGCATGTGAAACGTCATTATAAAAAGCAGAGATTTCTTCAGTCCATAATACCATGGTACAAGACCTAACTTGTATACCTAGAAAATCTTTCAATAGCTTGAGAAAAAATAAGATATGAGAACAAAAAATAATTTATGAAACAAACACATGTTTATTCTCAATTATGTAAAAGTATCAACTTTATATAATTTGCAAAGAATGGTGTAGTATAATGAACCGGGTGTTAGGTTTGAACTCACAGGTGGGATCGAATGACGTAATCAAATGCCAATTAACTTGTCCGTAATTAATACAATAAGTATAACCGAACGCGTATGAGGGCGTGAAAAATAGCAACAGAAGCTGTAAGATAACTGGGTTCCTGAAAAAAAATTCTACATATGACAATTAGGAAGTGTGCAGGCGAGTTAACGCGAGATAAAAACGAAGAAATCGCTGCCGAAGAAGACAGACGTGTAAAATGAAGGGAGCGGAAAAATACCGTCGAAAAATATGGACATATAAGATATGATTGTTTGGTGGAGCAAACGATAGCGCCTTTAAACTAAAACCGAGATAAGGAAAAAGAAAAATGGTAATAAAGAACTAATATTCGAGTCGAATTTTTTTTTTTTTTGTTTGTCGTTCCTTTCTGACGGTGCCAGATGGTGTGGGGAGTCCGAGAGAAGTTTCAATTTAACCCAACATCGTTTGAGTGTAACGGCCACGTAAAAGGGTATAAGAAGTTATTATAAATTATGGTAATTTGTGCACGAACCACAAAAAATTCGGACTGCAGACTTTTTTTTTTATCTGTCAGTGAATTAATTTCTGTTTTGAATTAAAAAAAAATATGCTACAAGCTAAGGACTGATGATGTCTCGCTAATTTTTATTTCAGTCAACCAAAAGACAGCGACTCCGTGTGAAAACCGATAAATTATATTGATTTAATTTTTTTTCATTTCATAGTTAGAATTAGCCAGAGGGGCAAACAACAATTGACCCAGTGAAATACAAGTGTGTCATCTTTGAAAACAATCAGCGATTTGGCAATTTGTCATTGATTAAGGACAGAGCTCGAAGATAAATGTATATTATTACTTATTTGTTCTTATTTTCAGAGAGCGTCGTTTTATATTTTATCATATCTGTTAAAATAAATAAAATGTTTAAAAAATAAAACAGCAAGGAAAATAAAAAAACACACTAAGTATTGGACGGAATTTGAATTAGAATATACAGGCATGCCTGTTTCTTATTATTATAATAATGGAACAAAATAGGGGTTTGAATAGATCTGTTGTTACATACACTTCAGAGTAATCAAGTAGAAACATCTGTTTCTAACCATTAAAATAAATTATCGTATATTTAGGCGTATAAGACGACCCTCAGGCTAAAAAAGCATCTTTAAAAACCAATATTTCATAAGATACCGGGCGTTGCAATCTTTAGCATAGGCTAAAAAACGTGGTTTTGTCATTTAGCCGTCCTGTCAGGCAACCGATATATTATAAATTAATGAAGATGGGGTTCAATTTGTTACCTCGTCTTATCTGACATCACCTTATACGCCGAAATATATGGTAAGTAAAATTTAACATTAATAATTCATTAATTAATATTAACAATAATATTCCGAAGCAAAAAAATAGTTTTCTACTCTGGCTTGAAATACATCATTCATGCGTTATTCACACACACCCACACACACACACACACACACACGCACGCACGCACGCACGCACGCACACACATATATATATATATTTATATATAAAAGGGAACGTGTCTGTGTATCTGTGTGTTTGTGTACATTTCCCTACGCAATAACTCTTTCAGTTTTAGTATACAGACTAGAAATTTGATATACAGGGTACTGAGATTTTCGAACATCGATTTGCTCGGTTTGGGCCTGAAATTTGGCGATTAAGGGGTCAAAGTTCAACGATTTGACCTTTGAGAACTCTACCAAACTCCTCCGACAATTTTGGGTCTACGCACTTAAAATTTTAGATATAGGTTCCTCAGGCATGGATCTAACTAAATAACTTGATTGGATCCCAAAACAATACATTTTAAGGGGTCATAATAGGCGGCAAAGTTGAAAAAAATTGACCTCTGCGGTCTCTTCCAAATTACTCACACAATTTCTGGTCTAAATATTTGAAATTTTACATAAAGAGTGTTCAGAGATAGGGCAAGCTTTTTTTATCAGTTTAGGCTGAAAATTTTTAGTTACCAATATATAAATGTATGTATGTTTGTTTGTTTGCATGTCTGCCTGAAACTTTCAATAGAGGGGACGGATTTTACCAAGATCAGTATCGTTTTAATGGCTTTAAATTGGCTAAAAACATTAATATCTACCCCTTCAACTACCCACTTTTCTACAAGGGGGGTCACTTTTTCGCCGATATTTTTTAAAGTTACCATCTCCTTTAGATTGTCTAGCCTAACTTTTAAAAAAATGTCGCTTCCGGTTTGGCAGTGGTTGTAACAGCATAAACGTTATGTTTTTCCTACTTTGCTGTTCGGGTTCGAGCCTGCCCTCCTATTTCCACTTTTTTTTTCGCTCAACATACCCATCAGAAAACCCGGGAGGAAATTCTAGTATGTATATATATATATATATATATATATATATATATATATATATATATATATATATATATAACCGGCTCCTGAAGTAAACTTACGTTTATCGCTTATTGTAGTAAGACATTAATGGATGTGTTAGCTTATATAAGTATTAGTTAAAATATTTTTTATTTACGTAGATACAAGTAGATTTCCACAAAGTATATCTTATTACACACGGATGGTAACACAGAAATTACGCCATGACATGCCAGAAAATATGCAGGCTTCGTGTTATAATAAGAAAAAATTTTTTTTAAAATTCTCAGTGAGTGTGGCTTTGTTGTAAAAATATATTAATATATTATTAGTGAAACACCAATGTAGATGCGTTTCAAGAAAGTTCGACGAAGCGTTAAAATAATTGTGAATACTAAATGACCATGCATTCGATCTCTTCTCCATAATATGGTGAAGCTCACAAGACGATGAACTTGCGTTTTATTGAATAAACTTATCATTTTCATTAAGCGTCATTCAATTAATTGCCATAAAAAATAACACACCAACTGTGAACTTATCTTTCAAACTACTTGACAACATTCACAGGCAATTTACACTGTCCTGTATATATTTCATAGGAAACAATGCAAAGGATGATAGAAAGGAAATGGACGTTTATCGTAGCAGAAGGGCAGTCACACAATAGCGAATTTTATATATTTACAAAGCCACAAATCGCCATCCATTGGGTTTTGGGGAATAAAGTTGGGCTGGTTTATTCAGTAACTTCTCTCTTTTTTACAGGTTTCAACTTAATAATGGAGCTAAGAAACAAACGAATTCCCTATCACATCGCCTCAGTTTTGCACATCTACGCTTATTATAGAAGTATATTATTTAAACGCGTTCTTATTACAGCGTAGTAATTGTGTTCATCCGACGTAAATAACGCCAACTAATCAGACAAGCATCTGCATCCCCTCTCTCCGCTATCAATTTTACGTCACCAGATGCCGCAAAACATTTACTTAAAACGTTCGTAACGTGGGATGTCAAACATTGAACCCCCTTCTTATTTTCTCATTAAACTAACATGCAGAAATGTCAATATAATGCCAACAGACATCTCCCTGCTAAACTCATTACAGTTTCTTGTACATATGACACCAGAACTTGATGAATTTTAGCTACGAATTTTATCTGAAGCTTCGCGGGAAACAATATGCATGTAACGAAGAAAAAATAATGTATGGTATCAATAAGCTGGTTTGAATGAACAACTGAGTTATATAGTGGTCACATGTAAACAATTAGTGCGAAAATATAGTGATAGAATCATATGGTGTCCGTAACATTAATTCAGTGCTCTTGCCGAAGCTGTCACCAAGTAGAATAGATTTAGAAACTGGATATTGGAAATAAAGACATATTAAATAAAACACACAATATTGTATACAAAATAAAATTAAACTAAGTAATGTATGTGACAACAGTATATTATTCTCCGTTTTTTTTCTCAGGTATATATCCATTCATATCTTATATTTTACGTAAAACGACGTGGTTGATATAGAAAACCAGTCATACAAACGTCGCTCACATCCTTGCGTTTTATTAATGAGGTTAAACACCAGTAAAGTCATCATAACTTTTGTTTTACTGAAAAAAGTGAGATTTGTTCACAATATAGCGTAGAACATGTTCTATTAACTGTAAAACTGGCTTGAAATTTGGTCGAAATTTAGTGTGCAACGAAGCTTTAAATCAGTTCTAAATGACTGATATTGTCACTTAACAATACGTTCAAACACTACCCTGTTATTAATTATATCTATATCTATCTATATATATATATATACATTTATATATATATATATATATATATATATATATATATATATATATATATATATATACTCATTTATACATATATATATATATATATATATATATAGTGTAAAAAAGATTTGAATAAAAAAAAATACAAAACTAAAAATGAAGAATGCAGTTTAGATTCCGGGAAGGAAAAAAATATTAATTTTTATCCATCGCAGACTAAGCACCTTCATTATCCGATTTCTAAAAAGGTTTAAATAACCAAAGGGAATTTTAAAACAGAATGTAACTACATAAGGTTAAAAAGAGAAAACCTTAACTAAAAATTTTTAAATAGAATATATATATATATATATATATATATATATATATATATAAATTAATTACCTACCGACGCTAGTGTTTCATCCTTTCGAAAATCATCAGTGAATGGTGTCACGATTAATACCGATCGAGAGATACAAACTCGGCAACGAAGTCATCTCTGACTCCATATATATATATATATATATATATATATATATATATATATATATATATATATATATACATACATGTATACATATGCATACACACACATATATCTGTATATTTTCCAATTGTGACTATAATATATAATTAATCAAAATAAGTATAATATAATATAATTATCAATCCTCATTTTGCAATCAAAAGAACATAATTCATAGAGGCATTACAACTCACGTAATTGCATTTTTACCTGCTTGAAGCAATTTTCCAATCGAGATTGACCAAGAGGTAAATCATAAACACTTTTAAAACATCCTGCCATTAGACATTTATATAGATTGTCGACATTTTGTGATCATTTACTTTAATTACAGTCTCATAAATTCAAGAACATAAGTAAAACAATGTATTTAACGACGCATGAATTGGTCAAAGCAGACTATCGATATTGTAAAGAATCAATGTATCGATTGATTTGTAATCTTATTAGTCCCTCTAGTGGCTTTGTCTTTAAGCAAATTGAGTGCTGCTATTTTAAACACTTTGGAAAGTAATTGCAAATACACACCAATAAACAAATAATAATTTAATTAGTATATTGTTTCATAACAAATATATAGTCTCTATTTACAGTCAAAACAACGCCAGTGTAAACGTGTAGGCTTTTAATGTTTTATTCCATATGATATTCCCCCCTCGCCAATCTGTCACGAGAAACACCCGTCTAGCTGAATCCACTGTGAAAAATTTCCCCCACTCTATATCCGTGCCTAAATCAAAACGCGGATTCCATGTCAAAGCTTCTTTCTTAGAACTTCACGCCTGTGGAACTCTGTTCCGTCTGCCTGCTTCCCTCCGGACTACAATTTGGATGTATTCAAGTCCAATGTTAACAAATTCCTAATGAACCGCCCCCTTAAGTAAACACTTCAGCAAATCTTCTCACTAACCTAATGTACTTGCAATAACACTTTCCCTGAGTGGCTTCCGGGCCTTGTTAAGTGGTGATCACTGTGTAAAAAAAAAAAAAAAGAAGATAATTCGCATTTTGAAGCTATGAGAACTATCGCCTGATGAAAGTCATTTGTCTTCTCATGGCTAACTTATTGTATGATATGGTTACTATTTTGCTTTTTGATCCAATTGTTTTATGGTAAGTTGTTTTTTTGTGTGACCGCTTATCAACAATTTTAGAATAACTTTATATCGAAACCATGAACTTTAGAAAAAAAGGTATTCTTTAATTATTTTATAGTTTCAGTTATGTATTCATCGCCTTGTTTTGTTTGTTTTTTCTTAGAAAAATATTTTTTGGTTTATGTTTTGTAGATCATAGTTGCGTTTTGCAAAAGGATAAAAATAACAATAACATAGGTATTTGGTGCGTTTTCAGAATGTTCCGTCTGGTAGCACGCGAATCAAACGTCGGGTTATTTGTATAATACTATATCTGTTGCAAGAATACCCATCTAAATCAAATAGATAAGCATATTTCACCTCTTCCTCCCTACTTGGATTTTTATTGTTTGACTTTGTTAATTCATTACAGTTAGCAGTTATTGAATATATATTATATCAGAGAGTATATTACAGTTATAAAGCCACCGTTCGTCATTGGACAGTATTCAAAAGGTGTACTTAATCTTAAAACATCATGCCGTTTTTATTCAGCTCTAATATCGCCAGAGCATTGTATCCCTGGGTTGTGTGGTAATTCTGGAACTGATAAAAATGGTAACTAAAGTAACCAAACTCCAGAGCGATGTAACGTAATGAACAATAACGAGTGAGTAAAACAAAATACATCCCAGATTCGAACCTTTGACGTAAAAATACGGAATGGACAACAAAGCGGCAATAAGTTTAGTGATAAAAACAATTTTGGACCAGACACGGAGATTTACGATGTTGAGTCGCACGCTACAAATCGATATATCCTTGCAAACAACTATCTCCCTCTCTCTGCTACACGTTACACCAAAGACCACCAATGTTAAACTTAAATGGTGATTGATTTATACCAAGAAAGAATTTGTATTTTAGTATTACCAACATAGCAATCCCCCCGACCGCAATCGAAAACATTTAAACGTTAAAATAGATTAAATTCGAAGCACAGTGTAATGCAACACAAAGTCAAACGTAATGTAAAAGCCTCGGACTAAATTCACAAGCAGTAAATTCCAACGCCTTCACTGTAGAGGTCCGCATGTGAGAGAAAGTCTTTCTGAAAGTTTGTTTAATTCAAATGAAATATATCCTATATCCTGCTTCCTAACTAATGTAACATATAAAAATGAATAATGTAAACCGACATATCGCTGCTACCTTGATTATTTCTGTATTAATTGTCAACTAATTCACACGAATATATATATATATATATATATATATATATATATATATATATATATATATATATATATATATATATATATGTATATTAAGAACACCGAACGCAGTGCCATAATTAATTACTGAGGTTTACGCTTCTAAAGTATATTTCTCCTAAGCCTACATTAGATAAAGAGGATAAATAAGGGATGAGGGCAAGAAAAAACTTTTTCCCCACCCCGTATTTATCTACTTTAACTAATGTAGGCTTAGGAGAAATATACTTTAGAAGTGTATTTTGGTCTTTTTGAAATTTTCTTTTTAAAGGTGTATGTTTAAACTACAAAAAAACATTTAGTAATCAGTTATGGCACTACTTTAAAACTATTATGAAATTATGTACCCATAAAAAGTTTATATATATATATATATATATATATATATATATATATACTTGTTTATTGTTATATAAACATGCTCACATCCCGCTGCTACAAATAGCCACTTGTTTCAATCAAACAACAGATATCATCAGGCAGCGACTTGACTTTGAACTTTTGAATAGTCAAGTCCTGCCTGATGATATCTGTTGTTTGATTGAAACAAGTGGCTATTTGTAGCAGCGGGATGTGAGCATGTTTATATAACAATAAACAAGTATCTTCCGCTCTTTTTATTGAGCACTATCAAACAACCTCGTTGAATTCATTAGTCCATTACTTTGGAATATAAAAAAAAACCCGAGTATATATATATATATATATATATATATATATATATATATATATATATATATTTCATCGAAGAGCACAGATAAATTTTGTTGTTTTCTCTTGCAATCCGTTTTTTAATTGCTTGTCGACTTTGTCAGATGCATTTACATTAAAATTGCCCCATGAGAACGTGTGTCTCCAAAAATAAAACGCACATGGGCATGACAAGGACCAGTATCTTCGTCGACAAACATGCAGCCTATATCTCTCATATAGCTCAATTTACCAGCTCTCACAATACACACCACCCCCAAAACCGAAGTTAAAGTTATACTAATAATAACACCGACATTTCAGCTGTCTCAAACTCTTATGTGTTCCTCCCAATTATTGAATTTGAATACGTTCTAAACCCATATGAAAAAAACGACAATTATCAAGGGGAAGCTCACTGAAGTGCTTTGAAGTATTGTAAGTATTTAACACGATTTTAATCGTCTTTTAATTAAAGTCACCAACGCAATTTGTTATTTTTTATCACTCGCCTGACGAAGAATTATTGAAATCGAAAATTTCGCGAAACGGGAAATTACTTTTAAAACACGAACAGTATGTTTAAGTACTAGCCCGCCAAAAGAAAATACGGATTGCAAGAGAAACAAGCAATAATCATCCCTGCTCTTCAACGTTACAGGCTTTAGATAAAAAAATATTGCCTATATATATATATATATATATATATATATATATATATATATATATATATATATATATATATATATATATACATATATATATACATATATATATACACACATATATATACACATATATATACACACACACATATATATACACACACATATATACACACACATATATACACACACACATATATATATATATATATATATATATATGAATAAAAAATCAAGACGATAAATATATAGACCTTTATATTTTTCTATATTTATTTCCTGTGTTGACGTGTAGGAATATATTGTATATATATATACATACATATATATATATATATATATATATATATATATATATATATAATTCTCTGTTTGAAAAAATCTAAACTTTTTAAAGATATAATTTTGTAATTAAAAAAACATTCTTTTTGCATTGTTTCTTTTTGTTCTATTGTCTCTCTCATATTACTTTCCTCTTTTTCTATTCCTAATGCGTTTTTGAAGTCACCGTTGTCTTAATATTTTTGTACTCTTGAATGATTTGACTTAAGTGCGTTTCTCTTTTATACAACATTTTCTAACAATTATTGGCTTCATAACACTATAAAATCGATATGTAATTTTATTCTTTAATTCTATCTTGTTTTTTATTTTGGTTCTTTTTAATCTGGTAAACATTTTTTAACTTGATAAGTTTGTCTCATTATTGACAATAAATTCTTCAGAGTATTCTGGTTACCAAATAAATAAATAATTATGTGTGGGTGAATGCCTGATAAATTTTTACAGTAATCTTTGTTAGCGTGCGTTAATAATATATGATCAAAGTGATAACGTTGAAAGATAAATTATCTACATAATGAATGAAAAGCAATATTTTGACATCATATTTTTACTTTTTAAGCACACTCATATATATATCTATCTATCTATCTATCTATATATATATATATATGTATATATATACATGTATGTATATATGTATATATATATATGGGTGTAAATATAAACATATATATATATATCTATTTATATGTACATGTATATATATATGTGTATATATACATATGTGTATATATACACATATTCACCCCCATATATATATATATATATATATATATATATATATATATATATATATATATATATATATAAATCTCGTTTATCTTAATCGTTATACAGGAGTATATTAATGATCTATGCTGACAAGTGGAGTTGCTTTTGGAAAAGGCCATGCTGTGCACATGTAAATTTTTAAGTACATAAAATGTAATATTTCATATGCAATACGGTCGGGACAAATACTCATATAAAGCTTGGCTTTTTTATTAAGCGGTCTCAGATTTTTAACGCACTCTTTAAAATATGATAAAAAATCCTGAACCTTTTCGTGTGACTTTATCCATACATGACACACTGGTGAATTTCGATCAGACGTTTTATTAAAAATCCAATTGCTAATATATCGCACAGTCTAATTAGGGTTCTACTTTGTCCTAGCCCAAACAGTGATAATAAATCAATATTCGCAAGCACGTGCAAAAACAGAAATAGAGTCGTTAGTAAATGCAATTGTAATAGTACCACTCTTCTGGAAGGTTAAATTTCGGGGTACAGTGCGGATTACATATAAAATAGATAGTAATCTTCAGACGGAATGAGAGCATGCTACCCCTTTGTGGATCAATTAAAATGGTCTGTTTAATCTTCTATCCAGATTCTCATGTTCGGCAGAAAGATTCCAGAGTCCGACAACATAAACATCAACCGCCATATTCTGTAATCAAAATAAGATCAGTTGCCTAAAGAATTCAAATAATCCGAATAATCGATGTTGATTGTATATTGTTTATAAAAAATATAATCCGCTATCCTGGATCCATTGTTTGATGCCCTTTCTTTATAAAGCAAATACTTGGTATTTAAGTTCAACTCAGTCCTTTTAATGTTATTTTCAATAAGACGCATTAAAACGACTAACAAACCAACTCATGCACATGAACGACACACAATCAAAGGAATTTTTATAGTTTACGTTTTTTTTTTATCTGAAGTTTAATCATTTGTATTGTTTAGATTTTCTCGGATTACTCTTCTCATTTTCGGTGTCCGCAACTAACGGTGGTGTAAAGGATAAATTACTAAGTACGTTCAGTTCTAAATAATATACATGCACAATATTTTCGTAGTTGAATGTTCGATACTCACTGTGGTTAAAACTAAGAATACCTCTGCGAAATACTTATATCCTTTACCTGGTAATAACTGACGGAATATTAGCATGCTAATCCGTACATAAAATAAAAGGTTCAAACTTAATCTTTGAAGATCAACGTAAATGTTTTTTTTTTACTTATAGAAAGCAGCGCTAAGTTATTGCTATTTTTATTCATACATTGAAAGCCATTATATTTTAAACTTGAGTTTGGCAGATTCAATAAATTTTATTTCAGATATAAAAACAGCAGATCTAAACCGCTGCTATTACAGACTTTAGGGTTGCAAGTCAAAACAATGCTATTGTAAACGTAAACATTGCGCGAAGAATGTTAATCATATTTCAAGATTAAGCATCAAACTCGATGCTTTTCTGATTAAAGTATGGGAGAATATTGTCATTTTCTAGAAACCAAAGTCTGGTAAACTAAAAATATATATTTAAGTCTGAAGCATATGTACGGGAGGAGACGCTAATAGTGTATAAAACCAAGGATAACGTGTAGACGTAAATTATATTTCACAATTTAGCATGGTAGCTAAAAGCGTATGCTATTTCTATTTGAAGCACAAAAACGAACCTTAATGATATTTTGATTTAAGCATGCTATCTGTTGGACAATAACACTGTTGCTCTAGAAAAGATGGCATGGTTGGTTTTAAGTTTGATTAAAACTGTTTTCTTTCTTTTGTATATCAGAATATTTTGCCAGCTGTGTAATAATCCGAACAGCGTTAGGAATTCTCGATCATATCTCAAAGTGACACCATGTCAAACGCGCGAGGTTGGAGATGCGATGCCGTACAACTCATGGTTTTTACTGACCCAAGTTATGACAAATGGAGTTACCGGCCAAGGTTATGGTCTTAGATGTTATGTCAAATGAGCAACACTTCGTGCTAACTCTCCTGTTCGAAGTTTGCTTGAAAATCAACGCCAACATGTTTCTGGATTTAGTAGAAATCGGGTGAAACACTGGGTTATTCATGTGGCTTGTAGCAGACCCTGGGTGTGGCTGCAGGGCTCTTCGTCGTCCCACAAGTCCAAAGAAACCCAGGCTTGCCTTCAAAAGTAGAGCTACGACTCTGTGTCCTTTTTAAACTGGCTCCCTTCTTCCCCGGCGAAAACCCGCTGGACTACTTCGTTTCGTCATACGACGGGAAAGTCACCAGCATGACACCCCACGGCACACACACCAGGCTGATAGCTGCAATCCCCGAGGATTCGCCGAGCATCCGTCAGCACTTGTAAAAAAGGAATTCCCAAAGTTCCGGATCCGTATCGATGCGGTGATTGAGGCTGGAGGCAACTACATCGAGCATATATCAGCTCTTCTACGTAATCCAGAATTGTTTTTTCAATTAGTATTTAAATAAAGCTGCAGTGTGGCTTACTTTAGGGGGGCAACTATTTTGTTTCACCCTGTAAAAAACAAAGTCTTTCAAACATAAGCATGAGAAACAAAAGCAAATGAAAGCCATAAAAAGTAAATGCATGTGTGATGGAGCATAGCTATTGCTATTAACAATTAATTATGTAGATAAACACTTTTATTACTTTAGGACTAGCTAGAAAATTCAATATTTTGACAAATTAACCATGCTACATCAAAGCGGATGTTATTTTGAAAAGACTCACTGACAGAAACCGTTTTTTAACTTATGCATTATATATACACAAGTTGCAATTGTCAAATAAGTCTGATCGACCGACTATAGTGTCATATCGATCATAAAAGAAAAAAGACAATAGCGACAATATTATTTTTAATTTAAACATGACTCGACGAGTTTAAACCATGTTATCCACTGTCTATCTTCGCTTTAATCTAAACCATATCCCATGAAAATAGCGTCCTTCTCATAACTGCTTTTTGTCCCATTCCAATATGGTAAACTTCAAGTCAAAAGTAAACAAATGTAATAGTTCTTTGTTTTGTCGTCCTCTTAAATAATCCAAACTCTACCCAATGTACCCCATTGCCGATGTCTACCCTACCATATTACATTCTTTATCCCACCCGTATCCCCCAGTGACATGCTGGCCTTGATAATATTATTTATTGAAACAAAAAATAGCACATAAGGAAAATGCTATTTTTAAGTGTAATATTGCAGACAGAAGACAGTGCTGTTTCTTACTTTACAAGAACACTTAAGCATAGCAGACTGAAATAATTACAAAACACTAAGTAGCTGTTAATGACAATTCTGTCTAAAACTTAAGACAGAAAAATGCGCGTAATTTCAATTTCAAGTATAATCCTGGTTGAACGAAAATTAATGCTATTTCAAAATTCATCGTGGCAGTATAAAATAAGTCATACGTAAATGATGTGCTTAAATAATCACAAGAAAAATGAAAAAAAGGTTTGAAACATATCCGTGACAAAGAAATATAATATTATTTGGATCATAAAGTTGTCCGAACAAAGACAATGCTCAGTTTAAATTAAGTGTGAGAGAATAGAAGCCTCCTGAATGAATGTGTGTATTTAATAAATCACAATGAATGTATTAAATATTTGGGAATAGCGTTGTTAAAATATATATTTAAAACTGAATTTGGACCGTCATAATGAGAGACAAATAACGATATGCGCTAGAATGGAGGTATCTAAAATGAATTCATAACTTTATTCACTAAAAAATATCCTTAAAAATTGTAAACGAATATAAAGAGGCAAAATAATTTAAAAAGAATATTTAGAAATGGTTTCTTTAAATCGATCGATATTTGCGTTGACAAAAATTTCGAAATACATAACTAGAAGCGTTTTCCTGTTATTAAGTGTTCTTGAAATGAAATTTATAAAAAAATTATACACACACATATACACGGCATACACACACATATATATACATATATATATATATATATATACACACATATAACTATTATTATTATTTTTTCAATTGAACAAGAAAAATTGCCTCGAAACAAAGATATTTCGAGAGGAAGATTAAAAATTGGAATGATTAAAAGAATGGTTTCTGAAGTGCCTTTTTACAAATATGAAGTAGGGGTATATATATATATATATATATATATATATATATATATATATATATATATATGATTTTCAGAATGATAGAGATTGTATATAAAATATTCCACAGCCAAACAACGTCGCAACTCTTGTGGGCTGCGGCGTTCTTTGGATGTGGAATTTATCATTATTATTATTATTATTATTATCATTATTATATATATATATATATATATATATCAATTTTTATCATACCTTGTTATATCATTTATACATATATATATATATATATATATATATATATATATATATATATATATATATATATATCAGCAGCTCTTGTGGACTGCGACGTTTTTTGGATGTGGAATATATTACAATCCTTATCATACCTTGTTATAATATATATATATATATATATATATATATATATATATATATATATATATATATTATTCAATTTTCACCCCAAACAAGGCACAGTGCCACTTTGAAGCAGGGGGCTACTATTAGGGACTTGATTAGCGGGGCCATTATGAAGGGAGATGAGGAGAAAGATGTTTGTTAACATTACACTTGAACTTCTGCATATCAGTGCAGTTGGGAAAGCAGAATCCCGGAAGGTAGTTCCAAAGACCCGCAGTTCTGGGGAAGACACTATGTGAGTAAAAGGCTTTATTACACCTAGGGATCTCTACTGTAAAGGGATAAGACTTAGTAGCTTGTCGGGTTTGACGGGGGTAGTTACGTCGGGGAGGTAAAAGTGTTTGCAGTTCATCAGAGCATTCACCATTAAAGTATTTGTAGAACAGGCAGAGGGATGCAACATCTCGTCGCTGGGACAGAGGCTGAAGCCTAGATGACAGTTCAGAATCTATCAGGTTAGCGACTCTCTTTTGAACCCTGTCCAGGAGCGAGAGACAAGCAGCAGATGCACCAGCCCAGATGTGACAACAGTACTCCATACATGGGCGAATGGTGGCCTTATAGAGGTATAGGATACTTTCAGGCGTAAATAGTTTTCTAGCACGGTAGAGGGAGCCAACCTTCCTTGCAGCAGTCTTGACAATTCTCTAAATGTATCTATTCCAGTTCATATTCCCTGTAAACGTTAGGCCGAGGAGTTTAAAAGAAGTACTTTCAGGCAATGTGTTCTTGGCCAAGGTTTCTTGTAGTTATTGAAGGAAACAAGCTTAGTCTTAGCAGCATTGAATGTTACCAACCATTTTTGTCCCCATTCCACTACAGATTGGAGGTCAGCCTCTAGTGTTTCTGCCATTTCCTTGGATATGTGTTCATTTGTTTCCCTTCATATCTGTTATACAGAGTTGTGTCATCGGTAAATATACCCATCTCTGAAACAATTTTATCAGAGAGGTAATTTATGAATATCAGGAATAATAGAGGTCAAAGGATAGACCCCTGAGGTACTCCCGCATTTATATCATATTGTTTAGATGTACGACTGTCGAGGACAACTTTAATTTTTCTATTACTTAAGAAGGATTTAATTACATTATGAATTCATCCAGTGATTCCATATTATCTAATTTTCCTTAGAAGACCATCGTGCCATACCCTGTCAAAAGCCTTAGATATATCAAGGGCCACCTCTCTATCATCCCCTGTTTTGTCCAATGAACGGTATATACGTTCAGAAACTACAGTTAAGATATCTGCTGTTGAACGAGCTGGCCTGAATCCATATTGTTTGTCAGTCAGGAGTTTAGCAGCTGTTAGGTGCTGGACTAGGGCTTGATTAACTAAGGACTAAAATATTTTGGCGACAAGCGAGAGGAGGCTAATGGGGCGATAATTTAGTGGGTCAGTTCTTTCACCAGAATTCTTGAAGACTGGTACCACAGAGGCGGTTTTCCAGCAGTCGGGAAAGCAAGATTCGTTAAAGCATTTGTTGTAAAGTTTGGAGATAACTGGAGCATATTTTTAATAGCACAGCCGGGATGAGATCTGGTCCACATGCTTTTAAGGTGTCTAGGCTTTTTTATAATAACATGTACCTGAGAAGGGGTGACTTTCAAATCGTCTAGTGTGGCGTCTGTTCGCAGAGGAAAATCAGGGAGGGAGTGGTGTACCGAGTTCAGTGTGGAGTTTGAGGAAAACTGACTGGCAAGCAGATTAGCCTTGTCAGTTGCCGTGGAAGCAACCTCATGATTTGTTAATAGTGGGGGAATAGTTGACTGTCCATTATTTACTACGCTATTGTAGATTTTCCAAAACTCCCGGTTTCCTAATTTCTGTGCTTCAATGCGTTTTCTGGTGGTTTCAGAGTAATTTGTCTTAGCTGTCTCTATCACTCTCTTACTGTTATTTCTAAGCTCTATAAACTTCTGTTTATTTGAGCTGGACTTATGTCGGTTGAATATGCGGAACGCATGCTGCCTTTGACAAATATATATATATATATATATATATATATATATATATATATATATATATATCAGATTATACTATAAGATCTGTCCGAATGTTTACCTTTAAATTACGCGAAACTACTGTGGATATTGTGTCATTTTTTTTTACCTTTTTATGTTCAGACTCATTTTAACTGATTACATTTTTTTACAGAACGCTAAAATTTAAATTTGCTCGATTACAACACTACTAACATGGAAGTGCCTAAGAATCATTTGAGGCATATAATGCTATATGAGTTAAAGAAAGGAAACTCAGCAGTCGAAGCGACTAGAAATATTCACTCATTGTAATGTGTGAATGAAAAAACATGGAGAATGCGGTTTGCGAAATTCCGAATTAGAGATTTTACTCTGTAAGATCAATATTGAGGCGGGCGTCTAGTTGAGTTTGATGATGAGTTTCTTGAAGCCGCTCCTGAAGAAAGTCCTGCTTTATTTTTCAGGAATTGACAAGAAGGTTGAGTTCAAACCGTACAGCTGTTTATCGTCATCTTAAAGAACTTGGAAAAATTCCTTAACAGGGAAAATGCGCCCCTTACGAATTGACTGATAACAATGTTAAATCCCGAGTCGACATCTGTTCTTCTAACAGGAATAATCCACTTTGAAGTTTACCTTTCTAATGCAACAAATAATGCTCAAATCTACTGTCATCAAGCCTTGATGAAAAAGAAGACCTTCTCTAGTTAATCGAGAGGTGCCATGTTTTATCAGGACAATGCACAACTCCACACAGCAAGAATCACATCAAAAAGATCGAAGAACTTGGTTGGGAGAAAAATTCATCATCCACATTAGAAAAAGCAGGTTTTGTAACGCGAACAAATGGTGAAAATGACTCCGAATCAAAGTCAAAATATTGAACAGTGATGGACTTAATAATTTTGTAAATAGATGGTATAGATATAACTATATATATATATATATATATATATATATATATATATATATATATATATAACCTTGCAATAGTTTGGCTTCCTTTGTAAACTATTTTTAATGTTTAAAAATGTGTTCCCGCACAATCTGGCCAAAACATTTCAACACTGCTGCAGTGGAATTTATGAAAATCCATGGAAAAGCATGCATCCTCGCAATTTGAAATATTCTCTGAGTTTTTCTTCCTCTTTCGACACAGTAAAACTTTGCGAACAATATGTTAGAATTCTTTAGAAAACGTGTTCCTTACGAAAAAGAAAAAATGAGACTATCTTACGAAATATACCAGGACATTTTATTTAGATGTAATTGTTTCTGTTTTATTGTGTAAACTTGTTTAATTTTATTTTCTTGTTTCCATTTACTGCCTTAGGCAGGTTTAATGAAATTCGTGTAAAGAATATTTTCGGAACGGAAAGTGTGTATACTATAGTGCATATAAACGCGAGATGTCGACTGTAGGGAATGCTGACTAATTACAAAGGGCATTTATAAAGAATCTTATTTCATAGGTAGATTAGCAATAATAGCAAAAAAAAAAAAACGCGCGCAAAAGTGTGTTAAAAAAGAACAAACAAAAGGAGTAAAGCAGCACGTGCTCGGTTTTGAAAACTCTACCTAACTCCTTCGCCCGATCTGGGTTTAAACACTTGCAATTTTAGATATAGGTTTTTGAACATGGATCTAACATAACTTGATTTGAGCGCAAATCACTAAAGGCTAATGGGTCATAATAGGGGTCAAATCAAAAATAAATATTGACCGCTTTTTTTATTTTTTGCTCAGCATACACCTCCAAACCCCCGGGCAACGACGGGCTGAAATGCTCGCCTATATATATATATATATATATATATATATATATATATATATATATATATATATATATGCGTGTGTGTGTGTGTATGTGTGTGTTTGTGTGTGTGAACGTGTATGTGTGTCTGTATACATTTTCCAACGCAATAGCTATCAATTTAAAGTCTGCAGACTCGAACTTTGATATACAGGGTACTGAAATTTGGGAAAATCTTTGTAATCAGTTTTTGGCATTTAGGGGGTAAAGGTTAAAATGTGACCTTTGAGAACTCTACCAAACTCCTCCGCCAAACTTTATGTCTAAACACTTGAAATTTTAGATATGGCTTCTTGGACATGGATATAACTTAATAACTTGATTTGAGCCCAAAACAATAAATGTTAAAGGGGTCAACGTTTTAAAAAAATGACCGCTTTTTTTTTCTTTTTTTTTTTGCCCAACACCTCTAAACACCCGGAAAACTCCAGGCTTAAATGCTGCTATATCTATAAATGTAAACGTGTATGGGTGTGTCTGTGTATGTGTCTGTGTACATTTCTCTACGCAATAACTCTGTCATTATTCAGTCTACACACGCGAAATTTGATATACAGGGTACTGAGATGTGGGAAAATCTTTGTGATCGAAATTTGGCTGTTAAGGGGTCAAAGTTCAACGATTTGACTTTTGAGAACCCTACCAAACTCCTCCGACAAGTTTGGGTCTAAATACTTGAAATTCTAGATATAGGTTTCTTTGACATGGATCTAACTTAATAACTTGATATGAGCTTAAAGCAATAAATGCTAAGTGGTCATAATAGGCGTCAAAGTTTTAAAAAAACTAACCTCTTTTTCTCTGCCAAATTACTCAGAACACTTCTGGTCTAAACATTTGGAATTTGACATAAAGGGCAATCAGAGATAGGGCAAGCGTTTTAATCGATGTGGGTCGAAAATGTTTAGTTACTGATATATAAATGCATGTAGTATGTATGTTTGCATGTTTGCCTAAAACTTTCGACAGAGGCGACGGATTTTAACAAGCTCAGTAACATTTTGCAGGTCCACCTTTTAGACGACGAATATCGACAAATTGGCCAACAACATTAATATCCTCACCTTAAACTGGGTACTTTTCTAGAGGAGGGTAGCTTTTTTCGCCGATAATTTTGTAAAGTCATCCTCTCCTTTCGATTGTCTAGCCTTAATTTAAACATACGTAACTTCCGGTTGGGCGGTGGTCGTAACAATAAACTTCTGGGTTTTTTCCCGTTCTTTTCCTCATTTGCGGTACGGGTTCGAGCCTACCTTCCTACTACCAATTTATTTATTTATTTTTATTTATTTTTTTTGCTCACCATAGACATCCAATCACCCGAACAACGCTGGGCTGAAATGCTAAACCCTTTGACAACCGATTTTTTAGTGAGCGAACTTGTTTCCCCTAGTGGACGTATAAAATACCCATATATTATTTTCTTCTTCTTTTTCATTATAATAATGATTCATCGTTTGTTTAGACCCTCGACATACTTGTTGCAAAAAGTTAAATAGATCGTCGGTCAGAATATTAACGCCACTACGAAAAGATTTGAATAAAATTTATGAAAAATAAATGATTTATTCATTCAGTATATTTGTATCAATTATTATTTGTTAGTTTTACGTAACCAGATATCATTCTAGTAAGATTTGTTTCTAGAATATTTGGTAACTTACAGGACAGACGGCAATTTTAAACATCCTAAGTAACAGCGATTCTGTTGAACGAATTGAATTCAAACTGGTCACAGAATAGGATTATCTAATGATTATCTTCAAACGTTCTGCCATAGATTAAATGTTGCATCATTGTACCTGTTTTACAAGTCTTTAAATGATAGGTGCTCCGACGAACTACAAGCTTTTATTTCCCCGAAAAACCAGACAAGCAGCAAAATCTCACCCCTACAAAGTAGAAATTCCCAGATATAAGAAAGACTTCTAAATCTAATATTTTCTTCAATGACACTGCTAAACTTCCAGGTTCCTGCTTCCCTGACTGTAGAGACATGCAAAAGTGCAAGTTTAATATAAAGAGGCATCTTGTTGCTTAAATCCCCACATTGTACCCATGAAAATTATGTCCCAGATAGTAGCCCCCTACATCTGTGGTACTGTACCTCGTTGGGGTGAAAATGCAATGAAAAAATATTTTAAATAATATGTGTATGGAAATAGCTCCAGACAAAGCATGAATCTACCTTATGTAGAAGGCACTGCTTAGCTAATTCCTGACTAACCCTATCACTCTTCCCCGTAGCCCGGGCTAGTTTCTGCTCTAGCTTCTTCTTCGTCTTGGCGAGGCCCTGGGCATACTTGACGGATAAGGTTCTAATTTTGGCTTTTATACCTACCCACCACTTACTCCCGGTAACCGCCCCAACTGTGCATTTTATATTAATTCTCTTAGCTTCTCTTGGAAATCTTGTATCTCCAGAAGGGAAGTGTTTAACTTCCAGTGAGCCACTAACTTAGGCCTACACTTTGATCTTGGCCAAACGGACAAGAAAATCTTAAAAAGCTAAAAACAACATCTATTAACAACAGACCTTTGATCTTAACAAAAAAGGCCAAGCACAAAAGTGTTACGGACAGACCGACAAACCGACCGACTGACGGAGTGACTTATAGAGTCGCTTGCACGCGACTAAAAATTGATTTTGTTCTAAATTTCCAATTCTGATAAAATAACCGATTCTAATTCCTATTCTAATAAAAAAACAAAGCGCCCGAAAGGCCCAGCGACAGTTCATGAGTAATATACCCCTCTGCTGTTCGTATTGAAAGAGTTCATTAAATGACGTCGCTTTAAGTTCATTTATATTGAAATGTTTCAATATTTGGAGCTTTATTCATAGTAAAAGGAACAATGAATTTCAGATAAAAATATCCAAATTATTTAAAAAAATAAAATAAAAAAAGCAAATCAGCTCACAATTGGTTTCCTTCAGGTTATATATATATATATATATATATATATATATATATATATATATATATATATATATATATTTTATATTTATTTCCGTGTATTAATTATGCGGTGGGGCAAAATCTATAAATATTGAATATGTTCATATTTTATTTGTATTTTACTAATAATTTATGTACATGATACATTAATTATGAATTACTTTCTTGTGATAGAACTTATACAGTTAAAACAATCTTATAAACGCCAGTGAGAAAACAGCTTATTTAATAGTTTTCTGTCGTCTTATGAAAATATTGTTTGTATTAAAAAAATTATTATACACAATTAATTATTAACTATTATTTAACATAGTATATAAAAGTGCTAATGATAGAAAATAAATATTCAGACCCCAGAAAACAGCAAATTTCCACTCTTACTCAGCAGCATCACTCGTGGAATATGTGGACTGAAAGGCACAAAAAGAAAGGAAGGTTTATAAGTCTGCCGAAACTAAACTCAGTATCCTCTCTATACCCTCCTTAAAATGAAACTTAGAGACGGCGATTTTAATTAGTTGTGAAGTGGCAATGGAGTATTCGTTTCTGCAGGTGCGATACTCTAAAAAAACGGGCATTCCTCCGTGGGCATTCAACTAAAGATTAACTTAATTCTTGTTTGCGATATGTAACATTTAAATGTAAAATGGTCTGATGCAAACTACTTAGAAAAACCTACTCTTATCTATTGTAATACTGGTTTAACCATAAAATAAACGGCGCTTCTACAGTATCAGAATGAAATTTCGGGAATCGTAATACTAAATTTCACAAGAAAACAAGAGTGTCTACGTATTTTACGTATTCTTAATATGATTATATAAAACAATTAGTAAATTCGATAAGTTAAAAATATGTATTAAAGAAAATAGAAAATAGAATGTGAAAAAAATGATCGTAATTGCTTATGTAAGACACACAAGTGTTCAAAAGGGAGATAATTTTCAGTTTGGATTTAAACAATATTGGTCATAATTCCTCATCTGCTGACACGGCTAAAGTTTTTTTTTTTAATAATTAAGTATTATTCAGGTAGTTACGACTGCATTATTTGGAAGCTGACATTGTAATTTATATGAATTAAAATTTAAAAAAAAAAACAGTAGAAACCATTGTTTTTCATCTAAAACTCAATTTATCGATTACAAAATGTCGGTCCGATAGTGTAGAAGCGCCAAAAATGCACTGGCATATTTTACATATTTGCATTAAGTATTAAAGCAATTCATATCTTAAATGAACCAATTTGTTCGACCATCACAATTTAGTAGCATTTGTAACGAGGCGATATTTTACCTTTAGTCTGTGCAAAATCTAACATAATCACGATTTATTTAGTAAACTGTAGAGTCTTTACATTAGGCCCAGCACTGTCAATTTATTAATGGCTGGACGACCGCAAACCGTAAAACACATTCGCTTTTCCTTAGACTCTCTCATTATAACAAAATGTTTGCTGGTCATTCTAGGGCACTCTAATTGATAACGAAGGGAACATTTCGATGACCATTAGTTTCAGGTTTGAACTAAGCGCTACAAATAAACACCCTGCTTATTTTATTTTTTTTATATTCTATCGTCGTATCTTTTGTTCATTCTTGTTTGTTAGTTGCTGTCTTATTTTAAAATCAATCGACTACTATTTGGGGTGTTTATAAAGTTTCTTATTTCATGGAAAGATTAAAAAATAAATAAATTCCTCGAATGAGATAAAATTTAATCGATTTCGCTAAGTAATTGTTTCGGACGATGCGTAGTCCTACCATCTCCACATATCTTCAGTTGTAATCATGATGTTTTTTTAATAAAATATTGAAAGAAGGTTTCATACAATTTCACTTTAGTTCGGAGTATTTTTGTCCAATGATTGTCAGTCAATGTTTACAAATACATATAATCATATCGCATACGAGTTTATCTCCGAATCTGAAAACGCGTATACACACCAAATAGTATTTGCAGGTTTATAGTGTTCTGCAAGATTTAGCTTGCAGTATATATCAGCAATCAATTTCAAGCGTTTGTAGAGTTAAGCAGATTTAATTTACTTTTATTATCTACTAGCATGGGTATCCAGCGTTGCCTGGGTTGACATGAAGTTCTGTATACTAATCATATTTATCATGCGCTACATTAGCAGTATCAGAATTTTGGGGACATTCGCAGGCGAAGTCGCCATTTTGAATATACACCTATCTTTCTTTCAGATTTTAATAATAGTAAAACGTAATTTAAACCCGTAAATTTTATTTCAATAACACGAGCAAAGACCAAATTTTAATATCATAAAAGCTTTAATAGAGAAATAAACAATTTTATTTATTTTTCCGTCGATTTCTTCACTTAACATTCGAACAATAGCATTACTTGAATCTTACGATAATTATTTTGACGGCAAAATAAAGAACTTACCTGGTTAATGAGTAAGATATGCTTTCTTTTAATCTTCCTGTATTCATATTTATGTATTATAATCCATGTATTTTTAAATGGAAGGATTTTTCCGACACACGGCGACGACGATGATTAAACAAATATTTAATGTAATAATAACAATAATAACAAACCAAAACACGTCTTCTTTATAATATAAGTTTTTTATTCCGTTTTGTATAAAATAAACGAAGGTAACACTTTAGGATTGACATTTCCTATTTTGCAATGTAAGTAAGATTTTAATCAAATAATTTCTTATAAATTCTTCAAAGATGTGAGAAATTAAGCAGAAAGACAAAGAGATTCCATTTGCATTTATTGAAATAAGAAATTGAGTTTATTTTAAATTCAGGGGGAACAAATTAAGATAAGTTTGCAAATGTCTTTAAAACAAGAAAATAAATAAAATTTTCCAGCGTACATTTTGAAATCAGAATAAAAGTTTAAATAATTTTATTTAAAACAAAATAAGAAAATATAAATTCTCTTTAGACAGATTTAAATTCCAGAATAAAAAGTTTTTCAATATTTGTCTTTTTTTTTTTTTTACAAGAAAATAATTTTTTTCCGGCAGACAGTTTGAATTCAGAATAAAAGGTTTGTATTCAATTTTTTGTAACAATAAAATAAGAAAATCTAAATTTCCTTGGACAGATTTATAAAACATGATAGAAAGTTTGCAATAATATTTTTTTTTTTACAAAAAAATAAATTTTTCCAGCAGACAGTTTGAATTCAGAATAAAAGGTTTGGATTCAATTTTTTGTAACAATAAAATAAGAAAATCTAAATTTCCTTGGACAGATTTATAAAACATGATAGAAAGTTTGCAATAATTTTTTTGAACAAGAAAAACAAATACATTTTTCCAACAGACATGTTGAATTTGGAATAAAAGGTTTTAAATAACTTTTTGTGAACCAACAAAAGAAGGAAATCTTTATTTTCTTGGATAGATTTAAAATCCAGGAGAAAATGTTTAGAGTATTATCTTTTTTTTACAAAAAAATAATTTAAAATTTCATGTACTAATTTTACATTCGGGATGAAAGTATAATTTTAAAACAAGAAAATAAGTACAATTAACATTAACAGTTATATATTAGAATTAACCAATGGAAAAACAATTCATTTAAATTTTACTAAGAATAAGATTTTTCCTACAACTAAAACTAAATTTATTTTGTAAAAAAAAGAAAAAGGCAAGGATGTAGAAAAAATTAGATAAAAATTAATTCATTATTTGCATAGTCTGCGGCAAATTCGTATTTAGTTAATACCACCTCTTCAATTACTTCATCTTCTTTATCATATTCTACAGTATACTTGTTATTTTCAAAACTAATTACTAGACCGTTGAATTGTTCTTCTACATTATTATCTTCCCAGATATGTAAAATACTCCTACCTATGATACTGCCTAACAAAATATCCCTAATTTCTACATGATCTGGGAACTTCTCTATAAATAGGTTATTTGGAAGAGATGGATGATTTCTTTCTAGTTTTTTAAATTCTATTTCTAATTGTTTTCTATGTTTATCGGAAATTATTTTCTTAACAGTTGTATTTAATGTTTTTTTTATATTGTGTATTTACTTTATGGTCTTCTGTGCTCTGTTTAATTGCTAAACTTATTAATTTATCCTGAAATTCTACATCTATTTTTTCGCCCTGGAAGACATCTAAAACCTTATTTCTATTTGCTTTGATGAGATTGCTTATTGTAAAAGTATCTAAAGTAGATGAGGACTGTTTCCTACCACTATACTCACCAAAGACACTTTCTGCTTCCATAGTGTGTAACCTAGCTGAGGCCAGAGCATCCGTTCTTAATTTATCTACCCTAGCAAAACTAACTGTATACTGCCTTTGGATGACACCGATGATAGCTTCTAAAGACTTTTTCATCATCGATGTAAACAAGTCACAATATTGGGAAGGAGGACGCCTCATCAATTTACCTAAATCCTCATCCAAGTCAATTGGATTCCCAAAAAAATCTATAGTTCTTTCTAACACTTTTATGGGATCTTGAACTAAAATCTTTAACTGATCAACTACACCTTCCACTATCTGGATCCCATCTGTGAATGTATACTGATCTTTCAAGGATGTATAAAAAGCTTTCATCCAAGGACCTGAAAGAAGCTTATCTATAACACCTAAAACCTGTAACTCTAAGTATGCTACTTCATTCCCAAAGGCAGATTCTAAATTTTTGCACAAAGATTTAGAATTCCTAAAACGCCTTAAAAATGCTAAAAAGTCTTCTCTATGTGTAAAGTAAACCAAAGCTAAATGAAAAATTATATTAATTCTATTACCTCTATATCTAGGAACTACCTTAACTGAAAATTTATCTCCTAAGAAATCCTTAAACTCTTTAATTAAACCTAAAGTATTATTATATCTAAGAGAAGACATTTTCATAATTATCTGATGTCCTATACAATCCTTGCCACTAAGGACTAATTCACTAACACTAACATCCTCAAAATGTTTCAATTGCATACATACCTCCTTTGTAATTGCTTCCAAAGGATGTATGTTGCAATTGAGCTCTATTAATTGCTTTTCCCATTGCAATTCTAATATTTCTACAGTACGGTGATTGACAGCTGCTCTGTCTGTCAAACACGAGCCAATTTTTTCAATTAATTTATTTTTTATGCTAATTGCTGGTTCACCAAAAATTTTAGAGTGTACCTGAGCCAATTTACTAATGCAGTCATTGATGTGAGTTGCATAGTCCTTTGCATAACCACCAGGTACACTCTGGACGGCTATGACATGGGTTGACTCAGGCGTTGTCAACATGACATTATTAATATGTTCGCCATCCTTCGTGGTGGCGTCAAAAATCAAAGTACACGCATCAGAGTTAAGGATTTTATCCACAGTCATATAGTCTGCAATAAAACTTAACTCTGCTGGCATCTTAAATACTGTAGCTGCTGAAAAAATTTTACATTTTTCATTTAAAAAATTACAAAGAGAATTTACCAAATGTGGCAAATTCTTTGTTGCCACATTATGCATTTTACAGATATAAAATAAAATTCTGGAAAAATACTTAATTTTGTTTTTTGTAGTTTTTTTTTTAAATCTGTCTGTGTTGAAGTACTTTTAAAGGTTCTGGTGGTGGTACTGGGACGACTGCTGGTGCTGGTAGAGGGACTACTGGTGGTGGTGGTAAAGGTAGTACTGGTGGTGGTGGTGGTGGTGGTAGAGGGACTACTGGTGGTGGTGGTAGAGGTAGTACTGGTGGTGGTGGTGGTGGTGGTAGAGGGACTACTGGTGGTGGTGGTGGGGGTGGTGGTAGAGGGACTACTGGTGGTGGTAGAGGACTCTTGGTAGAACGGAGTATGCACAGGTTCGTTGCATAAACTAATGAAATTTGGAGACTTTGATGGGAAGAAAAATCTCTTGTATTTCTTCATTTTTTGGCAAACATAGGCAACCTTATGAAATGGAATTACAGGAAAACCATTTTCTACATTTACTTCAGTGGAAGATGTTGCTTTAATACCTTGTAAAGTAAGTGGCCACACAAAACTGGCCCATTTCCTTCCAAATTTTCATAATTCATTAAAATGGAGGTCATTAATGAAGGTTTTTTTATCCTGAAAATATATAGAAAAAGAATTCCTATCAAACTTGGAACTTAATTTTTCAGATTATATAAAATTTATGAATATCGAAACAATTTCAATAATCCCAAAAAGCAAATGCTACAAACAAAAAGTTATTAGAATCATTACATTTTGAGTTTCTAACTTGTCAAAAAACATAACAAATGTTATCAAAGGCAAGATAAGTTATTTTTCTACCAAACTGGATATATTTTTTTGTGTTTTTATTCAATGTAACAGTATTTTGTCTATATATTAAATAACAACGCAAAAAATATATCCAGTTTGGTAGAAAAGTAAATTATCTTGCCTTTGATAACATTTATTTGTTATGTATTTGTTTTAGACCACTTTTTAATACAAACGTAATAACTTTTACTTTACTGTCGAAACTGTCTGCAATAAAGTTTGTCTAAAATATTGTATTCAGTTTATGGGAAAGAGCATAAAATTTCACATTGACCCTGAACATATCGTAAAAATAGAATTAATAGAAAATTTTTTATAGGTTTTTAAAGTTTAAAAATTGAAAATACTGAACTCGTAATATTCAATTAATTTCATTACTGTTTTTTAAAAAATAAAAATATTTCTATTACTTTTTATACTACTTTAATGGGTTTGTATTACTGTTATAGCAGTGTCAGAATTTTCGTGAAAATAGTGAATAATTCCACCCCATCTTTCCAAGCTTATAACTCCTCGAAAAATGTAATTCAAGCCCTAATTTTTTTTTTCAATTAAAGGAGCAAGGATTAAGGTTTTATTTAAAAAAAAAATGTGTTTTTTTTTTTCAAAAAAGGTTTTAAACTTCGGACTTTACAGGTAAATTTCTAACAAAAGGATTTTTTTTTTTTAAATTTGGACATATTATTTATTGACCTTTTCTCTTCAATTTGTGAGTAAATTAATTATTTACTTTTACTTTTTAATAGAAACTTGAAAATGGGGGGGGGCGTGAATTTAAAAAAAAAGTTTGTCTTAAATATTATATTCGGTTTATTGGAAAGAACATAAAATTTCACATTGACCCTGAAAATATCGTAAAAATAGAATCAATAGAAAAATTTTGATAGATTTTTAAAGTTTAAAAATTGAAAAATATTGAGTTCGGAAAATTCATTACTGTTTTTTTAAAAAAATATATATATATTTCTATTACTTTTAAAACAACTGTAATAGTTTATTTTGGTATATTTCTTGTGGTCTTATTCAATTTAACATGTCTATTCAGCTCGAAAAACATGCAGTGTTAAAAATTCAAAATGGCCGGGGCCCCGGCGCCCGGCCCGACTGTCTCTTTAACACGGTAAGTTTGGGAAAAGATGTTATAAATAATATACTAGACAAAATACTATTAAAAATCAACCGAATATATGTCAACTTATGTCACGGTAACATATATTGAGCGAATTTCTAACAGTATTTTGTCTAGTTTATAATTTATAATACCTTTTTCCAAACTTACCCTCTCCGAGAGAGAGTCGGGCGCCATTTTTAATTTTAAACACTGCATGTTTTTCGAGCTGAATAAACATGTTACATTGTTACACTGAATAAAAACACAACAAATATATCCAGTTAGGTAGAAATGTAACTTATCTTGCCTTTGATAACATTTATTTGTTCTATATTTGTTTTGGGACAACTTTTTCGAATTTATAATACAAACTCAACTCACTTTATAAGTTCTGGAAGTATATTCCAGAAAGAAAATAAACCCACTTTAAAAATAGAAATTACGAGTTTTTTATATTTTATCTTGCCTTTGATAACATTTATTTGCTATATTTTTGTTTTTAGACCACTTTCTTTTTAATCTATGTGTACAGACAGAGACAGTAATAATACAAACGTAACTTTTTATCGCCGAAACATTTTCGGCGATAAAGTGAACTTACCTGAAAAATTAATGTTTTTTACTCAAATAAAGTTTAAAAAGTCAAAATAAAATTTAAATACAACTTTCTCATCAGTTACAGAAAGTTAAAAAATACGGGTAGTAAAAAAAAACAAAAAAACTCACCATTATTCCAATAAAATTCTTTAAAAACTAGTAAATACGTCTGAACGTCGCTCCGAAGAATGCTGAATGTCGGGTCAGAGCGTGGCCTTCGTTGACGGTGTTTTTGCCTGACTTAAGGGAGATAACTTGTCCGTTTTTTTTTATTTTTGTGCCTTGACGCTATCGTAGAAAAAAATCTGATAGTTTTCATTTTTTCATTAACACGAATTACTATATGACTAGATGTGCAATGGTATTTTTCTTTTTTTAATATCTTAAAGAAATACCTGAATATTTTTTTTATTATACTATACATCTGCATAATCCGAATTCGTCTTTTTTTTATATATCGAAAAAAAGGAAACCAGGAATTAAATATAATTATATAAACTGATCGACTATTAATTACTGGAACATTCTAAACAAAAATTAAGCTTCCACGTAAAAAAAAACAAAACAAAAAAATAACACGTGGTTATCGAAAAAAGAAGGATTTAAATTTTGGACTTTACCGGTAAATTACCAGATAAGTGATATTTTTTGTTGTTTTAAATTTGAGTATTTTATTTATTCATGTTTTATCTTCAATTTGTGATATATAAAACGTTTCAAGCAAAATTAATTATTAAATTTCTCATAGACATTCCAAAATGGGGGGGTGAATTTATAAAACAACGTTTGACTAAAATATTATATTTAGTTTATCGGAAAGAGCATAAAATTTTACATTCACCCTGAAAAAAACGTAACAATTGAACGAATAGGAAAATTTTGATAGATTTTTAAATTTTAAAAATCGAAGAATATTCATCTCATAAAAATCAATTGATTTCATTACGTAACAAAATGGCTTCCCAGAACGCACGCACGCACTTTGTAAACAATGTTTTTTAAACAATGAAAAATAATATTTCTATTATTTTTTAAACAACTTAAATAGTTTATTTTGTAAGCATATTCTATAAAGAAAATAAATAACCCACTTTAGAAAGAGAAATTACGAGTTTTCTATGTTTTAATCGCAGTTTTCTGTTAGGGGTGTCAAAAATTCCCCCAAAATTCTGATACTGCTAGCGCTACATGGATACCTCCACAACAAAAATAAAAGAACGGATGAAAACATGTAAATGTAATAACCTAAAATAAGAAGTATGTGATACCCTGTTAACCAGATATTTTGGCAGAATTTCTACAAAGAGTAGAAACTATTCTCTGCATATTGAAAGACTCTACCCCCCCCAAATAATTAAAAATAAATCATTACAACTTTTGTTTTAATAAAAATAGCAGCGAATGCCCGTGCGATCGCTAAAAAGGGGGAAAAAAGATCTTCGAAAATTAATTCCCAAAACTATTAAATTAAGTTTTTCGCTATTTTATATTTCTAATGTAATTTCTCATATTTGGGGTTCGTTCTGTTCATAAATTGTTATCTGAAAGTATAGAATGGGCTCATAAAATGTTATTAAATTTCTCATTATTTTATGTATAAAATGTAATTTCCCCCCCCCCACCAGTAAAAAAAAATAGTATTTAACATGGTTTATTCATCCCCCTTGTTCCCCAAACTTGAAAAAATACTAGAGATGATGTGACTGGTTGAACGCTTTGTGACCAGAAAGTGGGTGTTCATTTTACGTTAAATTTATATTGAAAAGTTATCCCCTACGCTAAAATATTTTTTTTTCAAAATGTATTCTTTCATATTATTTATAAAGACTGCTTAAACATATTAGGCCACAAAAAAACTGGTTTTAATGTTTTGTAGAAGTTTGACGCCGCTGGGTCACGTCGTAAAAATTGATCATGCTTAATTTTAGATATTAAATAAATTATAAAGAAAATCTGTTTCGTAGGCAATTAAACCCACTTGCTATGGTATAATTATTATAATAAATCCTGGGCAACACCGATTAAATTTTAAAAGCAACAAAAAATGGATGATGGGTTTAGCTCACATAGAAATAGTGCCCTGTGTCTGACTTACTCTGCTCTCGTGGGGATGCCAGTAAATGAGGGCACTTGTTTTAATTATTTTTCTCGATAAATATAAAGAATCACTCCACCCTCGAAGATTCATTTAAAATTACAACTTTTATAAGATTTCGGTGACGCTAAACACGAAAATAACGTGTAAAATTACGGCAAATGAGTACTTTCACAGATATGAAGAAATGTTAGTTTTAAAAAAGCGGGGTATCACTTTACTATAATAAGTTAACGTAAAATCAGCATCCACTTTGTAATTATCATTTTGGGGGAGAGGGTGCTGCCGATTTATATTTTTCTTTCTTTTTTTGTTTTTGGAGGGGGATATTCGATATAGAACTTGTATAGTTTTTCAGCAGGTTGTAACATAAGTAACGCACCAACATCAGCCGAGCAGAAGAACCGTTTAATATTTCGCAAAAATTATATTTACATTTGGTGGAAGGCAATAAAAGGGCGTGGATGTTGTGGCGGTCACAGCCGGTTGCCATAAAGTGGGTGCATTTCTTCATATCCTATAAACTACTTGTTTCCTAGAATTTTTAACGTTAGGGGTAATTTTAAAAGATTGTGGAAAGAAAGTTCTCCCCCCTCCAAAAAATGGTGACCACAAAGTGGGTGCTCATTTTACGTTAAATTATTATAGAAAAGTGATCTCCCACTTTTGGAAACTAAAATTGTTTTCATATATTGGAAACTACTTGTTTGCTGCAATTTTAAACGTTATTTTCGTATTCAACGGCCACGAAAACGTAACAAAAGTTGTAATTTTAAAGGAATTTTCGAGGGTGGAGTGATTCTTCATATTTACATTTTTCTCAAACGTATTGAAAAGGTTCCTTAAAAATTAAGAATAACCGAAAAATATTTCGTGCTTCTACATTCTATATCCGAAATTTAAGACGCCATTTTAATTCACGCATCTGCTGTTCAAATCCAAGGCAGAAATCAGTATTTTAAGCCATGGCCGAAGTAAGAAATAAATAACATAAAAATTAAATTTCCGGAAATAACTATGACAAAACGTAAGTAAAGAAAGTTACAGACAATATATATCCATGATTATTTAATTGAAAAGGTTTCGATAAAATTAATGAAAACGCGAAAATTTTTCATGAAACATATTACTTTCTTAAATAATTGAATTCGTTCAAAACATATCGCTAAAACCAAAACAAAGAAACATCTAAGTAAATCGCGATATATCTAGACAGTCGTGCGAGATAGGTCAGTGGTAAGGGGTTTAGGCTCATTACCATGGGCTCACGATTTCGAATCTCGCTAGATTCAGCCACTCTGATCAGTCGGAGACGACGAAACACGTGTTAGTGGTTAATTATATTTTAAAAATAAAATAATATATATACCGCTCTACATAAGGGGGCACCAAATTGGTTAAAGGCACAATTATTCCCAACTCGCATTAGGTAAAAATGCACTCGTAAATAATTGAATTCATTCAAAACATATCGATAAAACCAAAAACAAAGAAACATCTCTATCTCTCTCTCTCTCTCTCTCTCTCTCTATATATATATATATATATATATATATATATATATATATATATATAAACAGAAAATGAAATGGCATATTCATAATTGTATAAATTGTGCGAGCGTTATTTGCAAGCTAAAACATTTATTGTATAAAAGATTTATCAAAATATAATTGTAAAGGAAAGTTATCGAAAAGTTTGGGTAGGAAAATATAATTTTAATAAAACAATTTTGTAATGAAAGTAAGATTGGACTTTTATAAAATAATTTTATTTCCGAATGAATGAATAATTCTAAACATTAAATAAAGTAATAAATGTTTCTATTAGGTTAATTTATCTTTCCGGGTTCAATCGTTCTCCAGCTTATTTATTTTTTTTTTTTATTTATTTCATGCTTCGGTCATAGTTTAAAAATAATGATTTCTCCCTTGCATTTAAACTGCAGGTGTGTGAAATAAATAGCGTCTCCAGTTTCGGCGATGAAGTGTAGAAGTATCAAAAACAATTAAAAATAAAAACAATAATTCAGCTTAGAAAAATATTTCGAAATGAAAACAAATCTATTATAGAAAACATTTTATAACGTGCTCCGTTTAAAACAGTATTTCCATTAAATTATCACAGTTATTTTCCCTTCGGTTTTCTGGTTTGAAATTAAACGATTAAAGATTTCAGAACAAATAAGGTAAACCAAATATAAATTTAAATTTAAATGAACTAAATAATAAAAAAAATAATTAGAACCGCTAAAACAAAGCTATTAAGGTCAAATAAGTAATATCATCGAGCTAATTATTTAGATAAATATAATTTAATGTGATATGTTAATGACCGTTACTCAATCAATGTAGATGTGGTTACAAGTGTGGTACTATCGCCTCCCGGGAGGCTTACTATATAAGAGAGAAAGAGAGAGAAAGTGAAACAGAGAAAGGGATTGTACTCCTTAGCTTTTACGTTTAGTAAGACAGAATATAGAATATCTAATAAATTGCTGTTGATGCCCTTCATTACATATATATATATATATATATATATATATATATATATATATATATATATATATATATATAGTGCTACGCAAAAGTAATGAATACATTACTTTTTTCTTCATAACTTTAATTAGGGTTCAAGATTTTACCTAAAATCTGGTCAGTATATTCCTATTACTAACCGAAATTATATTTGGAGTAGTAATTTAAGACAGTTATATTTAAGGAAACATGAATTAACAAACTCTAAAGTATTGAATACACTTTTAAAAAGATATTTTTCTGAAATAAATTTAAATGACTTTTGCTTAGCGTGTTGTAATAATGCAAACGAGTTATCACTGACCAATCAGAGAGCTTTATATTACAAAAATTTTATAACATTTTTCCAGTTTGGCGTCACTCTTTCAAAGTCAACCAGTTCATTTATAAAACTGCCAAAAACTAAAGAGTTGGCAATAGACATGCACCCAAAAACTAGTGATAAGCACAAAGAAAGAAAAGGGTATCGAATAATATCAAGGGAACGTAAACTGCAACTTAGTATAGTTGGAAACGTTATTAGAAAGTTTAAAAACCTGGTGAAGCTGTTCCAAATCGTCAAAGGTGTTGTCGACTAAGAAAATTAAACCAAAAAACATTAAGATGGAAAGCAGAAAGGCACAAAGAAAAACTTTTCTTACTCGTGGTGAAATTCAAACCGGTCTCAGAGAAGATGAGATTAATGTGAGCAAGTACAAAATCAGTTGAGTTCTAAATCGTGCAGGCTTTGTATCAAGGTCCCCAAGAAAAGTTCCATTATTGATGCTTAAACATGTCAGATCAAGTTTGAATTATGTAAAAACATATGGGGAGCAACCTCAAGAATTTTGAAACAAGGCAATCTGGTAATACGAAACAAAAATCGAAATCTTTGGAAGAAACACAGCAACACATGTATGTCGTAAAATGGCACCAACTATAACAAAAAGAATACCATTCCTAGGATAAAGTTTGGCGATGGTCCCATTATAGTATGGGGATGTGTTTGTCATCCAAATGTACTGGTGAATTAGAAATCATCAATGATAGATTGAATGGGCGTATGTACAGGGAGAGTTTGGAGAAAAACCTCCAGAAATCTGGTGATGGATTGGGACATAATAGCAATTTGGTTTTTCAGCAGGATAATGATCCCAAGCCTACTGCAAAACTAACAAAATAATGGCTTAGAAATAACAGAATTGACGTTCTTATTTGCCCAGTCAGTTTCCAGACCTCAAACGAATTGCAAATTTGTGGAAAATATTGAAGATCAATGTTAACAAGAGGAATCCACAAAATATTCAACAACTAGAACAGTTATGCAAAGAAGAATGGCGGAAAATGGCTACTTTGCAAAAAACATGTGTGCAATTATAGAAAGTGATTGGAAGTTGTTGAACGCAATAAAGACTATGCAACTTAATATTAAATCAATGTATCCAATACTTTTGCGTTAGTTGATTTATATGTTTCCAGTAATATAAACTTTCTAAAGTTTAATTGTTTCATTATTACCCCAAATATTAGTTAGAATAGTAATAGGAATATAGTGACCAAATTTTGGGTAAAATATTGAACCCTAATTAAAGTTATGATGAAAAATGTAATGTATCCAATACTTTTGCGTGACCTTGTAGGTTATACGCTTTTGTTTATTTTTATGCATATGGATCTTGGGTGTTTGTTCATATGTATCTTATGGATAACAATTAGTTATTTATGCATGGCATATATATATATATATATATATATATATGTGTGTGTGTGTGTGTGTGTGTGTGTGTGTGTGTGTACATACATGCATACATACATATGCTATTACGAGCATTGATTATATATATTTTTATATCGGTCGAAATATAAATATAATATCAATACATGTGTACGCCCATAGCAACATTTTTTATGTTAAAAAAAGATGATTTTTTCTTCAATATCACCGCTAGGTTCTGTCCTCTCTTTCTCTCTCTCTCTCTCTCTCTCTCTCTCTCTCTCTCTCTATCTCTCTCTGTCTTTATCTTATTCTCTCACTCTGAATCTCTCTTTCCCTTCTCGCTCTCACAATTTTCCCCTCCCTTTGTCGCTCTCTCTCTCTCTCTCTCTCTGTATATATATATATATGTATATGTATGTATATATATATATATATATATATATATATATATATATATATAAAGAGATATATATCTATGTTTTCACCTTCGTCTTACATAATTCAATACATATTTTTGATCTATTTTCAATTCACACGCAGAAAACGTCCTTGAAACTTTAATGATTGTGTCTTTTTTGTTTGTATATGTTTATATTTTACCTTTTCGTTTATATATTATTCAAATATTCATGATCCCGAAAGTTAAAAAAGAAGATAACCTTTTTCACCCAAGGCTTATTAAAAGTACCAGAATAACCTTGTTCACGTATCTATTCATTTAACATTTCAATAGCTACTTTGAGATAGCATCAATGATTTCCTTCAATGAATTTATTACCTATTCACACTTTTATTAGCCTTTTAACCCACACGGGCTGTGATGTAATTATTTAAACTAGAGGGACCTGTAGAAATTCCACAGCGGCTTCTTTCATATGTAATATAATGCTGCTGGCCATTCTATGGGTGCTTAGCATGGATGGCGACACCATCATATTATTCTAGCCTTTTGTTAAAACAGTAAATATTTGATGTAAGTCTATATATTAATACAGTTGCGTGTACAACAATAAAAAAGCGGTAAGTTATTTATTTTTCCGTATTAATAATATAAGCATTGCCGTTAAAAACAATATAAAGCAGTGATTCCAAAAATAGAAAAAAATAGATTAAGTGCCATCCTTTATAATCGAGAAGGAAACCAAAACTGATGAAGAATTCTTGGGAAAATACGTTATTACAAGAAATGGAAGAACACACAAAGTAACAGGCACGCTATCGTATTAATATGTAGATAAACAAAAACACCAGCATCGGTCGCTCGATCTTTCTTTCCTTCTACCTCTATCTCTCTCTCTCGCTCTCTCTCTCTCTCAACCAATAAAAAAGTAAAAAAAATAAACAATAAAAAATTAAATAACTGATAGAGATATAATTACATTAGAACTGCAGTAATGCACCAGTTTTCGTCTCAAATATTTTAAATTAGAAAACTTATAGCTTCCGCAGGCCAAGACATTTGTGTTATCGTTTTTGACCACGTAAAAACTTAAACTCAATTATTTATTAACAATTTTGCATTTACCAAAAAGATAAACCCATAAATTTTATAGTATTAAAAACAAATATAGTGCGGGAATACGGTAATCGAATGCCGTCTGGAGCGTTATAAATGTGTGTTCCGAAATTACACACAAAGACATAAACACACACACACACACACACACACATAGATGAGCGTAAGTAGACACAGAAAAATGAAAAATTAGTAGTAGCAATAACATTTTTTATTAAAGAACACACCAGCATCGTTCGGTCAGTTAGTCACTTTCTCTCTCTTTCTCACCTCTTTCGCTCTCTCTCTTTCTCTCTCTCTCTCTCTCTGAATCAATAAAAAATGTAAAAATAAAAATAAACAATAAAATAACATCTGATGTAGACATAATTATAAAATATAGAACTAGAGTGGTGCATCAATTTTTTCCCCAAATATTTAAAATTACAGACATATGTGTTATCGTTTTTTAATACGGAATAACTTAAAATCAATAAAGTTTTAACAAATTTTACATTTACCAGAAAAATAAAATCCTGAATTTTATACAATCAAAAACAAATATAGCGGTGAGAACACGCTAATCGACTACCGCCTGGATCGTTCGTTAATGTGAATTCCGAAGTGCATATGTATTCCGGAATTAAATCTTAACCAATGAAATTTGCCAGAAAGCGTGACACACAAAAGTACACAGACGCTATCGTATTAATATATAGATAAACCGATCTTTAATTTTCTTGGGTATGCATTACTTAAAGTTTCTTATCAATTGATTCCCTGTCTTGCAGTGGGTTAAATAACATAGTATATAAAAGTATGTTAAAAAATAGATTGGTTTTATATTTTCGAGTCCTCTTAAGACTTTTTATTTTATATAATTTTGCTAAACTTCATTACTAAAACGAACTAAATTTTTGTGTATTTGATATAGTTTTTATTCTTAAATCTATGTTCTAGATCACAGTTCATGAAGGGTTCTAAGTATTTTATATGTGCTATTTCCAAGTCCTGGGTCCTTATTAATATTAATATTAATAATTACTCGTGTTTGGGACGATACATCTGAATCAGAAAAATCATAATTTTTAGGGGTATCGGAATCGATATCGAAATCAGAAAATATTGCATTTTCAATTCCAAAACGATTCTTTCGACTGGTGTTAATAATTATAAAGACAGAAATATTAATTACTTTTAAACTATAAGAACACCTAAAATATATGTGTCATCTCTTACAAACGTGTTTATACGTTAGAAAACATAATGGAACGTTTAATGTGTGTTTTTACAGTAATCGGAAAAATAAGGGCAATATAGTTAGAACAAAAATAAAATGTGTATAAAGAATCGAAATTGATAATTGTATAAAAATCAAGAATTTACTATAGAATCGAAATTGATAATTGCATCAAACTCGGGAATTTACTATAGAATCGGTAATTGTATCATCGAAATCAAGAAAATATCATTTATTTATGCATTCATAGTTTACACACAAGCTTAAATCAGTTATTGATTCGTGGCATAGACACGTGGTGTTTCCTGAAGTGCGATAGACTACAGAGATTTTCAGCACTCCCCACTTAATTTCAGCAATGCGCATCTATTAGCCTATTCACAATAGCCGTTTACTATTAAGTTTCGCATGTAGTTTGCGTTGAAAGTTGAATATCAATGTATTCCTAAACATTCCAGTAAATGGCTGCCGAGTGAATGTTATTATTAGATCGGTGAAACATTTCTTAGTCATTTTTAATTTTGAATGTGTATTCTCTATCGTTATTGATGGAATCGGAACAAAGCTTCATACGCTGGTAGCTGCATCGGCCGCATAAAGATATACATGTGACCAATCCGACAGTTTGGCATATGTCACAGCATAGATAAAAGGTCACGCGTGGACAGATAAGCAGCGTGTTCAGCAAAGCAGGTGTTCAATGAAGCACGTGTCTGTGACTGGTTCGGAGTAGCATAGGCATTCGAAACGTGTTGAGAGAAAGTTAGTTTTTTGAGACATGAACAAAAATAATCGTTCGGGGTGTATTTTGTGTTAAGAGTATCATCTGTTCGAGAAAAATGGATGACACTACAGCAATGTTGAAAAATCACAGGCGGCAAAGAAAGAATAATAAACTGTTAAACTATTTATAAAATGCGTTGGTAAAAATATCAGATATAAAGACATTTGTTAAAAAGAAAAATGTGCGTTGAGTCTTTTTTTCTTTCTTTCATATAACGACTATAATACATTATCACAATGTTTGCTTTGTATAACTTAATTCCATCTGTCAACAAGCTTATAAATACTTTGCTTATAAACGGCGTGTTGTGTTTAATACTAATGTAACTTGTGTTCAATGCTCTGTCTTCAGCTTTACCTAAATCCATCTATATTTATTTGTAATTATCGGATCAAATAATAAGCACAGTGCACTTCGTCAGGACAATATGCAGGGCGTATCAGTATTTTCAATCGATTTCTACAAGAAAATCATTACTCAGTATTGCTGCACGAGAATGAGCATTCGCGTGATGGAAGATGCCTTTTCTTCTCTTTTTAGTTAATAATGTGGTTCTCGTTCAATATGTATGGGAATATTGCCATACAATATAAACGAGACCTTAATAATCTGATTAAGTAAATTGTAAACAATATTTATATATGTATATGCTTAACTTATTATAATATTCATACTATCAATTAAATTGCCCATTTACAAGTCGGCAAAATCTATTACATAAAGGAAACCCCGTTGGCAATTACCATGCCCTATCTTTATCAGATTATGACGCATTTAGAGAATTATGATCTTATTATGATCGTAATGTGATAATATTTAGGATGGATTCCAGTCATATAAACACTAATGAATTTTATAAGATATCAGTAATAAACTCGTTGATGTATGAAATAAAACTATAAAGAGCAAAACCATTTATGGTTTAAAATAAACAGTTAAAAAACATAGGTTTTCATTTTCTATATTGGAAAACGTAATCGTTAAGACTTTAGTACCTGTGTACAACTTAAATTAATAAAATAGTTATATTTTTCATTTAATATCGCAGTAAAATCTCGTGATCCCAGCTGAAGTCCACGCTCAGTCTTTTTTTTCTAGAAAGCAGGAAATTGAAACTAAATCTATAACAGACTCTGAAATAAAATATATCTATATAAGTAATAGCAATTAAACTTGTGTAAAGCAGTTTCATAGCAAACATCTGTTCCAATATATATATATATATATATATATATATATATATATATATATATATATATATGTGTGTGTGTGTGTGTGTGTGTGTGTGTGTGTGTGTGTGCATGTATGTATGTACTCACTTTTATCCCTACCAAGGCATATCGTCACTTGAATATAATGGGGCTATAATTTGAGACCATGCCCAGGGAAGATGAATAAAATGCTTGTTTATGTTACATGTAATCTTCCTCATATCAGTACAGTCATTCAAGCAGGTAGCATGAAAGGAATTCCAGAGTGTAATGGTTCGAAGAAGGAAAGTATTATATCAGAAAATTGTCTGGAACTTCGAAACCGCATTAGTTTATGAGGAAAGATTTGCTACTAAGCGAGTTTGTCGATATAGGTACGCCCAGGTGGCACAAATGCAATGAATACATCACACACACGCATATATATATATATATATATATATATATATATATATATATATATATATATATATATGTATGTATATATATATATAGAGAGAGAGAGAGAGAGAGAGAGAAAGAGAGAATCTTTACAGTAATAAATTACGTTCTTGAAAGCTTTCGCCAAATATTATAAACATATGAATTCTATGGATTCATATACGAATGAAAGTCAATATTTCTACACGCTAAGACATTTTTTTTTCGTGCATATTATGTGCGTCGTGCATAATTGCGTAATATTTAGGGGGAAAACGTTCTAGTACATATACATATCATGGTTATATATACGTAAAATGTTGATTCTTTTTTTCTCTGAAATTGGTATTTACAAGGACACATTTTTTGTTAATATTATTAAATTGAGGTTTTCAATATATTTATAATGGATATGCGATCAACAGCGTGAAGTTAAACTTATTTTTATATTCCTTTAAAAACGAGCTTAATTAACTAATTTTTCACCTTATAGATTCTCAGATGAAGATAATGTGTTTCGTTTCACTATTATGCAGAATTCTAGTCATGCGTATTTTCTACATTCTGCATAATGGCATGGAATTTAACATGCCAGTGCGTGTACGAAAATTCTCTACTAAACCCTTCTCTTGATATAAGGTTTACATGGTAGACCTTTTTCCTTTCGGTTCTGGATATGACCTTATACTATAACCGATAGTGAGCCCCCAGTTTGCGGGCTTTTGGCAGTGTGGAGCCATCTTTTAATTGGCATTGTTTTCAGGTCAACTCTAACTCGGAGTGGTAGTATCTTTTAGGGGCCTAACTATGGGTTAAATAGAAACCGACTTGAAAAATATATATCTTCTATTATAATATTTTTCTTTAAAATCACTGGATCCGTCAGTAAATAACCTAAATAAGGTTTGATATGCCGTACAACAAAACAACCAACCAACATCTTTCCTTTTATTTATAGCGGGCAAATTTGCTGCTTAGCGGAAACGTCTCTACCTTCCTCCTCTCTGAATGTTTTGTCATTGTATTTAAGGCCTTTACTGATGTTCTCTCTCAATTTTATTTGTGTTTTTTTTTCATCATAAAACCTCTCACTTCATAATTCAAGATGACACATTGGTTCCCGCGGGATAACCGAAGTTAAGTACAATGAGCCTTGTCTGTACTAAAATAGGTGACGGTTTATGAATTCCAGTTGTAGTATGTGCTCTCTGCTTATCTTGGCATTGTTTCCAGTCGTCTAGTATTTCTCTGTGCGAGTGTACTCAAGCAGAATATGTATGGTTGGGATTTCGCAACTCTTGCTCCACATTTACACACGTACTTAGTCTTACATAGGGTATCCATTGTCTCTAGATTCTCGACAGAGGCCACGCATAACTCACACTATATTTATTTCTAATTCATATCTAAAACATGTTTCAATTTCTAATCTGAATGTTTTCAAAGGCGCGGAGTCTTATAAGCTTCACGTTTGTATCATGCTGGATTGTCTCTCTACTTCTGACGAGACAGATTTAGTTAGTAAATGCAATGAATTTTATAGGCTTATCCGTTATTATTCTTTCTAAAATCCTTATTGTCTTGATAATCCAATACAGTTCCTATGTAAGTTTACTCTGTATCATCTTAAATTATATATATATATATATATATATATATATATATATATATGCGTTTTAGTACCTACATGTATAAACACATCCCAATGTTAAATATGCAGTGATGTTTGTCAGAGCGTATAATATATATTAGCCTAAACTTACTCTAGAAACCAGGAAATTGGTGAGCTAGTCATCAAAATGCAAAATGATGCCGACAAGTAAGAGTGCACCTGCTATTATTCTATTCAATGATTATGTATCCTGCCGTGTTTCAACCAGAAACAGACAAGATAATGTATAATTTTGTTGACTCAGCGCAAGTAAATGTTTCCAGAAACTAGTGTGTGTAGACGTACGCTGTTCGTTTCTTTGGCGTAATGAAATACACCGCCAATGATCAGCGGTTTAGTATTTCCTCATATAAAATTTGAAACAGTGTCTTGTTCTCAATTATCTTTACGAAATTTGTAAATTTATACAATCAAAATGTGTATTTAATCACAGGGTTGACTATATGATGTACTTGAATAATCTGATATTAAATACATTATATGTATATATATATATATATATATATATATATATATATATATATATATATATATATATATATATAAGTAAACTGAATTGAAGGAATAAATAAGGAATGTATGAGTCAACTGAATTAAAAGAATAATTTATAAGATACCAAACATCATGAATTTCGAAATAGAATTTTTTTATCATTTATTCTCTATATTGATCTGTAATTACATTGAGTTTCTTGTATAAGGATTGATATATAATAAGAAAATATATTTCTACAGAAATATATATACACACACACACACACACACACATATATATATATATATATATATATATATATATATATATATATATATATATATGGGGATATGGGTGCGTGTATGGATATACACATACTAGTGCCGTTTTAAATGTAAGAGCTGCTATTCTAATGTTAAAACGACAAAGACAAGAAAGCGTTTATATTAAAATAACCACGTATTTATCGCCACAGAATATTAATTTTTCCAGTGTCCACTATTCTAAATGACCTCTAGAGCCTGCTTGGCACTCACCTGTCTTTAACCACTCTTAACTCTATGAGCTAATCTCCTATTTGTGTTGACATTAAATTGCATCGGTTTCATAAACGTTGAAGCGGTGTCAATGAATGCTGCTCAGTCTAATTTTTTGTCGCTGAAAATTTCAGTGATATATCTCTGCTTGTACGTCCATCATAACCGTTTCCTTTTTAAAGTCTGACATCGTAAATATCTGCAACAAATTTATGAAACTGTTAGTCAGCATAGTAATGTAACGTGCTATCTTGTTTAATGAATTTGTTAGGTGGAACAATAAGATGCATTTCTGTTGAAATATATACATGCATAAGAGTGCACATGCATAGGGGTGGGCCATAGAAAAAGGGTGGGGCATAGATACTGTTACAAAATAAAATGTAGTTTGTTTCATAGAAACACCTTTATTACAGGATCTTATTACAGACAATGACTTGCAAATGCTGAAGGCTACTATTGCATAAGTATTATTCAAAATATTTGCCTCAAGCCTTTATTATATTACAAAGTCTTGTTTGGGTAATGATCTTTGACAGTAATTAATAATCAGTAATTTGACAAAAGCCTCTCCAATCTGCAAGATTTACCACACCCAATAATAATCCAGATCATTAAGATCAGGTGAAGTCAGAGGTCATCCATCTCTTTCGACCAAGGACACTATACTACTGCAGAGTCAAACTTGTATCACAGTACACAGTTTTCTCCATGCAGTATCGATAACGTCTTTTTTTAATTATTACATTTACACCACAAACAAGGCATATTGCCACTTTGTTGAAGAGGGCTACTGTCAGGGGCATGGGCATATGGGATACTGTGTAGGGAGTTGGGCAGCAAGATGTCGGTTCACGTTGCACTTGAACGTCTGTATGTCAGTACAGTTGGGGAAGCAGTGACCTGGCAGGGAATTCCAAAGACTAGCTGTCCTGGAAAACAAACTACTGGAGTAGAAGACGCTCTTACATCTAGGGTGCTCTACTGTGAAGGGGTGGGATTTTGCTGTTTGTCGTGTTTTTCGGGGGTATTTACGTCGAGGGGGCAAAAGTGCTTGCAGTTCGTCAGATCATTCACTGTTAAAATACTTGTAGAAAAGGCAGAGGGATGCAACATTTCCTCTGTGGAACAGGGGTTGAAGTTTAGATGACAGTTCAGGACCTATCAGATTGGCGACTCTCTTTTGAACCTTTTCTAGGAGCGAGAGACTAGTGGTAGATGCATAAGGCCTAATATGACAACAATACTCCATACATGGGGGAATGGCGGCCTTATAGAGGTATAGGATACTATCGGGCGTTAGTATCTTTCTAGCACGGTAGAGAGAATCTACCTTCATCGCAGCGGTCCTGGCGATACTCTCGATGGAAGTCTTCTCACTCATGTTTCCTGAGAGTGTAGGCCGAGGAGTTTATGTCTTCAAGATAACATTTTAAAAGATATCTGCCCAAAGCATCTCAGACGCTGTTTTCAGCGATCTTCAAGTATTTCCTGCAGTACCATTTATTGCCTCACAACTTCACACAAGAACTCTGTTTTGTGATGAGTGTGAAATTTTTTAAAGTGATAATAACTTTCGATCCGTAAAGGGTATATAATTCATCGGGCCCTGTAAAATGCACTTAAACAAAGTCGAATTCTTCTGAGTCCCTTGTCAATTGTGAGTGTAGAAAGAAAATGTCTTCTAAGGAGCTTAAAAGGAAAATATGTAAGTGATTTAGGCATATTGCTCGCAGAGTCCTTGAAAATGTCTGTGCTTCTCTTGTCATTTGTTTCATGGACCTTTTTGTATTTTGTTTCATGTGTTGATGGTGAAGGAATTGCCTTATTCTTGTCCATTTTTGAGAGACGAAGATTCCAGATAATGATCAAGACTCTTTCTTATTAACATTGTTTTTTTTTTAATAATTTTCCATAAAGTGAACAGTTTAATCGACGCAGACCAGTACCATATGACATGACCTGACACAAATATATATATATATATATATATATATATATATATATATATATATATATATATATATATATATATATATACGTACAGAATACACGCATATATATATATATATGTATAAATTATACAAGCCTATAGACATATATATATATATAAATAATAAAAATAATATTAATAAATAACTTAAATACACCTCAAACTGTGTGCATATTGATACCACAATATACATGCATTAGAATAAATCTACATATATATATATATATATATAAATATATATATATATATATATATGTATATATATATATATATATATATATATATATATATATATATATATATACAGGATGACCCCAAAATACTAAAGCTAAATGGAGTCCATCTAGAACATATGCAGTAGAACGGATAAAAAAAGGCCAAAGACCCTAGTGTTTTGATAATACTAGTATCTAAGTAATATAATAAACTAGTTATGACCAAATTTTCATTTCATTCGGCCAAAACACTAAGAAACGGGGCCTAATTAGAGTCGGGGCCCGTTCTTTGAGGTCACCCTATACACACACACACACACAAACATATATATATATATATATATATCCTCATATATATATATATATATAAGTATATGCAATGTAAAGTCACACATTTTACAAATTATTTTTAATACGAATTTAAATGAGAAAATTTCGAAAACTGAATATATTGTGATATTATAAACTCATTTTTATTTACGTTTTTATGTTGTTGTTAGAGTTCAAATTGTCGCAAATTACCTGGCTTTGTCAAGGAGATGTCAGTTCGATTAGGTTTTTTTTCTTTTTTTTCTCTTCTTCGTACTGATGTAATAAGAGGTCGAAGATTCTCGAAGTGAAAATACATCATAACTCGGTGCTGTTTTTATGTGTGTGTGTTGGTCGCTGTGTTTAAGCGCGAAATTTTAGCAATGTAAAGTCACGAATTTTTTAAAAACAATTTTAATAGGAATTTTCTGAGAAAATTTAAAAACCTGAAAATGTTGTTAAATGATAAAATCATTTTTATTTAATTTTTGTTGTTGTTAAATATAAAATACGTAGAGTTGTACTGGAAAGCACAGGAATAGTGCTCGATTAAGAAAATTACAAATACATAAACGTAATATTAATTTACGTATGCATTGCAATAGATCAGAAGAACCATTGGTATTGTCGGTTTTAATCAAAACAACGATCATAAATTGCATGCCACTATATTTTTAGTCTTTGTATTTACCGATCACCTCAGAAACGGGCATTTCTGAAAATGCGTGTATAAACAGATTATAATGATCACAATTTGCTAAACAAGAGGATACTGTTTTTGCTTTGTAAGTTTTTAAAAGCAATGTTCAAAACTAGCTAATGACCATTCTAGTCCAAATACAGAAAACAATCTATATCAAATTGTAAACATCGAATATAAATCAGCCCATATTTTGTTTTAGACTTCATATATTTTTAAACAAAATGTGATCAGAACAAAATAATTTTTTACTGAACTTAACTTACATGTTAACTGTACAGTTGAAATTCTGTTATGTGCTATAAATATTTGATGAATAGTAAATATAAATGTAGTTACTTGCTTGGGACATATCGACAAACAGCAAGGTCGAAAATGTCAACACATTCTAAAGCCTACATTTTTTTATCACAAGCGCCAATAAGACAATGATTAGCAACGCTCTGAACAAATTAGGATCACATCACAGACTATATAAAACTATGCATTAAAAAGAAGAACTATTTCTAAAAGAAACCTATATTTAATACAGCTGTATATATTGAACCATGTCTTATTTGCTGTATACACGTTAGTGAAAATCAACATAGACTAGAGAAAGTGCTCAATGAGCATTAAAGAGATATAAAAAACGCAACATCCAGACTGCATTATTCTCTAAATTATTTCCCTATTATTAATCTTTTAACTTACACCAAACAAAAATCTCGAAAAAGATATATTTAATCAGCGGTCCACGCGAAACTAAAAACAATCAAACAGCGCGGAGCTTTTTACAATTTATCCTCTTTGAAAATCAACTTATATATAAAAAAAAGAATTTCAGTACAAACATCCTGAAAGTGATCCGGCATATGAACTGGTTATATTTCAGAAAATGTGTATATTTCCGCTTATTTTCTAAAAGTATGTGCCCCATTAAGAAATTAATAATTACTTATGTAATTTCGAAATATTGCTTAAAAAACCCAATTATGTTTCTTTATTATGGATGAAAACCTATGCAAGCTATCATATCATTAGGCAATCTGTGCATGGTATATATAACACGTATCTTTGTGTGCAATCTATTGTGACCAGTTTTCATGTTTCGGTGTAATGTTTTGAGGAGCAACTGAAACAAATATTGTCGCATAAAAGCTGTCGAATAGAAATATATATTTCTAGAAAAACTATACCTTATTAACAGTGTCCAATAGTCTTCGTGTAAATATATTGTTCAGCAGTTTTCAATAGAAAAATGTGGAGAAGATAAAAAGTAAGAAATGTCTGCTGAACTTATAATTGAAAAAGAGCGGTTCGTATTGTCACGTTAAGCTTACACGTATGGAACTAAGGCATTTAATAAGTGGAATAATACACCGTTTGTTTAGCTAAGTATGACTATTGTAACCTTGCAGTTACAAACGAACAAAGAAATGAAATGAATATAAAATCCAGGTAGTCATTTTTTTTTCTTTATTACACAATGCATTTATTACATGTTACACTTCTGTCTCAACACCACCGAAAACTCTCTCGCCATCGCCCATCTAACCTGACCATAGGCCAGCTGTAGCCAGCCATTTCTAGGCTTCGACTTCACACGTAAATCTTCCTCGACGTCGAATTTTTTTCTGCTCAGAACATATTGTGTACTTTTGCTTTTTTTGTCGTGCCAACTAGCGCAGACTTCTAATTTGCATATTCGCGTTTTTAGGTTATTGTTGCAAGAAAGCTCTTCCCAAGCCAGCCATCCTTCGCTGCCGCTGATATTTTCATACACGCTCATTTGTACTATGTTACATACTCTCTTACAATAAAGTATTTTTTCAAGAATTTAATTAGACTTGCTTGAGGCAATAAAAGAGAACAAAAAAGAAAACATTTAAGTTCACACTATAAAACACAAATAATTACATCCGAATGTATGGAAATATCTTAGTATATAGTATGTTCGATATGTTAAAATAGACAAAATGTATGTGTTCCCTTTTTCAGAAATATCATTTAATCAGGGTTGAAGTGTTTCAAATTGGTTGTGCAAGAATACAATTTTTATAATAAAAGCATTTTAAAACGGCATTCAAATTATTGGAAGACATAATCAGAGTTTTTATAGTCTTTGATATTTGTTGGTCTTGAGTATGTAAATTCACCAAACTGAAACGGTATAATTTTAGTGTGATAATGAATTAGTTTATTGTTTTTTTTTTGTTTTTTTGGCAGTCGTCACAACGCATACATTACTTGTGTTTAAGGATACATGCATACATACATATTCGTGTGAGATTTTTCGGGCGGCTTTTCTCTTATTCTCTTACATGAATGCACGATTTTTCTCATTTCCTATTGCATTACAATTATATCTCTGTTTTCTCAATGATACATCACACACTAACTGCCCAAATCGTTTTCTTTTGATTAAAATCATCCTTTGAAAGGCCTTACTAAACTATCATAACATTGATCCTAGTTTTGAGACTCATTTATCTCTTTATTGCTCAGTTTATTTTAACGAGATTTTTTAAGAGAACACTAGTTACTCTCATCCTTTATTTAGTCCCCAGCCCTTTTTTGTCTCTTAATTGCTCATCCCCTGTTTGCCGAAATTATTCAAGAAAATTTCGGACTATTTTGTTTCTAAAGTATTATGCTATTTTTGACGATATTAATCCAGACAATTACAATTTACGCCTAACCCAACTGTCCAGATCCATAATCCGTGCTTGCGACCGAATCGGATACAATCATTATACAACAAGTATTGCGTTTCCCTTTTTCGTGTCACAATACAGAAAACCTTATCGTAAAGCATCGGCAGATCTATCTAGTTAGAGCAATGATTATTCACTCACTTCTATCTTATTCCTGCCATATTCTAAGCTTTTTTGTCACTAAATAAATATGCCAAAGTCCAGTCAGTAACTTCCGATTGCTAAGTTACGTGGATATCAGGCAAATTAAATCAACAAATTCTGTTACATTGTCCACCTGTATAATCGAGCAACCCAAATATTTAGTGAGCAATTATATGTCTTTTACAGTGAAAATGCAAGCTGCTGCGCCTCCGTTTATAACGAATTTCGGATTTAAAGAATAATGTCCTCTGTGTCATGTGTTCTATTCGACCATAACACTGGCTTTTATTTCAAAATTATAACTACTAAATATCATAGTATTCTATATTTATCTGAATGTACGTGGAATAATATCGCCAAAAAAGCACCACACGCGGTGAACAACATCGCAAATAAACGAAAAACATATTTATGAATTGTTTGGCATTATGATTTTCAGTTTCGTATTAAAAAAGTAAAAAGTAATACAAAACCTTCATATTTAATAATCAATTTTGCAAAGGCAGGAGTAATAGTCGACTATAAATGATCCAAAAGATGAGAAAAAAAATTACTACTCTTTATAGAAATAAAAACAAACTATTAGATTTTAACATGCAATTTACTACTCATTTCTAAGTTTTTACGCGTTATAATTTTTTAAGCATTTATTCTATTCTTTCAAGACCTCCAGGCAAGTTTATTTTTTACAAATTTTAAACATTAGTAATTCATAACAAAAACATGCAAATACAACTGAAACACTCCTAACACAAATGTATGAAAATATGTTCACATCAAAAAGGTTTAGTCCAAATTCATCTCTAAAACAAAACAAGCTATTTGCTACGCTAAAATTGGTATGAAATAATATCACTTATAATATTATATAATCGCATTGTAATAGTTGAACAGTGTTATTTAAGACTAAAACAACCACGGCCCTCAAAAACAAGAAAATTGACTGAGGGGACAGAAAAAAATTCGAAAGGAGGAAGACAAGGAGAAAAGCAGTTAACAAATGGATTCACCAAATAGTGCGATATTCCTTTATTAAGTACTTTTTTCCTCTGCCTTTTTATGCCTCTCATTTTATGAATGCATCTGTCCATGGTAACGTTAATTTTTCTTACCATTTGTGTTCATATTGACTCTTTATGATCAAAAGCCAGAGCGTCCAAAATAATTATATGTAAGGTTGCAGTTAGAAACAATGAGAGGACAAGATTAAATAAAAAATCTGGTCGAGATGTTTCTATTTTAGAAAATATTTATAGTACGCGTTACTCTCCCCTTGCAACGTATCCATCTCATATCCATTTCACGTTCCTGCGACTTTCTTACGGCCACAGTCGGTCAATTCTCGTTATCGATTTTACATGTCAATATTCTACGATACGCACTTTCTAAAGTTTTTCTCCTTTTTGTAAATTTTACTCGCTCACAATGTCTCATTTTTAATACGCGTTTTTTATCGGCTACTGCGGTTACACATTTCCATTTCGCAAGCCAACCATCTTTCACTGGTGCTAATATTTCCCACGGAGTGATATGCACTATGTTTCAGCTCATATGAAAGAACCGGGGGTTTAATGTTTCGTAGGAGGACTTAAATGAAAGAGAAGATAATTACTACTATCAATATGAGATTAAGCTATTGAGAGAGTAAGTCAATGAGGAGAAAATATAACTTTTATGGAAACAATAAAAAATTAGAAAGAACAAAGAAAAAAGACGATGCAATTCAACATGCCAACTAAGCGAGCATTTAGTTACGATGTAATATGGCATCATCCTAGCGAATATAAACAACATTTCTATTTGTGATACATCGACTTGGGTTCTTATTGGTTGAATAGACATCCCTTTCTTCAAGACGAAGTAGGTAAATTCTATAGTCGGATTTTGCTCGAATTTGAAAGTTTCGAATACCAAGTTCGGAAGTGTTCAACTGATGAGGCTAAACAAGGGTGAAACTCGAGTTATGGACTCCCGCATTGTTGGCTGAAATTGCTATTTTGAGTTGCCGCATTGTTAACCTGTGGAAATAAGTATATCTTCTGCCACATCCTGAACAGTCTATTACTAATTGCTTGCTAGGTTAGTCTGTTGTGTGACATAATCCGTGCGAGTATAAAAATTTCTACTCATGTGACATAGACTTAGGTTCTCATAGGTTTGATTGACATCCCCTCTTGTTCGAGTTCACACCACATTCAAATTTCACTACACACTGCTTGATCTGTGTAAGTGAATAGAGATTCTTTTAGAAGCTGGATCGTACAGATGGCAGAGTACTTACTTTGCATACGAAGGACTCACGATTCAAATCTCAACTTCCAATATATTATGCCGATGACCTAGAATTAGGGCAAAACGTAAGTTTGGATTTCGGCTGTCGTTGCTCTTGTGATTAGCGACGTAGTTTGAGTTGGGACATAATATATATATCTGACAAAGCAAAACTCTTTGTCAAGAATTTTGCAGCTAATTCTACCTTTTGCGATCAAGGCCGCCAACCCCCAATATTTCCTCCTGTATCTGAAAACACACTATGTGATATACGTATATCTGTACGTGATGTTGCCAAGCTTATCAAAAACCTTGATTCCAGTAAAGCAACTGGCCCTGACGGTATTCCAATTATAGTACTCAAAAAACTTCAACCTGAACTAGCGCCCATACTTACAAACCTATTTAAACGTTGTCTTAAGGAGAATAGTTTCCCATCTCCCTGGAAAATTTAATCTGTATGCCCTGTATTTAAGAATTCATGTGATCGCTCATCCCCCTCTCAGTACAGGCCAATAAGTCTCCTGTGCGTCATGAGTAAGTTGCTGGAATCTGTGTTAAATACAGAAGTAATCAACCATCTCAACAAAAATAACCTTCTTAGTGACACTCAATATGGTTTCCGTTCTGCTAGATCTACAGCAGATGTGCTTACAATTATATCTCATAGGATTAGCAAATCACTCGACGGAGGCAACCTTTCTAGGGCAATTGCTCTTGACATATCTAAGGCCTTTGATAGGGTATGTCATAAAGGTTCACTTCATAAGATCTCTAGCTATGGTATAGCTGGAAATGTCTTCTCAATTATTAAATCATTTCTTTCTGATAGGTTCATAAGAGTAGTAGTTGATGGGCAAAAATCAGAAGCCCAAAGTATTAATGCTGGTGTCCCTCAGGGGTCCATCCTGGGCCCAACTCTTTTACTGATCTACATTAATGATCTTCCAAATCACATCCTTACATCATTTGTAGACATTTATGCTGACGACACTACCATTTATGGTAGCACATCTAAGACAGTGAACGACCAAGTTCTCTCCAATTCTCTCTCCTCTGATCTTGAGCATGTAGTACAATGGGGAAAGGAGTGGCTGGTTACTTTTAATACATCTAAAACCAAGCTTCTCTCTTTACATCATCAACATTCTGATCCACATCTGGCATCAATTGAAATGAATGGCTCTCGTCTTCAGGAGGTCTCAAGTTTTGACAAGCTTCTGGGCTTGACCATTACTCCTGATCTTAAATGGAACACGTACATCAAATCTGTTGCCAAGGCCGCTGGAAAAATGGTGGGATCTTTCTATCGATCCAGTAGATATCTCACTGCTGATGCAATGCTCTATCTATATAAGAGCCAGGTACGTCCAAGGATGGAATATTGTTGCCACATCTGGGCAGGAGCTGCTAGAAAGGACTTGGCCTGCCTTGATAGAGTTCAAAATAGACTTCGTAGCCTCGTAGGAGATGCCCTTTTCTCTTCCTTGCAACCTCTATCTCACAGAAGAGATGTTGCGAGTTTGTCTCTGATGTATCGTTATTTTCATGGAAAGTGTTCGACTGAGCTTCAATCTATGGTCCCCCCTCGCAAAACTGTAACTCGTCTAGCTGTAAACACTATCAATAATTCCCCCCACTCTTTATCTGTGCCTAAACCTAAACGTAGATTCCATGAACAAAGTTTTTTTTTATTAGAACTGCACGCCTGTGAAATTGTCTTCCGTTTTCCTGCTTTCCGGCTGACTACAATATGGTTGTCTTCAAGTCTAACGTAAATAAGTTCTTGATGAGCCGTTCCATATAAGTTATCAAATTTTACAAATTTTCATTACTAATGATTATTATATTGTCCAATTTCTACTGTGCACTCTTTAACCCTTATCCTTGAGTGGCCTCTTTGCCTTGATAATGAGTTGATACCTATGTAAAAAAAGAAAAAGTCCAATGTGAACAAGTTCTAATTGAATCGTCCCCCTAAGTAATCCAAGTTTCAAAATTCCCACTGTTTACTATGCTAAAATCACAATGACTAATGTATACCTATGTACCCTTATCCTCGAGTGGCCTCTGGGCGTTGATAAGTGGTGACACCCTTGTAAATATATATATATATATATATATATATATTCATAAATTTCACAGCCAAACAACGTCGCATCCCACAAGGGCTATGACAGTCAACGAACCGGAATTCCAAAACTTGAGTTTTACCCTCATTTGGGCTTATCAGTTAGACACATTTGAACTCAGGATTCGAACCCTGAGCCTCCTGCATGCGTGGCAATGACTCTACCAACTGAGCAAACGCCCCGCCCCCATAGAAACCTTCTATTAACCAACACAGATCACGCAAACTGCGCCGAAATCCGCATGCAAGAGGCTCGGGCTTCGAATCCTTAGATCGGATGTGTCTAACTGATGAACACAAATGAGGGCGAAACTCGAGCCTTAGACTACCAGGTCGTTAACTGTCATGGATCTTGAGGGCTGCGACGTTGTTTGGCTGTGGAATTTTTTATATATAATCTCTCAAATTCTGAAAATCCTATTATAAGTTACTCGCTTGGTTGGTATTGGTTGATGGCATTGTCGTTTTGAGGTAAAACTCACACTTGTGAGACATTGCGCCGTCTGTGATCGAGAGATCTTATTTCTTAAAAAGTTGTATACAAAACAATGATATAACGAACATAAAATTAGTGAATTCGTATACTAATTAAATGTACGTAGTATGTATTCACATTCTATCCGCTTATTTAAAAATAAAATCTCCCGATCGAATGATTCATAATCTGGAAAGCGTGACACACGTACGTACGTACGTACGTACGTACATCAATGGTATTACGCTTTAATAAATAGAGTATATATTTAAACATATAGATCTCAATCTTTGTCTTACATGGATAGAAAAACACGTGGACTCGAATTAAATTTAAGAAAAATTATTTCGTATTCTGCTTACGTTATTATATATTATAAGATGTAAACATAATAAATTATAATGATTATACAATAATTATAATGATTTAAAAAAAAACTAAAATATCAAGAATGTCAACCCCCTCTAATTTCTCTTTACTGTTGCACTAACCTATTTTCTCCCTCGTTAAACAAGTGAATATTGCGACCATAAATATCCAAATTTAGCGGTTTTGATGGACTTTCGTGTGCGTAACTAAGTAAACGTCACGATAACAAACGAGTGGATAATAAAACTTACTATCTATAAATACAACTCGAAATTATTTAGCTGAGGGCATCTGTTGTTTATTTGTTTTGTTCTTTTATTTTTCTTCCTAACTATACGGAATAATAGATATTAAGTAATAGGAAGAAGAATTCAGCGATTACACTGCTACCACACGTTTCAATTTTATATATCACTGTTTAACGCAGTAATTTTCTCTTATATGATATTTATTACTAACTCTATTTAGTGGGCATTGCCCGGAATGGGTTTTATTTAAATCTTGTTTTTTTGTTATGTTTTTTGTACTCTAGATATTTTAGTAATAGTGGTCGAGGTTTGTCTTGTTCTATGAAACTTACAACGCGCCAACAAGACTTTTTTCCATATATTAGATTAGGTGTTCTTTAGCATCTTATCTTTTTAGCTTTATGAAGTTATCATTACCATCAGCTGATCAAGAAAAAACAGGGGATAATAAAAACTGAGTTCCAAGAGAAAAAGATCGAATCCTATCAGGTCTCAAGCGCAAATTAAATGACTTTCATTTTGCCTACATTGCACACCCGGCTTCCTGTAGTAACACATTACCATAAATTTACATTTTAATTTCAAAAGTAATTTTCCACTTAAACATAATGTACAAAATATTATTCACTAAAAATGATAAAATATCAAAAACTATCTAGACTAATTTTGATATAACAAGAGAAAAACGTCCAGAAATCTATTATTCCCAATTATTAAGGCTAACAATGGTTGAGTTTCGTTATAAATTATGCGTAATCAGTGCAAAGCATGCACGACTTGTAGTTTATTGCGAACCAAATATTATTTGATAAAGTATTATCTTTTACAAAAGTCTTCTTCCATTTCTATCTTACACCATATTGTAAAACGCGCAACCATTTCATCAACTGATATAACTAAACATAGACAATATCAGAGGTAACAGCGTTTCAATATGTCCAAATTCTCGCTGATTATTATATGCCGCGTTCACTGTGTTTATATTTGTGATCATGTCCGCTATAGTTAATTAGATATCTGGATGGCCAGATGATTAATTCTGTTGAGATTTATTGAAATGACGGTCAAGCGATTGACCATAGAAATTAATCAGCCATCGGCTAATGAAGCGAATAGTTTAATAAATGAACCTCGCTTGATTGGCACGCTGAAGAATTAATTAATTTATCATTAAATCTCTATTAAATTGTTTAGCGAATATAGCCCACGTTCAGGATTTGGTAATATTCTTCATAAATATATTTTTAAAAATCATAAGATATTAACTATATTAAGACAATTAGGGGTTTGGTTTAGTATTAAGTTCAACGAAAACTGTTGGTCTCTGTTAGACCCCGCTAATTAAATTGAAATTAACTCAATATTCTGTCCGTTTTATTAGTATTTATTTATGTGTAAACAAATATCAAATTCAAGGTTCACTTGAAAATAGTAGTTAGTGAAATGGATCGATATCATGTGTTCATTTTACAAAGTGGTACAGGGAAATCGTTATGGTAACATCTACTTCAATATCGCCCAAATATCAACGTTTGTTTCTTCGCAACAATGTTACTTTTTTACAAGTATTTCATTTAAATGTGCTCTGAATGAGTCATAGCACTTGCTCGCCTTCAACGTTCACACTCCCGACTAACTTGATAAACAGCAATCACTTACAATCATTTTAAATGCATTTAATTTTCTTTGATTTGGGGGGAAAACGCGCATTTATGCAATACAAAACTATATCATCGGATAAAACCCTTTGTTGCGTATTCAATCATTACGTGTCTTCCTTTCAAATCAAAGCAGATATTTAAACTCTCGCAAGCTATGCTACACCAAAAAAGTATCAAGCCTGATAGAATAGAACATGTAAGCGATGAAATACATCGGATATTTTACAATACAAAAGTTAATGATCATTTTCTAGAATATAACCGCCTTTTCTATATGCGCGAAATACAATTACATGTATACAAACCTTTTCTACTTTGATTTATTTTGTATTTTCTAGAAAAAGTCACCCTTAAATTACGCACAATAATAATGTTTATTTAATGCGTTATTATTACATATGAGTCTAGAAGGAAACCATCATTCATTTAAGCGAACAACGTGAATACCTACGTACAAATAATGAGCAGAAACGAGTATTTATTCTATGCGGAATCAGACAATCGCTTATCCTATCAAGACAGATGATTACTCTTAGTCAGTACCATGAAGGTAATATTTCAGCTGGATAGAATATGACGTCGATGAAATATATTGTAATTTTCCTCAGGCAAATATCACTGATTTTCAGCGTTCGTGATTTACTGGTCATGTCTATTTATACGGAATGTAAATCTACAAATGTGAGGGACTTTTTAAATGGATGTGCTTGTATCCTTACTGATTTTAAACGTGTGTGATGTACTGGCTACTTTTATTTTTACGGAATGTTAATTTACAAATATGAGTGACGTTTAATATTGATCTACGTGCGTGCATTATTTTCAAATATTGGTTTATAAAAAAAAGTCGTTTGTCGACATAGCGTGATTCAATGTATATGTATCAAGGTAAATCGATAATATTGCTGGTATGTGTAACCAGCAATACCATATATAATTTCGTTAAATTCTATTTCGATATAAGCGATTATAATTACTAGGCTCCTTTTAAACAAAGCCTCTGAATTTTAACTTCAACAGTTAAAAAAATCCGAAGACGGGTGTGGCACAATTTAAACCAAATTATTGGGCCCCAGCCATTTTTTCGCTTGTACCCCAGCGTATTTAATGCAACTAAATTCAACGATGCGTATTTGCTTCTGACGCACGTGCATGAAAAAAAAAAGATTGTTAAAGCATTACACCGTCAGTATCCGCAGCAGAGTGGTTAACATTTAAGTCATCGAATACATAAGTTCATTCATCAGAACATTGTTATTTTATTTTTCTGATCCACTAGCGCAAGATAAAAACATTAGGCATTTCTTTTGAAACGCACGGCGTGCCGTATAATAATATAACGAAGTATTAAGTTAATTGAAGCAAAATAGGTCAATAAATATCTACGATGGGGCCTTCAATAATTTTCCGACTTTTTTCTGTACGAGCATTTAATCTATAATATTCAGTATGTTATATCAATGCAGCTTATGAGATGAGTGTCCAACTTGTATTATTTCAGATAAAAATGAACATCTATAACGGGAACTGGAATACATACCAATGAAACGTGAATGTTTGAGTTGATGACTTTGAAAATGCAAGCTGGACGTGAGGGAATTTTAGAAGAATGATATGCAATATTTTTTTCTTTTAAACTTGAAGAAAATACCGCAGAGATGTTTGGAATACTCCAGACGGCTTTCCAATTTTCTTGAATGCGTATAATAGTATAAGAGTTTGTGTTCCATAAGAGACTCAAGAAAGGCAGGTAATTTTAGAGGGACGATGAGTGTTGTGTGAGGAGTAAGAAATGTTGAAAAACGAGAGTTAATTGGCGAAATAAAGAATTTCATGAATTAGAACCGTCGAGTGTCAATAGAGAAAAGAAGTGAAGAGTTTTATGTCAATGTGAGAACTGTTATCTGATTATTCATTAAGAACTTAGGAGGCGGAATATTTATGCAAAATTTGTCATAAAGTAGTTTGTCATAGAGAAGATCAGAAGGAAATTCGTTGCCCATGCCCAAGACGCGCATTAATACACTTTCCTTACTCAATATGATCCAGACCTTGCTTCCTTTGGTGTTTGGTTTGTTCGCTAAGCTTAAGGAAAAACGTTAAATGCAGTTGTCATAGGAAACTTGAGGAGGTGAAATATGCTGTGACGAGTGTCATTGACAGGCTCACACATATGGACTTCCATGGGGCCTTCCGGAATTTACTTGAACGGTAAAACAAGTGCACTGCAGCCGGGATAGTTTACTTCGAAAATGACTATAGATTAAAGTGCGTACTCTCAATAAAAAATACGCGTTCAACAACAAAACAAAAAGACTGGAAACTCGTGTTTATCAATCTTTACAAATGATCATATTTATACTAATCAGAAGTATATCATTAGTCCACCTCATTTTTGTTCATCTAATAAAGAGTTGTTCATTTTCTAGAAGGATTTGTGGCAGCGTGAAATATAACACCGGCTATTATATTAAGTTGACGAAGTCGATTGTAATGTTAATTTAAAGTTATTATAACATATTATGTCTATCTTCCAGAATATACGAATATATAACCGATGGTTCTGCTTGATATTATCCCTTATATCTGTGTATATATGATATTTCTATGCACAGTGTTGCTCTTATTTACTGGAAATGGGCAAACGCAAATACAAAGTCAGTAACGCGATAAAATGTGTTTCTTTTAAGTGTAACATAATGTAAAATAATGGTACTTAATCCGATATAATTACTTAATTATTTTGAAGACTATATATTAAATATCTATGCGACATGCGTAAATAACTACGTGTTTAAGTATTCCATTTTTGGCACTTATACTACGCAGAATTACAGCTGGTGTAATCTCATTAATGAACGTAAAATAAAAAAATAGTAATCTCACACACATTCTATGCTACAAAATAAATGATCCTAACGGACATAATATGTAGTCAATGAAATAGAGTTTAATTGATTTCATTATGTGGATAGAACGCAGTATAAACGTCCGAAAGTTTGTGATCGTCAATATATTGTTATTTTGTGTAATTCAATTTTTAAATACACCATGAAAATTGCCTGAATATTAGAGGGCGAATATCCAGTTTACCTTAAAATACGTATATATATATATATATATATATATATATATATATATATATATATATATATATACAATGCAAGACTATATCGTTTGATAGTAATCATTTTTGCTTATGTCTATGCTACAAAATCAATTATCCTAACGTATATAATATGTAATCAATAAAATAGAGTTTAATTGATTCCATTATGTGAATAGAGCGGATTATAAACGTCCGAAAGTTTGCGGCTATCACTTATATATAGTGATGTATGTCAATATAGGAATATTACCAGCTGTTCTACAATAGTTCGATAGTTGTTTTATAATGCGTGATCTTTCTGAATATGTCTTTTCAAATGTTGCTTTATCTACTCGCCATGCATAGACTACGTTAATATATACATATGAACACAAATTACCGTTTGCTTATAACAGTAAATATATTATTATTTGTAATTCAATTTCAAAATACACCATAAAAATAGCATGAATATTAGAGAGCGAAGACCCAATTTACATAAAGCGAAAACCGCAAATAACAACGTACTAGGCAATCTTGTTTGATTAGCAAAAGAATACGTATATATATACATATATAAATGTATATACATACATACATATCTCTCTCTATATGTATACATATATATATATATGTACATATATACATATATATGCATAAATATATATGCATATATATATATATATATATATATATACCGTTTGATAGTCTTCATTTTGGCTTATAGATATATGCTTATGCTCTTGAAGTACATTCTACTGCAAGAAGAATACAAATAAACGGATGGTAGCATTTAATGATAGTAAGACTATCTCTGCTCTCCTTTAATAATAGTAAAACGCCTCTCCACTCAACAATATCCATGATAAATCACATTCTTCCTGAGAATTATTACTTCAAACACCTACACTTAATACTCACGGGCAATACGAACTGGAACAGATATATTGAGGACAATTTGAACGTTGTAGCAAAGAATGGAGAGCCCTTCTATCGTGCAAGATGACGACTAACACCTGTCAGTATCATGCTTCCCTACAAAACCAGCAGTCAACAATGCAGGGAGTATTGTTGCAACGTCTGGGCTGATATATTTCTCTTGGTTAAGGTCCCAAAAATCTTCCATCTAATGTGTTCCACTTTGTCAACAAAGCGCCCTCCTGTCCCCTCGTCGTAATAGCGTACCTTTATTCCTGTTTTACAAGTATTGTAATGGGATGTGCTCTGATGAACTCGTTGCGCTTGTGCCCGCTCGACATACATATCGCCGAAGAACCTGCTAAGCAAAAGACTGCACCACTTCTTTGTTGAGATTCCGAAACATCAGACAGCTTTCTACTCTAATAGTTTTTCCCATCAAACAATTATACGTTGGAATTCCTTTCCTGTTGCATTTTTCCTTGACTTTACTGTTATACAGAAGTGTACATGTAACGTAAACCAACATCAATCTTTCCTAGTCGTGGTTCCAAATAGAAGCGCCTTATATACAAGACGCGATGAGTCTTGTTGAGGGCTAACATGAGTAAAAGGAAGAAGGTTGGATAGAGGATGTGGCCGATAAAATAGTTTGACGTTTTATTTCGTGAATGCAAAATAGTATTTCTGTTTTGTAGAATGTACGGAAATCAGTATAATCGACTTTACTTTATATGCTAGATGTAATTTCTCATACAAGCTTATCACATGCAGGTTTATAATAAGATACAAAGGGTGTATAAACAAGCCTAAATAGCGTGTGCCGATGTATATGTATCAGTAATCGCTACGTCCCAGACTCAATCGATCACCGCTATTCGGTTACACACCTCGATTTATGACTTTTTAATGCCTTCTCTATCTTCTTCAACGTAAATCGATAATAATTAAGGCGAACTGATGTAACAGGTGAAACCGCGAAACACGACCATTAAGATGGCCGGACGAATAGCATCACTGCGATCTTTACAAGGTCGAGGACGTTCTCACGCGACACAAGGGACGTGATGGCGTCGCGTCGATCCACTTCGATCGCCTTTATTAGAAAATAACTTCGAAGAAACAAAAAAATGTTGCAGCGTAATTTTGTAGTTTTTGAGACACATTTTTCCTTTTTTTTTAATTTCTAGCCAATGAAAGAAGAACACAGACAAAACAGAGGAAGACACATAAATAACAGCAAATAACGAACTTTATTAGATTTATTGGACTAGAGGTTTGCACTCTCTGATTTTCTCCACTTCATAAAAGTGTTTACTTTATGGTCAGGATAGGTTTACAATTTTACGACGAAGTTTTGTCTGCTTATTTTTACTATAAAAAAAAACAGTGGCATTATTGCCAACCCGAAACAATGTATGCTCTGTTTCGCTTAATAATCGTTCACTTCGACGCTGTGTTAGATTTCATTTTTGGTTTTATTTTTTCTTATGTGGCTGTGCCGGCATCTGTTATACTGACGACTATCGAGAAGAGTACATTGACTCATTAGTATAAAGAAATAGAACATTAGATAGATTTACTCCGAGCCTCGTCCTGACTTTATCTAACTGTATCAAACATGCAAGAATACACAACTAAAAACTGTACTCGACTGTCACAAACACAAGACTGTCCCTAACTGTGATATCTTTCACAAAAATCATTGTTACTTAACTGATATTGATTGAAGCCTATTCAGACAAAATAGGAACGTTCTTTGCAATAGTTATTCTTGCATACAAAGAAATATCTATCGATGTACAGATGTACGAAACTCAAAATAACAATATTGGCGTGCCCAAAGGTGCCATCATGGGCTCAGTTTTCTTTCTTTTCTTTATCAAGGATTTCGTAAATAGCATTCTGAGATCATTCACTGACATTTATACAGACTACACTGACATCCATGGCAGCACATCAAAGGCTTACAATGGCAAAAATTCTCCTCCTTCCTCCGAATTCGAGCACTTGATGTAATAAAGCAGAAGATGGCTGGTTAATTTTAATTCATCAAAAACCAAGCTTCTCTCTTATCATAATCACTCTAACTTGCACTGTGTCCCAATTGATACAGATGGTTCTGGTCACTAACTCGCTTACGAGTTGACAAGCTCCTAGGTCTGGTATGTAGCTCTGACCTTAAAACGAGGACTTTCATAGAATATGTTGCCAAAATTACCGGAAAACTCGTGCATCATTCTACCACTCTAGAATGTGTTTCACTCCCAACGCAATTCTTTGTCTGTATAAGAGCCAGATATGTCTTAAAATGAATTACGTTTGCCACCTTTAGACAGGAGCTGCTCGGCGTACACTAACCCGCTTGGATCTAAACTCAGCTTCGAATCATGGAAGGATATACCCTTTATTTCTCTTTGCAACATCTTTCCCACAGAAGAGAGGGTTCGAACATATTCGTTCTCTATCTTTATATTTACAGTAAGTGCTTGTCTGAGAGTGAACCGGGTTCCAATCTGACAAAATTTTACAACAAGCACTCGTCTAGCTATAACTTGTAAACACAGTTTTCTAACCCGTTATTTGTACCAAGACAAAACGCAAATTCCATAACCAAATTTCTTTTCTATAACTCCTGGTCTATGAAACATTGACAGCAAACTACAGTGTAGTAATTTTCAAGTTCAATGTAAACAAGTTCTTGTAAATCCGTGCCTTTACATTATATACTTCCACTAAATTTTATCATTAATGTTTTATCGTTTCCATAGCAAGTGCTCGTTTTACCTCAAATCACTGGTCCCCTCTCGCCTATCTTTAACGAAAAACACCCGTTTAGCTGAAACCACTGTCAATAAATTGACCCACTTTTTATATGTGCCTAAAACAAAACGTAGATTCCATGAACAAAGCTTCTTTCTTAGAAGTGCACGCTTGTGGAACTCTCTTCCATTTGACTGTTTCCCACCTGACTACAACTTGAATGTCTTCAAGTCAAACATAAACAAATTCCTGATGAACCTCCCTCTTAAGTAAGACACTTTATCAAATCTCCATTATTAACAATTACTATGGTATTACCCCATTGATTACTGTACACGCAATGACCCTTATCCTAAATTGGCTTCGGGCTTTGTATAAGTGGTGACTACCACGTAAAAAATCTATTATATTTTACCTCCGTACATTTATTTACTCTTATCCTCAAGTCGCCTTTTATCATTGATAATTGGATATTCCCTTGTAAACATAAACAGAAATCCAACACAAATATACTCATCGAAAACACATACGTTTGCTATATAACGTTGCAAAGAAAAACTTTCACGCGCATGCTAACGTTTTCTTACGAACTTACGAAAAAGATAAGAAAGAAAGACTTGGTTTATAAAAAAATAGTTGAAAATTCTTATATGTTTTATTTTCCTTTGAAAAAAAAATCCTAAATAGCAAAATAAACGCACATGTATAAATTGTAAGTTTTTTAAATGTTCTACCTTATATAAATATTCATGAAAAGGAAACACTGTAAATAAAATAAATAGTTAATATGCTTGATTATTTGTCCAAACTTGTATGGAAATCAGTCGAACACGACCGTGTTTGAATATATGGTTAAGTGTTAGTTTTACTAATTTATACCTGTTTTAAAGCTTCACCGCTCACACATTTTGCGGTCAAATTTCATACAAATTTTAAATTTCAGAGGTTACATTGTCAGCTATATTTTGAAATATATTTTTCCATTCTCACTCATTCGAACAAAAGTTAAAATACTGGTGTTCAAAAGTCTTCAGAATGAGTAAAGAACGTGAGAGACAGTGTTTTGTCTGATTTGTTGTTTGTTGCCATGATAACATTTTCAACACTGACGTTTCAGAGATGATTGTTTTTCTGATTGACTGTTGGTTACCTTAGCAACTTTTTTGTTGGCGACAACTTCATAAAACATAGTGGTAATGTCACTCGTATGCAATCTCAATTAAGTTAGATAGAGAGAATTAACAAAAGTGATTCTCGGACTGATAATCATTCGCTTACGACGTCGCCCGTTAATTTTGTTTCTCTCTTTCTTGTTGTGTCGTTTACGACGTCGTACATGAATTCTGTTTCTCACTTTTATATCTCTTTTCTCTGATTATTATCTTAATTACACTTCTATTTGAGTTTTTATTTAATCAATTAAAGACGCTGGTAATAACGTTTTATACATTATTTATAATGTATATTATATTGAACACACACTTCCTATTTTAAACCAAAACCTGGAAAAATAATGCATTACATAGAAAACATGTTAGCATGAAAAGGAATACTGTTAAGATTTATGATAGAAAAGTACTAAGACTAGTTGTTAAAACTTGAAGAGAAAAAGACAAATATTATAAATTTATAAATTAAAATATTGTATCAATATTGTTATTTTTTATTCAATTTATATATAAGTTCTTAATGCTACAATATTTCATATTATAAATGCATTATACTTTTCCTGCAATTTCTAGTCTTTTTCTTTTTCCGTTTAACATATAGTCCTTATAATTTCATAGTTTACTCTTAATCGTATAACTTTTTATGCTCGCATTTTTTATGTAATATAATATATTGAATGCCCCATAAATGATTAAACAAGAATAATTGAATAGTTTTTTTTTGTAATTTCTCATTATATATATATATATATATATATATATATATATATATATATATATATATATATATATATATATATGTGGGTGTGTGTGGGGAGTGTTAAAGACGTACAATATGGGAAATTGTGAGTGTAAACAGCGTTGTATATTTTTCTGTGTTCGTGTATGTGAGATTGTTTTGTTTATACTCTGAATTTATGTTATTTTTATATATTTTTATAAAGACAAAAATGTGTCCAATGATAAAACCATCGACCTGTAGTAGGTGTAATTTTTATCAAGAAATGAAGCTTCGAGTTTTGCATACATATTCTTGAAAACGAAAACAATTACCTTACATGTTCCGGAGTTTACATCGAACAAAAAGTTTCGACAACAGCAAAACTGTGTCTGAATGATTAAAAGTAATTCATATTATTAATAAAACTCCGGAATATTGCGATTCAGATTTTTTTTTCATATTTAATGAAATATATTAAATGATAATAGTTTAAATAGTGTATTAGATTGGAATCCGTAAATAAACATCGGAATGTCGTTAACAGATAAAAAAGGCCGTAGCAGGAAGTAGACATTGCGTTTACATACGACAACCTCTCAAGTGTATTTTCTTTTCTTTTACTTCTCACATTGTATGAGTAATGTTTCTAAAAAACAAGAGAGGAGGAATACTTGATGTTTTCCTGGTTGAAATATATTAAGCTAACACATATCTCTGGTTGAATTTTGATTTCATAGCAGTATTTTAGCTTCCTGCGTTAAGTATTTTCATAACTTGTTTAGTGCAAAGCAATAGTATTACAATTTGACGTGATACGAAATAATTTTAAAATATGCTGACTTTTTTGTTATATTTAGAGATTCTGTGATTATGCTATAAAATAAAGATGTGTCTTAGCATTTATTATATACAGCTGGATTTTAATACATATTTAATAACATTTTTACGATTTACATAATTTATTAATCATTTCGCTATCTTTGTTATTCATTTAATCTAAGTTATTAAAAAAATCCTATACATTTATAGGCTAAATAGCAGGCCGCCCAGCGTTGCAAGGCCGTCAAATATGCATTAATAATATATTTTTTATTAATGCAGAATTCTTTTCTCCTTATAAACAAACATACCTAAGATATGAAACGTAACGTTAAATTCCCTTAACAAAAAATGAAGTAAATGAAACGAAAATGGAAAGAGATATGTGCATCCGAGTAGTATGTTTTTTTTTAATGTTCACTTCATGTAAGTAATAAATACTCGAGCTTAGATCGAAACCAAAAAGTTTTAGACAATGATTCAAGTGCGATAGCCATTTCACCAGCTTGACATAGCTTTCAGAGAGAGTTTTCAAACAAACTCGTACGTAACATAACGAAGATTTCATGTTTCACGATTACGCCTGCATAGCCGTAACAAAGTTGAAAACAGATAAAACTCCGTAACTTGCCAGGTAACAATTTTCTTAATTTTGACGCCTTAACATATATTTTCTCCGGGGGAATACCGATTACAAAGTTGTCCACATATCTAAATACTCTATATACTAAATTAAAAGACTGTAAATCCAAGGTCCTTGGAGTGTATAGGTTGAGAAGTGTCTTCAGAAACATTGACACTTTTATAGATATATAGATATATAGATTACCAATCCACTAACAGAATTAGTTGGTTACTGCTAAACTCTCTAAAGACTTTTTCTCGTTTTTATTTCGCTTTACGTCGCTATACTCTTTCTCCTCGGTTACACTATTTGAATTAATTACGTGCAAAATGAATGCTGATGTTTCAAATTTAGAAACATTTTAACCCCTCCTTTTTACGTAAAAATTCACAAAAATCACAAAAGTAACCAATTAAATGAACTAAATCATGGCCACTGAATATTATGAACACATTATGCTTATTAAAATCTTAATGGAAATGTATTATATTATTAAAAAAAAATAAGTATACTAAAGTGATTGTTTATAGTATTAAAATATGAATGAATTTATTTATGTTTTTATGAAAAAAAGTCGTAAGTCATAACAATTGAAAAAAAACAAGAAGATAACGAAAGCCACTGAATCCATATTAATCAATTGGATGTAACTCGAAAAAATAATTTCTTCACCAACCGTTATTATCATTGAATTAAGCATTGTTAGTTTAATCGAAACGTAGATTCCATGAACAAAGTTTCTTTCTTAGAACTGCATACCTGTAGAACTCTGTTCTGTCTGACTGCTTCCCACCTGACTACAAGATGGATGCCTTCAAGTCCAACGTAAACACATTTTAGATGAACCGCCCCAAAGTTGACAATTTATTAAATATCCACACTAACGTACTGTGCATGCAATAACCCTTATCCCTGAGTGGTTTCCGGGCCTTGATAAGTGCTGACCACCTTAAAAAAAAGTAAGATGTTCACACCTAAATATTATAATTGCAAAAAATATTTGTATTTTTGTTTTTTTTTAATTACAGGTTTCTGATATTATTTATACGTTTGATTCTAATATTTTCCTTGCTTGAATGAATGTGAAACTTTTGTCGTAACATAATCTTTATTATCAAGTAATATATATTTTTTATTTATTTTAAAGCAGAAACATAATAAAATAATTAAATTGTAAAATGGTAAAAATTAGACAAACATCCACGATAGATATGTACGCAGACACGGCTGGGAGAAAAAAAAAAAAAACAATTTCCCCTACGCCCCCTTAACTACTTGACGCCATTTTCAGACAGCCAAAAGGATGTCTGAAAATTTTGGGCTTCGTATAATTTATGTGACGAGGACTTTGTTTATTTTCGGTTGAACGAAGCGAACATCTCTCTCTCTCTCTTTTTTAAGCTAATCAAGCTAGTTCTTGTAAAAATAATAGGTGTTTGTTTATTTAATTCAAGACATTACTAATTATATTTGAAATAGACCCAAAAAACTTATAATCATTTTTCCAAAATATTTGCATTAAATTTATTTAACATCCAAATTCAGCTGAATTAGTTAGCTTGCTATAAAATAGATTTCAGAAGAATTTTTCTAGGCACAATTTTGTTTTTATTTGGAAATTAACTTTTTAAAAAATCTTTCAAATACAATCAAAAAGTAGTCTAAGAAGTACAACAAAATAATAATGATAATAATAACCCGGCCTTACTAACACCGCCCTCCTATTTTTTCGGCCATTTTCGAGCGTACCTACTTCATATGTTGAGCGATACATCGAAAAAAATAAGGCGTAATCAGTTTTCGACTACTGAATAGTTGAAGCTCAAAATTGGAATGCTTTATAATTAAAGTGTTAATAATACACAAGTAAAAATGAAATCGCGTGGACATTGAATATTTTTTATTCGAGGATTACCGTGTTGTGGCATGCCCAGAACACTTGACTACGGTTGGCATACATTTAATGAGAGATAAATCGGAATGGAAACAGTGGTTAACGTTACAAATAGCTTACCTGTTATTACTATTAGTTTGGTGCAAATATAATGCCGTTTTTTATGTTCAACTATATATAATATACGTTCAACAATATAATATATATATAATATATATATGCATATATACATAATATATATATATATATAAACGGAGGTATATATATATTTATATATATATGCATATATATATATAAGCTGTATATAATATATTACATATATATGAATATATATATATATATATATATATATATATATGAGATTAGAACAATAGTCTAAAGAGCTGGGTGTATTTCAATGTAACAGTGAAATTACTAGTTTAATTAAAATACAGGAAAGAGAAAGTACTCGTTGTAATTTAGATATAACAAGCTAAATCGAGTATCATTTATCGAATGATGGAGAAAATCTATGGAAAGATGAATTCGTAAGTAATAGAATAAACCACCGTTTAATCAATTAAAAAAAAACGATATATGACGAGGAGACCTTGCTTATTAAAAAACTATATGTAATAATTATTGTCCGTAACTTGATGTCTACCACAATAAAAAGCATTGTTTTCCGAAACGATCGTACAGATAATTGATTTAGTTGTTGTTCCTTCTTATGAAACGGATTTTTAATTTAATTATAATTTGATTTTTAAATTTTAAATTATCAATACCATTACTTAATATATATATATATATATATATATATATATATATATATATATATATATATATATATATATATATAAACGACATTATTTTTGCACCAACCAAATATCAGATGCTGACTTCTAGTATTGCAACCAATCGAATTCAAATTTTATATTTCATACTGTTTTTTTTCTTTATTTGACAATAAATATATGAGGCCACAAGGATTATATATATTCGGGATTCATCAAAACATCATATTAATGATATATCTTAGTTGTAAGTTGAGACCTGGCGTATCATATGGGAGGCGTAAGAAGATTGTTTAAATGGATTATGTTCAAATATTTGTTGGTATGGTTCTAAGAGGGAATCTGTTGGCATTCAATTTGAATACGAGTATGTTCTAATCTAACGTAGATCAACCCCGAGTTAATGTTTTTGGAAGACAGAAAGTTAAGGCCTTTGAAGAAGTCCTGTATGTATGCGTCACACCTGCCGGTAAGTGCAGATACGCGAAACGTACTTTTTTCCGGTGAGGTTGCTACAAAAACTCCTCCCTGTGAATATACTACGAACAAATACTAGAGATGCAAGCTAAATCGAGTATCATTTATCGAATGATGGAGAAAAGCTATAGAAAGAGGAATTCGTAAGAAATAGAATAAACCACCCTTTAATCAATTAAAAATAAACAATATAGACGAAACAACTCGAACATGACTCTTTACATAACCATTCGAGATTCATGTAGTTGAATATTAATAATAGGAAACACTCCAGAAAATCCGTTCAGTAACTCGATGCAAGGAACTGACAAATACAAACGATTGTTATGCTAAAATAAGCTGATTGCCTTAGTCATGATCAGGTTAAGGAAGACAACTGTTCCACAAGGGAGTTCAACAAGCTTGCAGTTTCTGCAGAGAAGCTACACGAAATAGAACCCGTATTAGAATAACGTATCAACACAGCGAAAAAGTGGACAGCAACAGACTGTAAAGAACGAGCTGAAACAGTCGAAGAAAATAACAGTATATTCGTGAATTTAGAAAATACATACAATAATAGGATTTATTAAAAATATTAAGACCAACAATACTACGTCTGTGCGAAAGAGGCTGTGTTTCGCCAAAAATTCACATATAGATATTGAAAAACCCAAATATGACCAGAGTAAGCCATCCATGAGTTCCTACACAACTAAATCAAAATGTGAATGTTTGTTCAACCAAAGTTGGAATTGAAGCATTTTAATATTTGAATACATGCATTTATTTATTATTTGAGTAGGTTGTTGCCCCAGGTTTTGCATAAATCATTTACACGTCAAACATCGTATTTTTCGATTGAAAAGTTGAAAAAATGAACAAAATATCTCACTTCCTGATAATTTAAATGTTCTTTTTTCATTTTTTGAAACATGCTGGGTAGTTGGCTGTACGTGTATTTTGCGTTTTTATTTAGATTTGAAATGAAAAGCTTGGATTAATAAAATAGTGTATGATTTTCTTTTCAAAAACAATTTTTCCTACCACAAATCAAATTTTCATTTATTTTAAACTTTTTCGTTTCGGAAATTTTGTTTTTGAATAATTCCGTCTTGTTATATTTGATATTTCTTCTCTTATAGCTATTTCTGTTTTCATCCTTCGGTTTCTTCGTCGATTAGTTTTTTTTTTCTTTTTAGTTTTATGTCCTCTTGTATTTTTCTCGTTCTATTTCGTAACCCTCTACTTATCCCTGCTCTTCCTCCTTCTCCTATTATTATTATTATTATTATTATTATTATTATTATTATTATTATTATTATTATTATCCTCTCCATACTTATTTTCTTACTAGACTACCCGTGACCCGTTGAGGCAGTATGTTATATTAACCATTGAATTAATGTATGAGCGTGACACTTGTGACGTTAAGAAACGTAGATTTTTGTGACAAAACAGAAACATTTCCATGAAAGCATATTAAAATGAAAAAAAATATCTATAGATTTCTATGAGTCGTTCTGTTTATAATTGTTTATTTCTGAATATAATCTTACAGTCATTGAATTATAAGTGGGTTGCCATACTTATAGGCAAATGTGCACTGAACAGATACCATAATACTAAAAGTTAAATTCCTATTTTGATATATCTTTTTTAAATGAAATTGTTAGTTGAAAGTGCAGAATAATTAAAAACACTCTTCCCATGTTCAGAATGGGTGTTCAAATAGAAAATAAAAATAAAATGTTACTTTTTTAAAATTTATTTTGCCCAAACATTCATGACACATTGGGTCAAATATTTATTTTTTATGTTAATAATTAGGTCAATAAAACTAATAAAGTAAAGGCGGAAATGAACGATGTAAACAAAAACAGAACCTATTTACAATTGTTTATTTGGATAGTTTAAACACGAAGAAAAATCACAATTATGGATGTTGAAAACGTACACAGTAAAACAATACGTTTTATTGTCAAGTTAATTATTTATTTTCGCTGTTATGTTAAAATGAACGATGTAAAATAAAAAGCAGAAAGTATAAACAATTGTTTAGTTGGATAATTTAAACGCGAAAAAAAAACAATTGAGGCGCTACAAAACGGGCACAGTAAAGCAATACGTTTGATTGTCGAGTTGATTATTTATTTACGCTGTATTGGGTTTATGTTTGTGTACGCATGCGCAACTGGAAGTTAAAAACCTGATGTTGGGTTACACCACCCGTTAAAGGTAATTTGACAATTATAAGTGCATAGATTAGCGAGGAGAGGCGTTTTGCATTGCCCGTATGTAAAATACAGTTGAACATGATACATTAATTTGTCCATATTTCGTATATGTTATTATAAAGTCGTGATTTCAAAAGTAAAAGTTTATTTGGGTGCCATCAGCAAGGATCGAAGCCAGAAGCAAAATTGTAGCATTCAAACTGGTGGTGTTAGCAGTGTACCAGGTGGCGTGCATACGAATTGATAAAAAATGAAATATTACCTAAGATGAAGGTACAAAATGTATAACATTTTTTCAATTCTGACTCATTTTTAACCCCTAAAAACCTATTTTATCTGGTTAAAGACTTATAAAAGGACATCCCATAATAAACCCCAATCATCGGGGACCCCTGTCGCCGCTCTTCGACTTTTAATTTCAGAAGAGAGAGATAGAGGTTTAAAATATGAAGACAGACAGCCACATAGACTTTTATATATTAAATTCCATGTTATATTTATAGTACATGTTCTTATTTTTGTTAACTGTTGTTGGTTTGATTTTTCTGTATTTCATCTTTTTCGTGTTCTATATATTCTAGTTATTTACCTTTTTTATCATTATTATGAGCCTTTTACTCTTCCGTTTAAGATAAAAGGAGTGCACACCTGTAAATTCACCCTTGTCTTTTCGTCCGTTCGTCTGTTCGCACTTTTCTCAATAACTTCGCCTTGGAATTTATGGAGAGTTTGCACAAACATTAAACATGATATAAGAAAAAAGTAATAGAATGGATTTTCCGGGAAAACTCCAGTTGCACCCTTAGGGGTGCCTTTCGGATTAAAATGGCTAAAATGTACAATTTTGTGCTCATTTAAAAAATTGATGCCTTGAAATTTTATAAAACTCCCCAAAAAGTTGTAACAAACTGATTTCTATATAATTTTGTTTGTCTATACTTCTCGATAACTAGTGGGTGCCCGAGGGGCTTCTTGGGGCTAACAGGAATACTCTATTTGTGGGACTATTGTACACTACTAGTCCAAAATTTTCTGTGTATGTCTATTTAGCACTTTTGTATGGTGCTGAACTCAAATTAAAATATGTTAAAGCCGTGGGAACTTAATAGTGTGGGTGGAAGACCTAAAATTTACGTACGTTTTTTTTTCATTTTCATTAGGATTGGACCTCTCATGGGGACTTTTTGATGAAAGGGGTATCAAAGACTGAACGTAGTCATTTTTTATGCCTCGTTCACTTTGCACCTATAGCGGACCTGCTTCATTTGTGTTTTGCATTTTTTTTTATCTAATACCCCATTTCCCTTACTTTAATTATCTTTATTTATTTTTCTACTTTATCATTTGGTTCTTCTTTCTTTTCTCCTTGATATTTTTGATCCTTGTAATTTGTCTTATTTTTCCAGTTTTCATTTTTTTTTTGTTATTGTTTAATATTAGCATTCCTATATTTTTCTAATACGTTTTTCTCTTCTTCTTAGTTATCCTCATCGTCATAATTATCATCATCATTGTTACCATCATCAACAACAACATTATTCATACATATTTTGTGCGTTCAAAATATTTAGTAAATATTCATTTTGTTTTTTTAGTGGTTAATCTCATGTTTCTTACGAGAAACAAACTGTAAATAAAACTGATCACTGGAATAAATTAAATGATTTTCACTTACATCCCTGTGCAAAAATATGCACATACTTTTTCATTATCTATTTTACGTTGTTTACGTTTCTGTTTCTCTTCCCTATATATATATATATATATATATATATATATATATATATATATATATATATATATATATATATATATATAGTCATCCACATAGAGTACTGTTTCGTTGTATCGCATCTCACTAGAGCGGCTAGGCATGCACCTTTTCCCAGCCGTGGATCGAACCTACAACCGTCATGTTGACAGTTCTAACAATCCCACGATGAATCAATGCACGTAAATATTTCTCCTCAAATGTTTAATAAATTAACATTTTCCTTTCCCACAGTGCTCTAAATATCAGTTCAGTTGTTTGCAAAGAAATAGTGGACTTCGCTTATATATATATATATATATATATATATATATATATATATATATATATATATATATGGTAAAACTGGTAATTATTAAAAACAGGATGAGAGTGCTCATTACTATTGCAGAGCAAATATGTGTTTTACTTTTTATTACCGTTTTATCTGTTTGGTTACATGTTTCAGATGTTGGACCATATTTCCGATCCAACAGCCTCGTAAGACCTTACAGATATATATATATATATATATATATATATATATATATATATATATATTATGGTTTAAAATGGAAAGTGGGTACATTTTTCCACTTTTTGAACTTGTTTACTGTACTCGCTTTCATTGTTTATTGCTTGTGTCAATCAAATTCACTTATCCTATCTCTCAATATCAGGTAAAGGATATCATTCCTTCAGTGCTGCAAATTTGAACTCATACATTTTGGGTTACATTGTTGCAATAACATAATTTACATTTTATTTATTTATTTGCGGACATTTTTATAGCTGTTGTTTCATGACATTTCGACCAATTACTTCCCTTGCCTTCCGCAGGTGCAACAGCAACTATTAAGGTGAGGATAAGAGTCCGTAAATAAATTAATAAAATACACAAATTATTCATCTAAAACGAAGTCCAATAATAAAATAATGTATTCTTTAATTTTTGTTTTCTATTCGTTGCCTTGTCTTCTTGAAACGACCATTTTATATGTTATAAACACGTCGTAAGAAAACGAAATACAACTTTCCTCAGTCGTCCATAAATGCTTCAGCTGGTTTATAAAATTATATGTATGAAATAATAAGAATAACTACAAAACGCTGAAACTAATGTAAAATAACGGATCTGATATTAATAGCATACTTTGCAACACAATATAAGCAATTCTATTAAAAGATATACAACTATTTCGGTCGTGAGTTCATATAAATTCTGACATTAGTTGAAGACTCTAACGAGGATACATTTTTAATTGTATATAAAAAATAATAAAATAGACATGATTCTAAATCGTCTGTAATCGCAAGTAAAATTGTTTCGGACTTTGAATTATATGAACTGTAAACAATAATAGTTATGTATTTATTTGCGGGATGCTATCCTCATCTTCATAGTTGTTGTCGCATCGTTATGCTTTGACTAACTATTCATCTGGCTTTCTTCGAGTGCTTATCTACAACGGGATAGAAATATTCCCACTAAACTTTACCCTCAGTAATTAGTGGTGAAACATGGCAAAACAACAACATAGATGAAGGCGGTAACAACAGTAAGCCAATAAATAAAAACATATACAAATTAACTATCTCAAAAAAAGAATTCCAATTAAAAAATAATATGTAATCAATAACGCAGTAAAACTATTTATTTATGATTAGTCTTCTTCATTCCCCTGAGGTTTAAATGTTGTTTGCTATGGAAGAAGTGCAAGTATGAAAAGAAGGTTTCAAAACAAAATATGTAGTCAGCAATACATCTTTAGAATGGAATTTCAAGTATGTATGCTAATTTTGCATGGAATTTCAAGAATGTGCATAACTTTGGCACCAAGCTGATTTTTAGTTTAATCACCCAAATTTTGCTCAGATGATGATAATACCTAGTTTGCAACTTGATTTTTTTCTTCCTCACAGTATTCTCGTGACTCGCTGAGGGTTTAGCACATGTGGTATGGCTCTCTTTTTCCTCAGCTTTCCTTGAACCTGAATCACATTGAAAAGTAATATTTATGTAATGAACGCATACTCATTTTCTTGCTATCTCAATTAAGAGAAACATTTTGTGTTTATATTTGAAAGCACACATTCATTTTTTCTATCTATTTCAATTCATGGAAAGATTTTGCATTCATCATAGATATTTCAAAATAACACAAACAGTCGATAGGTTTATATAAATTTGATCTAAAGCTTTGTTTAAAAAATATTCCAAGTTTTATCATTTATTGTATTGTATAAATTTATATTAATATTAACAAACAACAATTAATTAAAACGGTTTAACAGAGACTGCCTATTTATCGTGAATCAGCAGGATAACTACATTTTACAAAATAATAACACTATAAAGATGTTTTTTGTATTGGGAGTTTATAAGCACCCCTTGCGACTAACCATATTTGGAAGATCGAGGCGACTAACGCATGGTGTATGACTTCAACTGTTAAATAAATGTAGAAATGCATCTCTCATTTTTTCAAAAATGAAAAGTGATTTTAAATAATTTTGTTTTCTGAACGACAACGCATTTTTACCTACGTGCTCCGTACATTTTTATTTCTAAGTATAGTTCATTTCATTTGTTTTGCATAGATTAAAGTAGGTTTTTACATGTGTAAAAATAAACTAACAACATAATAATTTATTATAACATTTTTATTGACGAACGTTATTTCAATGATTTATTTCATATTAATTTTATTTCATAACTTTTGGGGGTAATTAATTGTAACTTTGTATCAATGCACGTTCAGTTATTTTTTACTTAGTAATATGTCTCCCTGTTTCTATGATATATGATCCAAATAGGTCACCCGGTATTCTAGTAATATATTTGTTACCTATTGCCGGATGATGTGATTCCATCACAGAACTGTGTCTACAACAGTGGAAATAGGGATATTCAGTTAACTAGAGATCTTCCGATATCCAAACCAATTACTCCGTGGTTAGATAATCATCTTTGTAGGATCGTGGAGATCAGAGCACAATCCGCTCATGATAAAACTTCCATTTCTGTATTGTCTCGGACAGAAAAAAGGGTATAATAATCTCGCTATATCTTTCCCAATTACAGTGTAGTGAGATAAGTGATCGGATGCTTTGTAATAACGTTCTATTTGTCTTCGAAATGAGGATTTCCTTCGAGTCTCTTCATATTGAAATATACACGTGTATGTCGAATGCTATTATCTAAAATTGCACCGTTTAAAAGTCCTACAAATTGTTAAGAGAACTTTGCACAAAACGATATGTGATGATCTGGTTTATAGCCGTACCATGACGTGTAAAATTAATTCTCACCAAAAAGCAAAAAAAAAAATCGTGTCCTTTTCCGAGGATTAAAATGTGTAAATGATACAAAACGTTTTTCGGTAGGATCACTATTCTTTATTCGCTAAAAAGAAATGAATGTTTTTTTTTAAACTAAGACACTGGAAAGTGCAAGGTTTTATCTAAATATACCTTCAGAAAAATTGACAGCTATATAATCTCACTAAATAGACTTGGAATAATAAGGTGTTAGATAAAGGGCGATTTTTATACATTTAAATTTTTCAATAGGAGATTATGACAGCGTTATGTGCCTCGTAAATGCTTGGAAGAAAACAGAAATTTGAAGAATATTTATTAATTAATAGTTTATCTATGTATGCATAATATATCGCAGAGATCGAACGTATGTAAGTAAAAATTATACTCCCATATTGCGGTTTTTTCTCTTCGTATATATACGAAGTACATTTAATAACTTACCAGATATTTTTCATAAGGGAATTTTATTGATAGTACACACATAAACTCTAGCCCTCTTCAAAGTAATCTCCCCTGGCGTCAATGTACTTGATGTACCGTTCTAACAAGTTCTCCAAGGCCTCATGGAAGTCATATTGTATAAGCGTATCAATGAACATCGTTACAACTACTTTCATCTTCTGAATTGTCCTATAACAACAGCCTCTAAGAATTTCATTAAGCTTATGAAATAATCACAAGTCACAGGGAGCAATGTTTTGACAATAGGGAAGGTGCATAACGGTCTTTGTTTTATATAGAGGTAACCACTTATCAAGGCCCGGAAGCCACTCGAGGATAAGTGTTATTGCGTGTACAGTAACCGATGTGATAGTATCGTAGTGATCGTTAGTATTGGAGATTTGATAAAATGTCTTACTTGAGGGGGTGGTTCATCAGGAGTTTGTTTATGTTGGACTTGAAGACATCCAAGTTTTAGTCAGGTGGGAAACAGGCAAACGTAAGAGAGTTCCACAGGTGTACACTTCTAAGAAAGAAGCTTTGCTCATGGGATCTACGTTTTGTTTAAGACGCAGATAAAGAGTGGGGAAAATTATTGACAGTGGCTTTAGCTAGACGGGTGTTTATTGTGAAAGATTTGCGAAGGGGGGCCAGACATTGGTCATAACAGCGTCTTTTCCTGATCTTCTCTGAGTAAGGCACATATTTTTTTTGCATCCCCAGTTTCACGCGAATAATTGTGTGTATAGTGCGCACACTGATACCAAACTGTACATTTGCTGTCTATAAATCATGATATTTTTTATTTGGTGAAACAATTTTGGTGTTCTTATTCCTTTACTCCTCCCACACATTTCATCATAACTATCAGACCCCCTGCCCTTTTTAATCTACTATGCCACTTAAAAACTGTCGCTATATTGATGCAAGATTGTACAAAGCGGTCTAAAGAATTTCATATGATTATGTGGATTTTTTCCAAGTTGAAAACAAAATATTATGTCATACCGTTCCTCTAAAATATCCTCACGTTCATATAGCATTTATAAAATTCGCCAGCTGTCACAATCAGGCTTTAGTAGGGTGTATTCCAATTCATGCTGTAGCTGTTCATTTTAACCTGAAATCACCAAAAAATGGCCAGTCATTTCCTAAGCTGTATAGCATTAACTGAATTTTATTGAATTACTGTATTTAAAAGCGTATATGACTGTTTTAAATCCATGTACAAAAAAGTCTGGAAACTTATTGAAAGCGTCTGATTACTATATATATATATATATATATATATATATGTGTGTGTGTGTGTGTGTGTGTGTGTGTGAGAGAGAGAGAGAGAGTGTGTGTGTGTGTTGATTGGTGGGTCGGTGTACGTGTGTGTATATGTATGTGTATATACGTGAACGGCATACGCGTCAGAGCTTAATTATAAAGTTTATAATGATGAGTTTGTGAGTGTAAGTGTTGATCGTGTACTGACAATACGTATGCAAATATAATTATACTTTAATTTCTAATAATGTATTATGCGGAAATGTATTTAATAACATAAAATATTCTTCAAAGAAAAACCTATGAATATATGGAAATTCCTGGCATCGCTCTGCACGCTTTATAAATTGAAAAGTTAGTGGCATTTTCACTTATAGGCTTAAGTCATGTCAAATACATCGAAAACCACCTTAAGATAACAAGACTATCGATCTGCTTCTGCGTCATAATTGACATATAAACGCTTTATTTCACTCCATATAACAAGTTATGGATGTTCTGTTCATTGAATATATTCATACCAAGAGTTTACTTTTATTTTTAATCTGAAGATGATTTTCTATCGAAGTTTTTGCATTGAGGAACAATTTTTGGATATGAAGTTGTTATTTTTTTTTTATTACATTTTTACCCCAAACAAGGCACATTGCAACTTTCGTGTTTGGGGTTACTATCACGGGCAGCAACTACTGGGGCACTATGTTGGGATTTGGGCAGCAAGATGTCGGATTCACGTTACACTTGGACTTCTGCATGTCAATAAGCAGGGAAGCAGGGGCCTGGAGTGGGATTCCAGAGTCTAGCGGTTCTGGGGAAGAAACTATTGGAGTAGAAAGATCTTTTACATCTAGGGATATCTACTGTGTGGGGGTTGGATTTAGCTGCATGTCGGGTTTGTCGAGGGTGTCTACGTCGTGGAGGTACAACTGTCTGCACTTTGTCAGAGTATTCATCATTAAGATACTCGTAGAAAATGCAGAGGGATGCAATGCTTCGTCGATGGGACAGAGGCTGAAGCTTAGATGCCAGTTCAGGGCCTATCAGATTGGCGACTCTGTTTTGAACCTTGTCCTATAACAACAGCCTCTAAGGATTTCATTAAGCTTATGAAATAATCACAAGTCACAGGGAGCAATGCCTTGACAATAGGGAAGGTGTATAACGGTCTTTGTTTTATATAGATGTAACCACTTATCAAGGCCCGGAAGCCACTCGGGGATAAGTGGTATTGCGTGTACAGTAACCGATGTGATAGTATCGTAGTGATCGTTAGTATTGGAGATTTGATAAAATGGCTTACTTGAGGGGGTGATTCATCAGGAGTTTGTTTATGTTGGACTTGAAGACATCCAAGTTGTAGTCAGGTGGGAAACAGCCAAAGGTAAGAGAGTTCCACAGTCGTACACTTCTAAGAAAGAAGCTTTCTCCATAGGATCTACGTTTTGTTTAAGACAGATAAAAAGTGGGGAAAATTATTGACAGTGGCTTCAGCTAGACGGGTGTTTAATGTGAACGATTTGCGAAGGGGGACAAGAAATTGGTCATAACAGCGTCTTTTTCTGATCTTCTCTGAGTAAGGCACGTCAATTTTTCGCATCCTCAGTTCCTCGCGAATAATTGTGTGTATAGTGCGCACACTGATACCAAACTGTACATTTGCTGTCTATAAATCATGATATTTTTTATTTGGTGAAACAATTTTGGTGTTCTTATTCCTTTACTCCTCCCACACATTTCATCATAACTATAAGACCCCTGTCCTTTTTAATCTACTATGTCACTTAAAAACTGTCGCTATATTGATGCAAGATTGTACAAAAGCGGCCTAAAGAGTTCCATGTGATTCTGTAGAATTTTTCCAAGTTGAAAACAGAATATTATGGCACACCGTTCCTCTAAAATATCCTCACGTTCATATAGCATTTATGGAATTTGACAGCTGTCAGAATCAGGCTATAATAGGGCGTATTCCAATTCATGATGTAGCTGTTCCTTTGAACCTGAAATCATAAAAAATGGCCAGTCATTTCCTAAGCTGTATAGCATTAACTGAATTTTATTGAATTTTAAAGCGTATATGACTGTTTTAAATCCATGTACAAAAAAGTATGGAAACTTATTGAAGGCGCCTGATTACTATATATATATATATATATATATATATATATATATATGTGTGTGTGTGTGTGGAGGGGGTGAGAGAGAGAGAGTGTGGGTGTGTGTGTGTGTGTGTGTTGATTGGTGGGTGGGTGTACGTGTGTGTATATGTATGTGTATATACGTGAACTGCATACGCGTAAGAGCTTAATTATAAAGTTTATAATGATGAGTTTGTGAGTGTAAGTGTTGATCGTGTACTGACAATACGTATGCAAATATAATTATACTTTAATTTCTAATGATTTATTATGCGGAAATGTATTCAATAACATAAAATATTCTTCAAAGAAAAACCTATGAATATATGAAAATTCCTGGCATCTCTCTGCACGCTTTATAATTAGTCAAATGTTAGTGTGAATTGAAAAGTTAGTGGCATTTTCACTTATAGGCTTAAGTCATGTCAAATACATCGAAAACCACCTTAAGATAACAAGACTATCGATCTGCTTCTGCGTCATAATTGACATATAAACGCTTTATTTCACTCCATATAACAAGTTATGGATGTTCTGTTCATTGAATATATTCATACCAAGAGTTTACTTTTATTTTTAATCTGAAGATGATTTTCTATCGAAGTTTTTGCATTGAGGAACAATTTTTGGATATGAAGTTGTTATTTTTTTTTTATTACATTTTTACCCCAAACAAGGCACATTGCAACTTTCGTGTTTGGGGTTACTATCACGGGCAGCAACTACTGGGGCACTATGTTGGGATTTGGGCAGCAAGATGTCGGATTCACGTTACACTTGAACTTCTGCATGTCAATAAGCAGGGAAGCAGGGGCCTGGAGTGGGATTCCAGAGTCTAGCGGTTCTGGGGAAGAAACTATTGGAGTAGAAAGATCTTTTAAATCTAGGTATATCTACTGTGTGGGGGTTGGATTTAGCTGCATGTCGGGTTTGTCGAGGGTGTCTACGTCGTGGAGGCACAACTGTCTGCAGTTCGTCAGAGCATACACCATTAAGATACTCGTAGAACAGGCAGAGGGGTGCAATGTTTCGTCGATGGGACAGAGGCTTAAGCTTAGATGCCAGTTCAGGGCCTATCAGATTGGCGACTCTCTTTTGAACCTTGTCTAGGAGCGAGAGACTAGCAGCAGATGCACCAGCCCAAATGTGACAACAATACTCCATAGATGGGCGAATGCTTGCCTTATAGAGGTACAGGATACTTTCAGGTGTCAGTAGTTTTCTAGCACGGTAGAGAGAGCCTACATTTTTCGCAGCGGCACTGGCAATGTTTTCAATATAATTCTTCCAACTCACGTTTCCTGTGAATGTTAGACCAATCAGTTTGAAAGATTAGAAATTGGATAAATATGTCGCATGTACATTTCCTTCAACCTACTATTATTCAACGTTTTTTTTACTTTTGCCTCCTTTTTATTATTTCGCATAATGATCATAGATTTATGAGTTCAAAGTTTCCGTTAAAGACTCTGACAGATTAAGATTCTAAGAAAGGAGCATATGTCAGGGACGTGGACTTAAAATATACAAAATGGATTTCATTCCTAAAATGCATTGAACATTATGGTGACTGTGTAATAAAATAAAGCGTGACATGAAAAAGTCGATGTTTTAATGGTAACCGCATAAAAACATATCCTTTTAACTGAGCTTTCATCGAAATTATTTTTATATACATTGACACCATATATATTTATGATTTAAAACTCAGACTAACGACATATGCATGGAAGGACTACGGCGAAAAAGCTAAAGCGAAGCTATTGAGGAAGATATTCTGGACGAGGCATGAAAAATAAAGTATTATATATAGGAAGACATAGCGACTGTTTTTAACAGCATAAGCGATTACTTATATCTTACAAAATTTAGATATGTTACACACAAAAGGGGCTGTATATCTCAGCATCATAATAAACATTTAATAATATACAAATTAGAAAACATCAGTATTTCATGTAATTGCATAGTAAGAGGTTATATAAATCTGAACAAGGTCTGGCTGTAGTATCCAACGCAACCACAGCTAGCATTTTGTCTTGTCTGCAATGAGACAAAAAGATACGTATCATAGAAAATCATAGGTTGAGTTTTGTGGTAGCTACAACTTAGCACTGAGAAACATCTACACCTTGAAGTTAAATCCAAATTCTATTAATGGTTCTAGGTCAGAAATAGGGGTGTATGAACCTTTTTGTGAGAAATAGACGGATATAGCCCAAAATCAATAGTAACAATCTATCACGATACTTCATTGTAATTTTGAATGATTATCGAAAATCCTGGAAAGTACTGAACATCTGGTGGAACTCGATATAATTCATACTTTAGGGAACACTTCCGTTTATCTGGTGGAACTCGTTTATAATTCATACTTTAGGGAACACTTCCGTTTATATAATTCATACTTTAGGGAACACTTCCGTTTATGCGTCGTCCAGAAAAAAATCGCTATAAAGCATTAAGAGAAATTGCAATACGGGTGTGGTTTTAAATTAAGCTATCTGTTGTCATCAAAATTTAAGTTATATATATATATATATATATATATATATATATATATATATATATATATATATAAATATATATATATATATATTATATTGATTGCAACCTCTTATCAGACGAGTGCCACTCCCTCAGACACTTAAGTCCATGAGGCCAAATAACTCAGGGAGTATCTGTACAAAGATGATGTTACAGAGTCTTAGCTTTTACGACAGCTAAGTCCCTCTCTCTGTTCAAAATGTTGAGATCCAGCACCAAACAATAGCAAGAAAGCCAGCAACAAATTAAACTGCAGACCAGCTTAATGCGGGTACTGGTCTCCCGCTTTATGGGTTTTTAAATCAGAGTTGTGCTTCTCCTAGAAAGGTTGCCTTCACCATGGCTTACGGGAGTCCTCTCCACCCCAACAAATATATACATACACACAAATATACACGGGGCTAGTTGGTCGTTGACCCTGTAAAGGGTTCATTGCCCCTTTGGAGGGTCTTGTGTTTATCCTTCAGGGAGACTAGCCGCCCTCCACACCAAATTAGTCTGGTGGGGGAAAAGTTTAATCTCCGGTGACCCGACCATGAGGCAGGTAGTACTGGGTTACATGGTGCCAGTAGCATATGACAGGACCAGACATATGTGTATATATATATATATATATATATATATATATATGTATATATATATATATATATATGTATATATATTATTTCATATCGTCGGATTTAATCCAGCTCACTAACCATATATATATATATATATATATATATATATATATATATATATATATATATATATGCTTATATATATATATATAAATATATATATATACTACTACTACTAATAATGATAATAATAATAATAATATTAATAATAATAATAATAATAATAATAAACACAAGTGGTACAAACATAAGTGGGCAACAGTACTTGTAAACGAGAGTCACAAAGTATTATTGAACATTGACATACAAATTGATAAAAGCCATCCAAGCAAGAAGACCGGATGTTGTAATAATTAACAAGAAAGAAAAATCCTGTTAAATCGCAGAATTTGCTGTTCTAGCTGACCACATGGTTAATATCAAAGAAAAGGAGAAACGGAGCAAATACACAAACCTAGCTTGAGAACTGAACGAGATATGGAAGATGATGAACATCAAAATATAATAGTAGGAGCACTAGGAACAATACCGAAAAACCGCGAAAAAAGAAGGGGAGAAATTGGAATCAAATGAATGACTGGAAAATACAACGAACAACAATCATGAAAACAGTTGAAATATTAAAATAAACCCTTGGTTGCGGAAACTAGCAAACAGGAGCAACAAGTGCGGGTCAGACAAATGCTACAACGGCAAAACATGAAACCCTACATTGAACCAAGAACACTGAAACCGCATATCTATAAGTTTTCTAACCCAACCTTACCCCCATTGCAACATCACTGCACCCGCAGGAAAAAACAAAGCGAGACCAAATAACCATGTAGAGGCAAGGAGGAAAGAAAGACCGATGAACCGACCAGACCTCAGCCGAATAAGTTCGAAGAGAACTGGAACCTTGGGTAGGCTTATTGCCACTCAAGCTCCAGCTACTACCAACGAGAAATCAATGTCAAACAGCTGTTGCGATAATGCAAATGTATTTGCAAATGTTATCGGAAGAGGTGGGGAGTACTGGAAACCTGAGGAGATTTGTTATCACTCAGCTTCCAGGGAACACCACAGGCTGTTTTCAGGCGAAGATTTCTCAAGAACTGTGTGATAGCTCCTTCGGAGCCAATAATAATAATAATAATAATAATAATAATAATAATAATAATAATAATAATAATAATAATAATAACAATAACAATAATAATAATAATAATAATAATAATAATAATAATAATAATAATAGTGGCCATGATGCTGAAATAGAGAAACAATCAAATACACAGACCTTGCGAGAAAGTATAAAAGGAAATACAAGATGAAGAAAGACCCGAAAAAATATGGGGGAAGTTAGAATAAGTGTAACGGTTGTGAAGATACAGCAGATAGCGCCAATAAAAACGACGAAAGTCTAGTGAAAAACACCGTTGAAAGAGTAGACAAATACAGATGAGAATCAAGTGCTCATCGGCCGTAAGGAAACTGCAACTCGAAATATTAAACATCAAATGGACCTTAGAAAATTGATACTGTATAATCGTTAATTAACTCTTTATCCAATAAATATATAGTGTCACTATAAAATGGCACCGTACTAAGTAATCAGGCTAAAGAGTCCTAGAGTGGATGAACCGCGGAATATTCAGTGTAGCTTAATCGCTATATACCTTTTTTAACTTACTAATATATATATATATATATATATATATATGTGTGTGTGTGTGTGTGTGTGTGTGTGTGTGTGTGTGTGTGTGTGTGTGTGTGTGCAATAACATTTAGACCTGGTGTTGTCCAGAATTTAATTAGTATCAAATCGGGAATTCTTTAATCAAATCGTTTAAGTGTCCGCTATAATTAGGCTCCCCATCCCGAAGTGTACCGTGGAGAAGTTAATCCACAATACATATTAGTTTATATTGAACTATAGAGACCTTATCTTGATTTTCGAAAAGTGTCTGTTAAATATACTCTCTTGTAAAGATTAGAATACAAAAGTGTCATGGCTTATTTGACCTATACAAAAAAAAAAAACAATCAGTTCGAAAGAATCTGAAGGTGATATATACGTACATATGTTTCGAATATTCGTATTTGTTTGCACTCCTTAATTGGATTATAAAAATGTATTAGTTTTATTACCATTTTAATTTGGGTTTCTTTCTTAAAAACAAAATAAAATATTAGTTTTCATTTTTAATTCTGGGAGAGTCGCCATTGTGGAAGGAAGGAAAATAAAAAAAAAACTGAAATTAGAACAACAATGACAGCCAACAAAAATTGAGAGTCGCTTCTGGCTAATTGCAAATAATATTCTTCATAACAACCATTGGCGAAATTAGAAAAAAATGTATTTAAAAATCCACGAATAAAATCCGTATCATCGATATTGAAAAAAAAAACTGAAAATATCACGTCTTTAAAAACCAGTGGGCATATTCTATTATTCATTTTCAGAATTCATATTGTCAAATTGTTTTCGTTTTGCTTTTATTTTTCATTTATTTTTTTGTTTTAGAGAACGATTTAAAATTGCTATGTGGAGGCCGCTGTGGAAGAGGTTTTGGACCTGTATTTGTTGACATCTGGAGACAGTGGAATATTCGTTTCACATTTTTCTCTAAGGCGATCTTTCTTTTATTCTGTATTAGTACACAAATAATCATAACAACACAGCTAGTGCGGCAGACACAATCTTATCATAAGATATATAACAATGTATATTGTTATTTGAGACCAATATATAAATATACGTTTTTTACAAAGGATCGCCGCTTATTGAAAGATGTATTAGGCCTAGTAACCCGTTGCGAACAGTCTTGGGTTTGCTACGATTGATGACAATTTGTCTGAAGGGCACTCTCCAGCTGATGTAAGTCGCGAGGTGAATAACTGTGAAAGAAGTAGTTACTTTGACCATATCGAGAAATCTTTAGAAGAAAACGGCTTGGAAGACGATCAAAATGTGGATGTTACGGAGCAGGGCATCGATGGCATGGATAGTGTGACGCACATTGAAATAAATGTGTAATTGATACTGCAGAACGTCAGAATGTGTGTTTTATTTTTTTTTAATATTGTGAACGAGCAAGCACCTTTTCCTTAACTGCAGATGTTAGAGAGGATTATACTTGCAGAAAAGATACTGAAGGAGAAGTAAACCCTACATACTTCGTTGTGGTCGGGGTTTGTTTGCAAACAAAATAAGTTCTTACTGTTAAATACATTTTCAGTGAAGACGTATATAAAAATATGTAGTTTATTACACATTGTCGTCGGTTATGAAAGCCTAAATGGCATTTGACGAAAATCATTGCCTGTAAGGAAACGTTCTTCTATATTACTAGTTATCCAAACTGATGATGATACGTTAACAACAATTTGATTTTTTACAAGACGGCTCAAATAGACTCCCTTTAATTGGTGTTGATAGCGACTATTTTGTAGTTAGTTAAGGAGAAGCCACCTAAATTGACACATCTTGTAAACAAATATTGCTCATGGGATTTTCTTGATTGACGTTAAGAATAGACAGAGAATAGGGAGTTTTTAAAACATTTATAATTAGATAAATGTTTTTGGAAATGTTTTTTAGAAATGTGCCAAACATTCATAAAATCTTTGCACCGTCGTCACCTGCTTGCTTGATTGCATGAACCGTGTGTGCGACGATCGTGCTATTTCACCTTTGATGGCAGGTTAATATATATATATATATATATATATATGTATATATATATATATATATATATATATATATATATATATATATATATATACATATGTACATACACATATATACATATATATATATATACATATGTATATATATATACACGCGTATATATATATACATATATATATATACATATATATATAATGTCGGTGTGTGTGTGTCTAGGCTCCTATATGGTTTACTATTATAGAAAACTGATCATATATATATTAGCTAACACATATATAAAACTGATCATATATTAGCTAATACAAAATTATTTAACTTTTACTATGTTCTCCCTCGTCAATTACACTGGTTTAAAAGAAATTTACCTTATTTTATCTGAATTCAAATGTGAAACCCGTTTTATTCATCATCTCCAGTGTTTTAAGATATGCATAGTGTGCATTTTGTGAATATACGATAAAGAAAGGCGTACATGAATTAAGGGTTACTTCTAATATTGCGAGACTTATGATTATATATATATATATATATATATATATATATATATATATATATATATATATATGAAGACGGACTTTGTCAGTTAAGGCTACAGGTCTTAATACACACTTAGTCAGTCATTGAAAAATGCACATTTTATTGCTTTACATATGATTTATTTGTAATTTTTTTTCAGAGTCTTTAATGACTTAAAACATGCAAAAACGCCGAGCTGCCTCAGCAAGGTCAATTCTTTCTGCTACGTATGTTGCGGCTTCAGAACAGTCGCACAGCGTCAAACCCTTCCTTTCCTACCCATAACCGCCTACTTTCTCTATTTTGACTGGAAAATTGATGATCAGGGCAAGTCTTGGGCTCCAGCCATCTGCTGTAAACTCTGCTACAGTAGACTATCTGCATGGTTTACTGGCAAGAAAGCGGCTTTTACTTTGCTGTACCGATGTTTTGAAAAAAGCCGCGAAAGCACGCTAATGATTATTATTTTTTTAACTAAT
>NC_136493.1:19333150-19423150 GCF_053919585.1 Euprymna scolopes
GTGTGTGCGTGCGTGTATATATGCGTATGTGCGTGGTCCATGTCGATGTAGGTGCTGGTTTCGATTCTTGAGTATGACACCAATATCACACCCAAACACACACACGCACACACACGTATATGCATATATATATATATATATATATATATATATATATATATATATATATATATATAATGTTTGTTCTCACTAAAATATAATAAGATTCAATATGATAATAATAATAGGGAATTGTCTATATTATATTAAATACGTAAACTGCATGAAGTAAAATATCATTTTAGGCGTATCTTACAACCGGGCAAAGGTTTATGTATAGTCTTGGGTTTGGTGCAGTTTACTACAATTAACATAAAGGACACTGTAAAGATGACGCACGTTGCTATGTGGAGAGAGTTTAACTCAAGTAGTTACTTAGAACAGATCAAGATAAGCTAACGTCAATTGACGAATACGGAGGGCGAGTAAAATGCGAATGTTAGCGTTCAGACTATCGATGTTGTCACATATACACACGCATTGATATCTGAAGTGTCCCTCGTCGTTTCTTTTATTTTTAATTATTTTTATAGTATGAACCATTTGGCAACCCCTCGACAACTGAAAATTGTTGTGTTCTTCTTCAAAATGACGGGTAAAAATCCTGGACGATTGGTAGTGTTTGGTTAATAGAAATATTTCAATAAAAAAAGGAATGTTTGAAGTAGAGAAAGAATCTATTCAAAGCAGATTAGAGATCTTAAGTGAACATATTTATGTTAAAAAAACGTACTAGAGATGTTTACTTGGTGAAAAAATGTTCATTTCAATAACTACCATAAACCGGAAATAAGATAATTAATACGATTTGTTGTAACAAAAAAAAGAATATATATATATATATATATATATATATATATATGAATACAAATATATTTTAAGCCCCCCCCCTTTAGGTAGAGCACTGTCGTAAATAATCTCACCCGCTACTTAATTGGCTGAAAATGCGATGCTCGTTGTTTGTTTCTTTGTTTACGAACAAGCGATTTGAGAACTATAAAAGTGGTGGCGGTTGTCTATTTAAATAGACATTCCGACGAGTTATTTACGGGCGTCGATTCCATGGTCGAGTGGGAGAACTGCCGACTGTAAACACGAATGTTCTAGGTTCAATCCTTGGCTTGGGTGAGATGCTAGTCTAGCGGCACTGATGCGTTGTGATACAACGAAACAGGACTGTATGTCGATGACTACAAATATATATATATATATATATATACACGTAAGCAACGAGAACAGATTAGTTTGGTGTTCAATAAGTCAAGTTTAGGCTTGATACTCATGAAGGTTAAAAGTGCGAAATAGCAAACCGTAGACTTTGCGTAGGCTCCCCAACTATAATGAAGGGGCACAGCATTGAACTAAATAGTAATATTAATAAATATCTGAACATTTCCCTTCTTCTAAAGAAAATGTCTAAAATTGCAAGGAGCACAAAAGAATTTTTTTATATATTTTCTGGTGTCTTTATAGACAATGTTATCCGTAATTTTTGTAGAAATACTCTTGGATTCAGGTGGCATTGTCCATAGTTGTTATGTTATAAAGTATTTACGTACATAAATACTAGAGCCGATTAGTATACGTTATACGCACATTCCAGAAAATAGACGATCACAGAATGTTAACACACGTATGGGTACACATATACATGCAAAACTCCTACGAAGAAAACACTACAAAAACTAATACAGTGCTCGGTTTATCGGATTTAGTTACCGTTATTGTTAAGACTTTTAGCTATTGCATTTAAGACTTACCACCAGAACTCGTAAATATAAGTAAAGAAAAGTATTTCAATCGAGCGCTACAACCGAACTAGTTACACATATCTATTGCGTTTCTTTTCGAGCATACTAGAGAATATTGGGCAGAAGAAAATGACCAGTAAAAATAAGGTGAACTTTGAACTGGTGTTTTCACATAGGGGACTCAAACCACAGAGAAATGAGACCGACTATATATAGATGACGTATCTCATACCTTGTTGTCAGGGTAATAGTGATCTTATTTGATATTCACTATAAATATTACATTCTGCATTATTCAAGTTTTGACCCTTTTTATTGCAATTCCACATTTACCGTATATACGTTCAAATACATATTAATTTCTCTGAAAGGCAAAAACCAAATAGCATGCAGAGCAGAAAAAAATCAAAGTATATTATTCATCACCCATATAAACAATCGGTGAACGCACAAAGACTAGTAAAAATTGGCCAATCGACCATTCAAACAAACTTTAACATTGTAGATTTGTATTCGAAGTAGTGCCCATTAGTAAAAAAAATAAAAAATAAACATAAAAAGACAATAGTTCACGCAGGCTTGAAGGACATCTCTGGTGATTTGATATAAAGCGTGCTAAAAACGAATGTAACGGACACATCGCTAACACACGCCTGTATATGAAAGTTAAACTGAAAATGTACCTGAGTGTGTAGTTACTTCTGGTGCATTCAGATAGCCGCTTGCATACTCTGGGTGTGGCAGCAGGATCCTGCCCCGGCCTACAAGTCCAAAGACACCCAAACTTGGCGTCAGAAGGCGTGCTACAACTTTGTACTCGTATCTTACTGGCCCCTTTCTTCTTCGAATATATATATATATATATATATATATATATATATATATATATATATATATTATATTTTAAAAATAATATACATGCCGCTCCCCATTAAAAGGGGGCACCAGATTGGTCAATGGGAAAATTATTCCCAACAAACATTTAGGTAAAAATGCACTTTCGTATAAATACTTGAATTCATTCAAGAAAGTATCGTTAACAAAAACAAATAAAAACATCTACGTAAAAGTGATACATTTAGTAGTCCGGCGAGGTTAGCACCATGGTAGAGGTTTAGGCTTCTTATCACGAGGAGCCGATTTTGAATCTCGCTAGATTCACCCACTCTGATGAGTCGTGGACGACGAAACACGTGTAAGTTGAGAATTATATATATATATATATATATATATATATATATATATATATATATATATATATATATAGGGTATTATAAAAGGTAGTACACTACTCGCATTTTTCAAATATCTCTTAATGTGACAAACTTCTGACCGACCAGCAATATATATTTTCCACGACAGATATCCTAACTGTAATCTCTGAACGTATATCCGATTGCATGGCCAAAGCAGAGGATGGTAGATCGGTAGCTTCCGTGTATATCTTAGGCGTTTGACAGAGTATTACATGCACGTCTTCTCAGGAAAATCAGATAATACAGTATCACTACGAGAATACTTGCAGAATAAAATCCTTCTTAGATATGAGAAAAATCATGGTCGTGCATCTAAACATTATGATATAAATAAATGCGGGACTACCCTAGGGGTCTATCCTTGGACCTTTATTATTCCTAATATTCATAAATAACCTCCCTGACAAATATGCCTCTTAGATGGGTATATATATACTGAGGACACCACGCTCTCTAACGTCCACGACAGGAAAATAAATAAACCCATATCTAAGGAAATGGCAGAAACACTAGATTATGACCTCCAATATTTAGTGGAATGGGGACAAAAATAGATGGTCACATTCAATGTTGCTAAGACTAAACTTCTTTTTTTCAATAATTACAAGAAACGTTCTCTACCCCCAATAGCAATGACCAAATACTCATTATCTGAAAGTACTTCTTTTAAAATCCTCGGTCTAACGTTCACAGGAAACATGAGTTGGAACAATTACATTAAGAGCATAGCCAGAACCGCTGCGAAGTAAGTAATTTCTCTCTACCGTGCTAGAAAGCTACTATCCCACCATTCGCCCATGTATGGAGTATTGTTGTCATATTTGGGTTGGTGCATCTGCTACTAGTCGCTCGCTCCTAGACAAGGAACAAAAGAGAGTCGCCAACCTGATAAGTGTTAAACTGTCATCTAAGATTCAGCCTCTGTTCCACAGAGGAAATGTTGCATCTCTCTGCCTGTTCTACAAGTATGTTAATGGCGAATATCCTGACGAACTGCAAGCACGTCACCCCCTACGATGTAAATATCCCCGACAAACCCAACAATCAGCTAAAACACACCCTTACACCGTAGAGATCCCTAGATGTAAGAGTGGTTTCTACTCCCGTAGTTTCTTCCCCAGAACCTCGAGACTTTAGAATTCTCTTCCAGCTCCCTGCTTCCCCAACTCTACTGACATGGAAAAGTTCAAGTGTGACGTGAGCCGACATCTCGCTGCCTAATTTCCTACATAGTACCCCAGTAGCTTGTGGCTCTGATGGTAGCCCCCTACACCAAAGGGGCAATGTTCCTTGTTTGCGTGAAAAATGTAATAAAAATACTTTTTGACACAATGAGTTATAGTCTATCTGCAGCCTATATAACACAGTTTATTTATTTTCCCGTCAAAATAACTTAAAAAAATTTCCATTAAAAGTAAAATCAGTTGCAACAAAAGTGAGTACACCCCTTACGAAAAGTTGTCAATATTTACTTACATGTCAACTCAAATATATGTGTGACCACCATCATTATCCAAAACTGCCTTTACTCTCCTAGGTATTGAGTTTACCAGAGCTTCTTATATAGCCACTGGGATGTTCTTTCACTCTTCAATTATGACGTCGCAACTTGTGAATAGTTGAAATTTTGCGCACCTTCTGTTTGAGGCTGCTCTAAAGATTTAATATTGGTTTTAAGTTTGGAGACATCTTTGGTCAGTCAAAGGATAATAAAAAGAAAACGACGACACAAACAATCGCCCGATGATAATCGGATACACCGATAGAAGGCGTTTGAGAAGAACATGTCTAAACAATTACTTTTGGGAGACATTTAAGGCTTTATGCCAGCCGATATAAAAAAAGAACGCTCGGCAAATAGAAAATATATCCAGAAAACATCCGAAAAAAGAATAACTCTTTCGTGTTCAATCAGACGTACTTGAATACTTATAAGTACATATCCTCTCACACATTTATACTCATATATGTGGATAGATACATACATATACATACATATACATATACACATATATATGAATAGATATATACATATACATACATATGCATATTCATATATATATATATGTGAATAGATACATACATATACATACATATACATATATACATATATGTGGATAGGCACAGGCATATACATACATATACATAATGTATATGTTTATACGCGTATATATTATCCTTTTTGTTTTATGTTTTCATGCTTTTTTAGATAAGAGGTCGTATTTGACCAACAATCCAAGCGTGCTCACCCGAATCTGTGGTGGCCATTTTACATAGAGACAAATCATCACTTGATAATCGCGCTGCATATAAAACAGACAACAAATGGCAGGCTGCGTTTAAAGAGATTTGCATTAAAACATCCAGAATAACAAAAAGAAAAGGATTACAGGCGTTGGTATCATTTTTAACGATTTTTGTCATTTCAAATTTTATCTCGATTAACAGATTTATTCTTATCAAGGGACCTACTGTCCACTATAACTTGCCGTTAGTCAGACCTGAATTACTATTGTGGGCGCGTAGTTGACTGGCCAAATACCGGCATGGGCTTTAAGAACTTTATATTACAAAATAAATGATAATTTACAGAACAACTGTTTGGATTATTTGTGGTTGAAATTTTTAATTGGCTCAGATTGGCTGTCAGTTTAATCAACTATTACTTGTCAAAAACACAAATCGAGCTATATAGATATCAAGCAGGACCCGTTAACCGGCATTACCCAGTGGTAGCCCCGATTCCCCGCGTAAAAAATTAAGGTGCGGTAAGTGGTATTGCTGTAGTTCAACCACAAACCTCCTAATGTGAAGAATGGCAATCGGAATTGATGTGAGATATCTTCTCACCTTGGTTTTGCTCTTGGCAGAATGTATTAAACCCATCAGAAATCACAACAGGATCACCTTTAAACTTCAACGTAAATTTTATTAAAGTAAAATGATCCAAATTGCAAAAATGTGTCATCTTAAGCTATCTGCCGGGCAATGCTAGTAACACCCGGAAAACTTTATAGTCCATGTTTTATCTTCACAGTTGCAGGATTCAGTAGTCAACTCTGATCGAAGAATAATCGACACAGGTCGATGAGTTAAGCGATGCATTCCAAGAATAAATGGTGAACGTCCGTTAGTCGTTGTGGAGTTCACTGTAAATCACTGTCCGAATGGCGGACGAAGGTTAGGTCAAAATGTAGTCCTTAATTTCATCTCTTAGACACATTATAAGTTATTATATAAGTCAATCAAATTCAAGAGCACTACATTGTGCGATGAATATCATATTTCACCCAACATAAACGAAATGGTGTTTGCAAATGATAATAACAGTTTGCCCCACATTAGGGTTTAAATGCGTCTCAATGAGGTTTTGAAGTTACAAGCCTTAAGTGAGTTTTCTACGTCCATTTTTACTTCTTGTTCGTATGAATATTGTCGGTCTGAAAAGATAAATTTAGCGCCAAGAATACCCTAGGCAGTTAGTAAGAACAATCAATTTGATAGGTTCAAACAAAAACGTGGGCAGTAAAACCAACCAATGAAGAGCCTGCTTACTTCTGCGAAATTTCTAACACAGCCACCCCCATCTTACCTATGTTAATAACAGCTTTCGGAATAGACGCCCCATTTTTTGAGTGTGGATGTGGGTACCAAGAAATTATCCCGAAATGTAAGGTATGTAATAATAAAAAATATTAAAATAAGCTTTGGGTAAAAAAGTAATAAGAAAACAGTACATAATAGTTGTAATAGGTGATATTTTCCATTCTGACGTATTTGTGTGTAAATATAAAAAAGGACGCGTGAATGAAATGAGGTCAAATCTCACTGTGCATCTCTCCCTCTACCTTTCTCTTTGTATTTCTCTATCTATCTATCCATCGATTGATAACCCTACATTGAGCAAAAGGGAATAAATTAGATGGCACCGCTATCACAGTGAACATAAAGAGAACGTGTTTACAATTTGACTAATGAATAAGTTAAGAGTTTTTAATAAAGACACATTATAGTTGTAAATAAAAATAATTTCTTCACAAATAAGCAGAAAACAGAACCGTCCATTCAAGAAATAATACGCAGGGGAATGACATTATGACGTAAAAGAAATAATCTCCTAAAAGTTATGATAAACCGAACCCAGTAGCAATTGATTTAAGAATGTTCTGTCTTTTTGTTTGTTTGTGAAAAGTTCTGTTTCATGTTTTTTTAGAAATAGGTTTCACTTTTAAAATATAAAAATTATTTCTACTATATTATTCATTTGGTTACGTGGAAAACGTTCTATATACGAGTATAGTTTGGACCTTAGAAATAACGGTATGCAACCTTCTTCCCTCTCTCTCTCTCTCTCTCTCTCTCTCTCTCTCTGTAGGGATGTGCGTGTGTGTGTGTGCAGAGTTTTGTGTGCGTGTGTGTTTAACTAATGTGCTGGTGTGCCGAACAAGGAAAGAAAACGGCTCTGATTCATGTAGTAAGGTTTTTTTTTTCAAACTCTTAACTTATTTTATTCATTTGTTCACCCGCGTAAAGGTTCTGTGGATGAGTTACGTCAGTGTGTGTGCTTGTGTTTCTGTGCATGTGTGTTTAACTAAGTCCGCTGGTGTACCGAGAGATGTAAAACAATGGATCTGTTTCACGCTGTACGGATTAGAAGATAAGTAGTGTGCGATCATTTTTTGTTGATAAAGTAATGTATTTTCGTTTGATTACGAGTTGTCGTATTCCGGAATTAGAGATTTTTTTACTCTCAGCCAATAAAATTGCCGGATGTATGTAAGGGAGACATTAATTTTTTTCTAACGGGAAATGAAAAAAGTAATGGTATGTGTATTACTTTGCGAGGCAGTTACAAAGGCAGAAAAACGGTATATGTGCAGTGCGAATAATATGTTGAGTGTAGTCGGTGGGAGTCCTTTTTTATATGAGGGAAAATTACTGACTACTTCCTCTGTAGACCTTAACGATAGTGTTGATGCGCGCCTAGGATGAATTGTAGCATTTTTTAAAATTCTGAATAAATATGTAGGAAACGACGTTCTACAGTTACATCAGATGGTGGATTATATTTTAGGCATATTCAATTTGTATGTGACATTTATTATTGCAATCCTACGCTGATTTGGTACAGAGGGGAATTTCTGCAATCACACTATTGTATATAGGATTAAAATAATAGGTGAATGATGGATAAGTCTATGAAAGAATAGTTCCCGATAGTTATATGCAAATTGAACAATGATTTGCCGATCTATTGAATAAATAGATAGATAAATAATAAACAGGTCCTGCTAGTAAGACTAATTTTCTGATTTCAATTTTGTATTTTATGTTTTTGTTATGAACAGATTCGGAGATGAATGTCATAGTGTATATTTTGTGATTAATATTACGATATGAGAATAGTGAGATTGTAAAAAATAATATTATTTAATTATTCAGCGTGTTTGTGTTTATCTATTTACCTTTGTTCTCAACTAAACGGAATACATTTACATTTCTCAACGGCGTTAAACTAGATTGCAAATAATATAAACAACCATTCCGGAAATTATACACAAAAGTAAAATTCAATTTACAATCGATCCTCAATGAACGTACATCCCTATTTAAAACTATGCCTGATCATTAAATCATGTAGAAAGAGTCTAATACTTGGGAATATACAAAAGATGAACCTATCGAGAGTTTTTGAATGCACACTGTACTGTACACATATCAATATACACCATAACAAGCACCATAACTGTTCACCGTACGCAACTAACGCTCTAGTTTTTAACACTGTTCTTATTTATCATACCAATAAATTGCACACCCCTTAAATATAAGTGTGTGTATCTGATAAAATACGGATCTGGGTTAGAGCTCTAATACAGTAACACTACGCTGTTAAGCTTTAGAATAGAGAAACACATGTATATACAGCACTGCTTTTTTTAAGAAAGTAAGATGTACAATATATATATATATATATATATATATATAAATAATATATAGTAAGTTTTAAAATGTGATTGACGATTAAGCTACACTGAATATTCCGCGTTTCATCCACTTTAGGACTCTTCAGGCTGTGGATGAAGCGCGGAATATTCAGTGTAGCTTAATCGCCATATACATTTTATAACTTACTAACTAGATCTACACACGTATTGAGCACTTTTGAAGTAAATACATAAAGTTTACGCATAGATCTATACTTTCCTATATTAATTTTATTTGAGTTAATTAAGTAGTTATATATATATATATATATATATATATATATATATATATATATATATATATATATATCTACATATTAACTTCCGAAAACCATGGGCGATATTTGTAATGAATAATTGAATAATCTTTCTCTTGGGTAGCAGACGCTAATACCGAGTATTTTCTTATCACTAAACAAGTAAACAACAAAATAACATTAAAGGCGATGAAAAAGCAAATAATATCAGTATGGACTTATAGCGTAACGGTATACGCACTCAACTATATAACATATTAGTTTGAAATTCGAGCTCTAATAGAGTAAAACTGCACTGATGAGATGTAGATCAGCGAAATACGTGTGGTATAGTACTGCAAAAAAAGAAATTAAATAAATAATGTATGCATAAATATATATATATATATATATATATATATATATATAAAGAGAGAGAGAGAGGGAGAGAGAAAGTGAGAGACAGAGAGTGCCATATGACAGATCAACCATAAAAATCAAGTTAAAATGAAAGAATAATGAGATATAAAATTTCATGCGGACCGTTATCCTCACATTCATAGTTGTTTCAGCACATCTCGGTCGACTTATCCTATGGCTTCTTCAGGTGAGTAACAGCGTGGAATTCTAATGTTGAATCTTATAACTACGTCCACAAAAATTACTGACATCCATTGTTGTCGTTGTCTCACAAAATTTTGCCCAACTTATCCTCCGGTCTACTTTGCATAGGATTAAATCCGCTAACTTCATAAAATGCCCACCTGGAACTGTAAAGACTCAACGTCTCTATCCACTGGGCAACGGGAATAGTAACCTCATTTTAAAAAGATCGTCTCACATGTCAGGTGAGAGTTACTATGTAAGACGATATGATGTGAAACCCAGAATTATCAGTGAAAAATTGCATGACTAATCATCATGTATATAAATATGCATTTTGCAATCAAATAAGGATATTTGTTCATTACTTGAGAGCAGACTGAAAAGTTGATCTAATTAATTTCTGGGCAACACCGCCCTGCCTTCGTGTATTCTTATATAAAGTGAAAGGGAATTACTGGTTACGTATATATTTAAAAATGGAGTGAATATTTTTTTCTGCTTTATTATACTGCCTAATGTCTTCTTTTCTATTAAATTGCCCGCCATTGCAGTCACTGAGTAAATACGCGTCCATCCCGTTTTTCCATTAATAGCATCTTTACTATTAAATAATACGTATTCTTTAAAGAAAGCAAATAATATGTTCGGCTGATAGCTTTACTAAAGGTGCAAGAGGACAAACATAAGTTAAAGAAAAAAAAAAAGGACAAAATAAGAAATTTACCAGCACTTGAATCACATCTATTTATGGAAATGTCTCTTTAAAATGAAAGCGAATGGATACAAGTGAATATCACAAAATCGATTGAAGGGAAATTGAATCGAGTACAAATTGGAATTCGACTTCGATAGGATGCAAAATAAAGTTCTTTTTTTTACGGTACACCCAACAGTTCTCTTTCATTTAAAATACAGGCACATTGCTCCTAATACTAGTTACTGAAACGAAATCATCTTTGTAATTTCTCCCAAAGTATTGCGAATTTTTTTCTTGTTGACATTATTTTACCATAAAAATAAAACACAGATAACTGAACACACACACACACACACACACACACACACACACACACACATATATATATATATATATATACACATATATATACACACACATATATATAAGCGAATATATATATATATATATATGCGAATTTTTTTCTTGTTGACATTATTTTACCATAAACATAAAATACAGCTCACTGAACACACACACACACAAACACATACACACACATACACACACACATATATATATATATACATACATATATATGTATATATATATATATATACACACACATATATATCACGCATATTGAGTGCCATAAATATCCGATACAAACAAAATTTGATGTATTTTATTACAGTAAACTAATAACCGTAACAAAGTGCTATTTTAATGTATTTCTTATGATTTTTGATACGGGATTTGTATCTGCCGTACAAGAATACATTAAAATAGCATTTTGTTATTGTGTTTAATTTCGTGTAATTAATATACTTCAACCTTTTGCTTTGTATCGGATACTTATTGCACCCACTCTATATTCATGGGTGCGTATGTGTGTGTGTGTCTGTGTGTGCGAATTATTGACTTATTCAGTGTATATATTTTAACATTAGAATCCTTTGAGATGAGTAATTTGTATATTTATTTTATTTGTGGACATTTATCATCATCTGCATAGTCGGTGTTTCCCAACGGTTCAGCATACTATTTCTCTTGCTTCCGTCAGGTGGTTAACCTTTACGGGATATTAATGCTGAGTCTGTTAATTGTAACGCAGTGAAGAGAGACATTTAACCTCTACGGTTCCAGGTGAGCATTTTGTGAAATAGCGGTTTTTATCTTAAGCAAAATCCGGCCAAATGATAAGTTGGCCAACACCTTGTGTGTCAATAACAACTATGGAAGTCAGTGATTACTGGGGATACAGTTAAGAGACTCAGCATTCCTGTGTCGTCGCGGTGAACAACTTGACGAAGGCCAGGGGAATAGTAGGCCGAAACCACTGAAACAACAACTATGGAAATGAGGATAACAGTCCGCAAATAAATAAATAAATACGTGTTTAGTGTAGCAATTGCCTCTATAAAATACCACTAAGCTTTTCAATAATAAGAAGGAACACTTTTTAACATTAATAGCAATAATATAAACGTAAATATTTCACACATTAGTGCATTTTCCAAGCCAAATGCCGGTCAACTTCCAATTTCAGTTTGCCCATCTATCGACGTCAAAGAGCGATTATACCACGAAACACTCTATATGTAGGTAACGTTTATCTCTCTCTCTCTCTCTCTCTCTCTCTCTCTAAATATATATATATATATATATATTTAGAGAGGAGAGAGAGAGATGGATAGATAGATAGAACGAATGATATTATTATATGTGGACACTTATATAAATCTATGTGTATACGTATATGTATGTACATAAATGTGTGTATACGCATATATATATATATATATATGGACATAAATCCGTGTTTATTTCCATCTATGTGCATATATACATATAAAATGTATACATGTGTACACATATTTATAAATGTATATTCTCTCACATGTGTTAACATATGTACACCCCCCATATATATATATATATATATATATATATATATATATATATATATAATTTAATAATTTCTCCAACAGATGTTTATTCACATCACTTTAATTTCTGAATGTTAGTACACTGAAGGAAAATGGCAGCAGGATGTGAATTCCAAAAAATACGATAGTAGTTAATATGATAAAGCTATGAGATTTCTGCGGTATGGGGGGAGATCTATTTGTTGGGTGGAACATTTTGTAAGTCGGGAGTGCAGCAAATATTTCCTTTTTTATAATCAAAGCTCACAAGTTTGAGATATCCTAAAAGATATTGTCAAAACAATGGACAAATATGCCGTTTAAAAAATAACGCATTACATGTTTTCTCTCTCCGGATGGATATTAGGAGATTCCATAGTGTATTTTCATGATGAATAGATAACTGCGAGCATGGCTTGCAATTTTATATGTTCCTGTTGCAAATATTCACGGTTTGAGACACTAAGTAGTCACCAGGAGGGATATATGTCAGAAACTAACGCATTTCATTGACCTCCATGCAAATTGCATTAAGAGTTTTAACGGTACCACTTCTGTGTTCTATGATTTAATGTGTTTTAAGATAATAATGGAAATCTTTAATTTTGTAAGGTTTTCGTATTATAAAGCCTGCTCCAGACGCACGTGCTCAGCCATAGTTTACGACTGGCAAATGTTCATTCAGAATTGTCATGACTGTATAGAATGCATTCAAGGGCACAATGGAGCGCTCGTTTTAATAGCACAACTATCGTCTTTGAAGTGCTCACCGTTTTGAGTTAAAAAAACAACAAAAGGTTTTACCTTTAGAATGACCTGACTATAAATGTACCTGAAAGATGTTGCTAGCGGAATTGTAGAAACAACTCTGTATGAAGAAAGCAACGTAGAGAATATATATGAATGTAAATCAATTTAGTAATGACGGACCACAGTTAGAGCACATGGATAAACACGCCCAGTCCTAAAAGCAGTTAAGTGGCAATCTATTATATAAATCTGACGTGTCTGTCTGTTTGTATGTGTGTATGTATGTATGTCTGCCAAAACTTTTTTTTACAGCGGAATCGGACTGAGTCAAAACCGGTATCGTCTAGAAGGGGCGACACTTCGGTCGAATAATAGTGAACATTAGAAAAAAAAATGTCAATTTTTTCCTGTTACAAATAAAGGTTTTCAATAAAGGAGGGTAGCAAAATATCGTTCTTTCAGAACAATTTTGCCAACCGTGCATGCGCGAAAACAGTTTTTTTTTCTTGAATTAGCTTAAATAGAAAAATAACAACGTTACTTCGCTGATGTGCTCGTAGAGCAATGTTTATGGTGACTGCACCATTATTTCAAGGTTGCACGTTTGTGCGGATATATCCGACATTTTTGTTTTCAGTTTATAAAGTTTTGATATTTAAATATGGTTATTTATGCTTATTTTTCGTTCTTTTATTGTTAATTTTCCCTTTTTTATTTTTCCATCACGTTCGCCTTTTTATTTTATTTTTGGTTTTACGATTTTTTAAGAAGTTTTAACATTTAGCAGGGGGTTTTTATGCCATTTTTTTTCATTCACTTATTCCTTATCCTTCCCTTTTTTATTTTTCTATCACGTTTGCTGTTTAATGTTGTTTGGATTTTGTTTGCTGATTTTAAAAAAATGTGTAAACAGGATTTACTATGCTACTTTCTCGTTCGTTTTTTTTTTCTTTATTTTCTCTTTTATTATTGTTTTGATAAAACCGGCCACACCTGGCCGCACTCAGGCAACGCCAGTACACCAACAAGTCTATAATTAATGGAACAGACGCCATCATTTGGAGCCACTTTGGTTAGTATAAAAATATTTGAGAAACATGGACTGACCCATTGAATTATCGCACCATTTGCCTCCTCCCACTTTTTGCCAAAATATTTGAGACCTTCATTAACCATGCTCTAGTTCATCACCTTACATATGCTAAACTTCTGACTGACCAACAATATGAATTTAGACAAGCCCCTTCCACAGCAGACATCCTTACTGCAATCTCTGAACGTATATACCATTCACTGGACAAAGCGGGGGAGGGCAGAGCTGTAGCTCTAGATATATCTAAGGTTTTTGACAGGGTATGGCATGAGGGGCTCCTCAGGACAATTAGATCATACGGTATCACTCGTAGAATACTTGACATAATTAAATCCTTCTTAGATAAGAGAAAATCCAGGTTGTCCTCGACGGCGTGCCTCTAAACAATAAGATATAAATGCAGGATTGCCCAGGGGTCTATCCTTGGACCTCCCCGACAAAATTACCTCTGAGATGGATATATATGCTGATGACACCACACTCTATATCAGACACGACAGGAAACAAATGAACACATATCTACAGAGATGGCAGACATACTAGAAGATGACCTCCAATCTGTAGTGGAATGGGGACAAAAAATGGATGGTCTCGTTAAATGCCGCCAAGACTAAACTAGTTTCATTCAATAATTACAAGAAACCTTCTGTTCCACCTATAGCAATCACCAACGACTATTTATCTGAGAGTACATCTTTCAAACTCCTTGGCCTAACGTTCACAGAAAACATGAGTTGGAACAATTACATTGAAGGCATTGCCAGTGCCGCTGCGAAGAAGGCAGGCTCTCTCTACCGTGCTAGAAAACTACTAACACCCGAAAGTATCCTGTACTTCTATAAGGCAACCATTCGCCCATGTATGGAGTATTGCTGTCATATTTGGGCTGGTGCATCGGCTACTAGTCTCTCGCTCCTTGACAAGGTCCAAAAGAGAGTAACAAATCTGATAGGACCTGAACTGGCATCTAAGCTTCAGTCTCTGTCCTATCGACGAAACGTTGCATCCTTCTGCCTGTTCTACAAGTGTTTTAATGGTGAATGCTCTAACGAGCACTTGTGCCCCAACGACGGGAACACCCTCGACAGACCCGACAGGCTGCAAAATCTCACCCCCACACTGTAAAGATCCCTATATGTAAAAGATATTTCTACTCCAGTAGTTTCTTCCCCAGAACCGCTGGACTTTTGAATTCCATTCCAGGTCCCTGCTTCGCCAACTCTACTGACGTGTAGAAGTTCAAGTGCAACGTGAACCGACATCTTCCTGCCCAAATCCCTACACAGTACCCCAGTAGTTTTTGCCACTGATAGTAGCCCCTTCACCAAAGTTGCAATGTGCCTTGTTTCGGGTGAAAATGTAATAAAAAGGTGTTATATTTTAGTGACGTCATTATTCCTGTCAACATTTTTCGACGTCAGTATAAACGAGGACACTATTTATGGACAGTGACAAGCAAACAAAATAACAAGACAGCCTATTTAACTGACTTAAATCGTCTTCTAGAAGCATACATTTAATATCTGCAACTAGCAGATGGCTGAGTGTCATCTTCCCTTAGACAGTAAACAAATAAATGTGCTCCCAATCTTTTATTTTCTCTGATAAATGTATTAGATAGTTACTGATGTTATAAACTGTCTGCTGTTTTTTTAAACACATATTTCATAGAACCATGTTTTTGTCCTTTTCTTACATAATCATGCCTCCCCATGCTTTCGTTCTGTCTTGAAAGACAAAGAATACCCCCTAGGGGCAGTAGCGCGTGTACTTTTGAGGCAAACGTTGCGTAATCGCCAACCACACCTCTCCTGAATCGGCACTGTTTGAGTCTAGTGGCAAGGAAAAGACCAGGACGACTGGAAACCATGCCGAGATAAGCGGAGAGAACCAACACCACCTTAAAGTTTCAAATGGTCACCCATTTAGTACTGACCAGGTTCAACGTTGCTTAACTGCAGTGATCCAGTGGGAACTGGTGTGTCAACGTGATTATGCCGTCATAAATCATGTACGTGCCATTAAAGCAGTAGCATTTCGAAAAACAATAAATATAAAATGTGTAACAAAATGTATAGCGACATACAAAAGTAGTAATGTATAACAAGATAGAAAGATTGGTATTCCTAGACGACGAAAACATTAAAGTGTAGCAACATTGAGATATGTCGGATATCAGTATTTCATTCATATTTATATACCTGACAGGATTAAACACTTCAGATAATAATAATAATAATAATAATAATAATAATAATAATAATAATAATAATAATAATAATAATAATAATAATAATAATAATAATCAGGCTAATAATAAAACTAGTCGGATTGCAAAATTCGGAAAATAAAAAAAAATAATAATAATGATAATAATAATAATAATAATAATAATGTTAATAACAACATTTATTATTATTATTATTAGTAGTAGTAGTAGTAGTAGTAGTAGTAGTAGTATGAAGTATTAACAATATGCCAACTAGCCTTGCTCCAAATGTAGTATAAAACGTTGAAGGGATATCAAGTGAGAGGGAATAAAGATACCAATCATGATGATTGCATTAAGATTGAACTTCAATCGACAATTCATTGACGAAATACTGTGAGAGTTTTGGGGCTATTACATAGAAAAAAATAGTGCAATTCTTGCGAGAATATGAAAGACAAAAACAAAAATCCTGTAAACGTAATAGGTATGCTTTCTGTTTATATGCTTTTCTTTGAGTTGTTATTGCTTCACTTGAAGGCAATTTACATTAAGTGCATGAAAGTACATGGAATAATGATGAGTCACTTTTGTTGTACAGAGAATATTGAAGGTTCAACGGCTATGCCCTTCAAATTATTATTTATAGACATCGATAAATAGAAAATCAAATCGAAACATGCACACATACATATTATAGCATAAAACTGCATCACATATAGATTAATAGTGTACACTTATGCACGCCCACAGAGACAGATTATTTATTTATGTGTATATATATATATACATATATATATATATATATATATATATATATATATATATATATATATATATATATATATATATATATATATAACTACTTCATTTACTCACATAACGTTAATATACCAAAGTATAAATTTATGGGTAATCTTTAAGTATTTATTTCGAAAGTGCTCAATACGTAGTAGAGCTAGTTAGTAATTTATAAAATATATACGGCGATTGAGCTACACTGAATATTCCGCGTTTCATCCACTCTCGGATTATTCAGACTTATGCGCATAAGCCTGAAGAAACCTAGTGTGGATAAAACGCGGAATATTCAGTGTAGCTTAATCGCGATATATATTTTATAAATTACTATATATATATATATATATATAAAATGTCCGTTGGTTGGTAGATTTTATTCCAGATTTTACTAGGTACGTGTTGTTGGGCGCGACCATCAAACCTGAGGGTAGTTCTCTCCACGTAGTTGACACTGCAACTATATGTACATTCATAAATAACATTATTTATATGATGGGGGGGGCAGAACATCCTTTCGAGAGGATGGCAATAATGATTTTGTCAGAAACACTACGCGTAGATTAGAGGCAAAATAGCAATATTCTACGACTGAGTTAATCTGTTTGACGAATTTGTCACTCACTATCCCTAACCAAGGTAAACGAATGCAAATTGGACATTTAACCGCTATCTTGGATTTTATTTAGGAAAAATTATTTATTTCCCTTTTTATGATGGGGTTAATCACATCAAGAGGGTACCCGTTATTGGACAAAGTATTAATAATCATGTTTAGTTCTTCATCCAATTTAGATTGTGAACAAATCATAAGGACACGATGTGTTAAGGTCAAAATCAAATTGTGTTTTCGTTTGTTAGGGCAAAATGAATCCCAGCTTGTATACAAACCAGATAATATAAATTTTTGAGTGTCATCAAGAATCACCGACATTTTATCAATATAATCATGATGAGTTTGTACCACCACGCTCGAGCGCTTATACGCTGATTGGCTAACTAAAATCATCAACAGAAGAGGACCATATAAAACGAGAAACTACCACAGAATTCGCGCATAAGCCTGACGAATCCTAGAGTGGATGAAACGCGGAATATTCAGTGTGGCTTAATCGCCATATATATTTTATAAATTACTAACTCGCTCTACCTACGTATTGAGCACTTTTGAAGTAAGTACTTACAGTTTACTCATAAATCTATACTTTCGTATATTAATTTTATTTGAGTAAATGAAGTAGTTATATATATATATAGACAGAGAGAGAGAGAGAGAGAGAAAGAGAATCAGAAAGAGTAATACATATAAATATATAAATATACATGTAATGTATCTAAAACAATGTTTATTTTTTCGAACAGCGCTTACTTATTACTATTATTATTATTATTACTATTATTATTATTATTATTATTATTATTATTATTATTATTATAGTATATACTATAGGTATATTTATGCGTTTATTATTTTAAATTTAGAAACCCTATTTAAAATATTCATCAATATTAACTAATTTCCTATGCCATAACTTTGAAGATGTTAATGTATATATATATATATATATATATATATATATATATATATATATATATATAGTTTTTTCATCGTGAAACAAACATTTTTCAAAATTAAACGTGATACATTTGTTTTCTTTATGTCTTAATAGGTCCTAGTTATATAGGGTTTTTCAATGAAACTTCTATGTTACGACCAGCGATTTGTAACAAAACATATTCTTGAAAGTCAATAACATAGATAAACTAACAAAATATGTGAAAACTGATCATATATAATGATAGAAGATATATCGAGACACAGGAATGGGCATGTTTGATCTGACATAATGATGATTCATTAAAATAGTGGGGGCTGCGCACGCTCCTAGTCAACAAAGTATGGAAATAAAATATTTTAAGTAAAAAAAAAACGTTTACAGGTATTTATGATATAGATGTGCATAATACTACTTTGTTTAGTATGTTTTAACTTAAATAGTTATAGCATAATAAAATTGTGGGGTCTGCGTTTGCGCCTGGCATCCATAGAATGGAAATAGGCACACACTTTAATAAAGACTTCTCATATCTATCTGCGGTCCTGGATATGACCTTAAACTATATCCGATGGTGAGGGCCCCCGCTTGCAGGCCTTAGTGAGTGTGGAGCCACCCTTTAAATGACATTGCTCCCAGGTCCACTCTGACCCGGAGTGGTAGCACCTGTTAGGGTCCCAACTATGAGTTAAATAGAATACGATTAAAAAAACAAATATGCTATATTAAAAAAATCGTCCTTCAAAATCACCAGATTCGGCATTAAATAACCTGAAAACGGTTGATATGCCGTAAAACAAAACAACCAACCTACCACCAAAATTGTAAACAAAAAAATACCTTATCTAACTATAGACACTGAACACCAGATACATAAATAAAACCTATAACTAGTAATGTATATAACAGACTCTGGCATTAAATGACCACATAGGTTGATATGCCATAAAACCAATCAATCAATCAATCAATCATATCTATCTGGTTAATTATACTTATGTTTCAGTTTGAAGAAATATTGTATAATAACATTAAGGGGTGTTTGTTCGCGCCTGACCTCCATAGAATGGAATATGTTACAAAGTTTAACAAGGTTTTTTTAATATAGATCCACAGAATATTGTGATAAGTTTTTCAGTGTAAACAGGTATAGTATAATAAATCATGGGGTATACCTCTTTTATTTTTTACTCTCATCATATTTTGTTTTGATAAGTGTTTCAGTGTGACCAGGTATGGTGTAATAAATTATGGGGTTTATCTATTTTATTTTCACTTTCATCATATTTTGCTTCGGTTTTGATACCCCCAAATTCGAAGCTATCTCTTTACAACCGTTCCTTTTCATAAATCAGATCCCATTTTTTCTAGGCTGTTTTTGAACCCAGTCGAGGAGTGGTACTTTTTCTAGTATATACCTACACACACACACACACACACACACACATACACACACACACACACACACACACATATATATATATATATATATATATATGTGTGTGTGTGTGTGTGGCTGTGTGGCTGTGTATATGTATGTATATGTATGAGTGTGTATATATATATGTATGTATGTATGTACATATATCTGCATATAGTAAACAATGGCGGAGTATTATCTGTATGTGATCATTCCTTCTTTTTGCACGAACAAATAAACTAAAATAAAAACATTACAAACTGTAAAATATAAAAAAAAATAATATAAGCCTGCCGTTGTACAAATCTTTAGAATTCTCACTGATCTTATATATGTGAAAGTGTTATTTTTCGGAATGTTGTATATTTCAAAAGTAGCGAATTGATTATTTTTAAGTGCCCATTTTTATATGTATTCTTATATGCGTATATATATATATATGTATATGAACGTTAGTGCATGTATATGTGTATAAGGATATAGGTTTATACGTATAATATAGATCAATATTGTTATAAAATATATATATACTGTGTATATATATATATATATATACTTATATATCTTTATACTTACATGTATATGTATCTATATAAATATATGCATACATATGTGCATGTAAGTTTATACATATGTATATTTTATGTACACATATATATATATGCATATATGTATGCGTATGTATACATGCATATTTATGTATATATGTATATGCATGTGTATATATATATATATATGTATATATCCATCTACCTCTCTCTCTGTCTCTCTCTCTCTCTCTCTATATATATATATATACATATATATATGCACATATAACTAAAGTGTGTGGCATATGATCATTTGTTTTACGTTTGAAACGTTCAGCTTGTCACATTTATTGACAGATCTGCGCAAAATTGAATGTTAAATGTAAGTGACAGAGATGTACAAATTCACTTTGTTTGAATCTGCCATGCTTTCATATGAGATATCGGCTCGTCGACGTCCCTTGTGGATTGTAGTTGTGTTCTGAAAACGTCGAGTGTTCCGTTAGTGTTAAGGTGAATTCTTGCTTTCTGGCTTAGATAGCTGACTCTAATACGATAATTCTCCTCTTTCGCTACGCCCCCACGTAAAGTTTTACATATGTAAAATGCAACATCATCTATTTGATAAGCTGCACTATACCCTGCTCAAAATGTATCACCCACAAACGTAAATACATATATATATATATATATATGTATATATATGCACATATATATATATATACATGTGTTTGTGTGTATACATTCGTGTGTGTATGTACATATGCATATATATACATATATATATAAATATATATAGGTATGGATATGTTTAGCTAGATATGTAGATAGATATGTAGATATATATAGTGATTAAAAGGCAGGTTGATAGAGATAGTGCGAAGTAAAAGAGGTAGATAGATAGAGAGAGAGAGAGAGAGAGAGAGAGAGAGAGAGAGAAATAAAATACACTTGCAGAAGTCACTTTCACAGTGAAAACATACTATCTGCATATGTAAAGCTCTTCCCAACAAAGAGGTGTACACAGTAAGAAAAGACAATACGATAAAGATTACATAAAAAATGTATTACATTATCATATCAATGGGGTTAAATACTGTAACAATAAATGAAAGGGATATGAAAGGGTAATGCCCTAGTCTGGTTATTACATTTCAAAACTAAATGCTTTTCACCATAAAAAGAAGATAAATAATCATTATGGAAATTTATGAGCAAAATAAAAAAAAAATCTATTTCAAATACATTTGAGATTATAAACGCAGCATTTGTGACGAGAAATATATTGAAAATATTAGAATACAATTCCCATTGCAAAAAAAAGATAGGTATTGAGTAGGATGTCCAAAACCAAACTCCTATCCTTACATACTCAACGCTCTGATCCCCATCTGGCATCAATTTTGATGGATGACTCTCGTCTGGGTGGGGCTCCGTTTTTTGACAAACTTCTGGGTTTGACCTTTACTCCTGATCTGAAATGGAACACGTACAAGGTCGCTGGAAAAATGGTGGGATCCTTCTGCCGCTCCAGAAGATATCTCACTACTGATGCAATTCTCTATCTATATAAAAGTCAAGTACGTCCAAGGATGGAATATTGTTGCAATATCTGGGTAGGAGCTGCTAAAAACAGCCTATGCTGCCTTGACAGAGTACAAAATAGACTTCGTGGCTTAGTGGGGGATGCCCTTTTCCCTACCCTGCAACCTCTCTCCAACAGAAGAGAATTTGCGAGCCTATCCTTGTTTTATCGTAATTTCCATGGAAGGGTCTCTGCCCCCCCTCGCCAATATTTCACGAAAAACACCCGTCTAGCTGAATCCACTGTGAAAAATTTCCCCCACTCTTTATCTGTGCCTAAATCAAAACGCGTATTCCATGAACAAAGCTTCTTTCTAAGAACTGCACGCCAGTGGAACTCTGTTCCGTCTGCCTGTTTCCCACCGGACTACAACTTGGATGTCTTCAAGTCCAACGTTAACAAATTCCTAATAAACCGCCCGTCTTAAGTAAACACATCATCAAATCTCCACACTAACGTTATGCACATGTAATTACCCTTATCCCTGAGTGGCTTCCGGGCCTTGATAAGTGTTGATTACTGTGTAAAAAAAATAAAGGATGAACGTTGCTAGAAGCATGTTTTAAAAGACGAACATCTTTAGCTCCTTCGATATATATATATATATATATATATATATATATATATATATATATATATATATATATATATATATAAAGAATTTGCCGTTGAGTGTACGGAAATCTAGCAAATGCTTATCTGAGTTTAAGGTCTACAAAGTTCAATGTTATATACATAGGGTTTTTGGATTAGTAGCACATTTTTGATTTTGTTGTTAGTCGGAAAACCTTGTTTCTATGAAATCATGATTTGAAATAAAACGGTTGATCTTGAAAAGTATAGAAGTTGGGTAGAATAATATTCATAAGACGAACATCTTTAACTCATTCGATACATACATACATTCATGATGATTGCAACGTCTTGTCAGACGAGTGCCACTCCCTCAGACTTTTAAAATCCATGAGCCCAAATGCCTGAGGGAGTATCTATACAAATATGATGTTACAGAGTCTTAGCTTTGTACGACAGATAAGTCTCTCTCTCGGTTCAATATGTTGAGATCTAGCAACAAGCAAGAGCAAGATAACCAGCAACAAATTAAACTGCAGACCATCTTAACGCGGGTAATGGTCTTCCGCTTTATGGTTTGTTTGTTTTTTAATCAGAGATTTGCTTCTCCTAGAAAAGTTGCCTTCACCACGGCTTACGGAATCCCTCTCCACCCCAATACACATATACACATACACAAATATACACGGTGCTAGTTGGCCGTTGACCCAGTAAAATAGTCCATTCACCCTTTGGAAGGTCTTATTTTTAATCCTTCAGGGAGACTAGCCGCCTTCCTCATACGTACACACATACATACATACACACACACACACACACACACACATATATATATATACATATATATATATATATAAAAGAATTAAATTTAAAAATTTAACTTATATTTTACAATAATTTATTGTTCGACAAGATATACAAATACACTTATTTTCTCAACGATTTCAAACTATATGTTTCAACAGACATATATCATTCAATGTAGGATCTATTAGTCAAGATAATAAATGTGACTACTTCTGATCACTTGTACTTTTTACAAAGTAGTCATCATTTACCAATATCCGTATGCCACTTGAGCATAAGGGCTATGAGTCTACAAAAGTAAATGGGGCAATATGGTAGTACTAGCTTGTAGTTGAAATTTGATAAATTTGATTACTTAAGGGGGCGGCTCACCTGTGCACGTGTGACTTGTGGAAACCGATATTGTAGTAAATCAGGACAGCAGAGAAACGAAAATAGCCTCACAGGCGTGTTATGCTAAGAAATACACTTTATTCGTGGGCTTTACGTTTAGGTGTATGCAGACAAAAAAGTAAAGGAAAGTAATGATAGTAGTATCAGATAGACAGCTGTTTTCCGTGAAATTTGCCAAAGGGGGGCATAGTTTGGAGCTCAGTCAAGCACTAGTCATAAAAATAAAAACAAAGCATAAACAAGATCGCAAAGTTTCTTCTTTGGACAAGAGATTGCATTGTAGAGAAAAATTCATGCTCCACGAGTCTATGAAATCTATTTTGATTTCTGTGCAGCAGATGTGAGAACACTACTCCATTATTTGACGTACATGGATCTTATACAGGTAGATAATTGCATCGGCAGTGAGATACCTCGCGAAGCTGAAGAATGATCCCAGCAATTTTCTAGCGAACATTGCAACGGGTTTTATGTTCGTGTTTCATTTCAAATGAGGAGTAAAGTAAGACCTAGAAGCTTGTTAAAACATGGATCCTCCCCAAGATGTGTCATCCATTTCCGTTGGTTCCAGATCAGGATCACGCAATTGATGATGTAATGATGAGGCTTTGATGCATTAAAATAAACCAGCCATCCTTTTCCCAATTGTTCCACGCAATCAAGATGAGAGGAGAGAGAATCAGTAAGAACATGGTCATTTATGATCTTTGAAGTGTTCCCATAGATGTTAGTATCGTCAGCATAAATGCTTACGAATGAGCTCATAATGTGATTTGGGAGATCATTGATGTGTAGATCAGGAAGAAAGTTATGTCCAGGACTGACTCCTAGGCGAATCCATCATTAATACTCTGAGCTTCTGAGTTCTGCCCATCAACCAATACTCTTATGAAGGTATCGCATATAAATGATTTAATAATTAAGATATTTCCAGCAATAGCGTAGCTATACCATAAATTGAAACATGATCATTTCGCTTTCGAAATACCTAACCACAACACACGTTGCATTTGGATTTTTAATCCCTTGATTTTTAATCACTTATTTTTAATCCCTTATTTTTAATCTCTTATTTTTAATCACTTTTTCATTTGTATTATTTTTTCTACATCTCATTATCTTTTAGCACTAAAATGTATTTTTTTTTGTTCATATATGACTAGTTTTCATATTAAGAGCTTCAATAATACTAGTGCCACCAAATTAATAGCATCGCTTTTCTTTGAGACTTCGTGGAATAAGGACATTTTAATATGTCTTATTTGAGTATTTTTCGAACAATAGATTATTTTAAAGTATTAGTCTCGCAAGTAACTGCGAGACAAACAAAATGTTACTTAGAGACTACTATTGTGTAATCCAGCGTAGGGTACCGGTAGAAAAAATAAAAAAATTAATTTACTTGAGACATACTTATTGAACATTTTCTGAAATAGTACAATAATTACCTTGACATTCTTATGTTTAGTTTAAGATACCATTTTCAGATATTTTGATACTAATACCGTTATTAACAAAATAAAAATTGCCGGATTTTAGTTTCATCAGAGTTTTCCACGACAACCTAAACAAACCACTATCCGTACTACCATAATAACAGCAACACATAGAGAGAGGGGGAGAGAGAGAGAGAAAGAGAGACAGACAGTCAGACAGACAGACAGAGAGGGGGGCTACTGTTCAGTATTTGTGTAAAATATTACATAACTGATTTTTCCCCTATTTTTGATTATCCGTTACATTACTACCGGTGATTTTGTGGCCTGTCAAGAATATATTATGAATATATTATTGTCATTTTTAATTTTGTAACTGGCTGTAACATTTTCTTGCATTATTTACAACTTTTTGTAAATAATGCAAGATACATTTTCAACTACAACGTAAACAAACCACTATTCGTACAACCATAATAACAGCAACACAGAGAGAGAGGGAGAGAGACAGAGAGACAGACAGACAGAGAGGGGAGGGCTACTGTTCAGTATTTGTGTAAAATATTACATGTAACATTTTCTTGCATTATTTTCAACACGTAAGCGTACTATTTTTTTGTTGTTGTTTGTTTACAAATACTGTGTCAATAAAATTCTTACTTTCTTTTATATTATTAAGAAAATAATAGCGTGTTACAATTAGTGCATGCGCACCAACATTTTTACTATAAGGGACTTACGTAGGACTCCTGGGACTTACGTAGGACATCCCCCTGGAGTGAATGTGGTATTGCGGTGATTTTGTGGCCTGTCAAGAATATATTATGAATATATTATTATCATTTTTAATTTTGTAACTGGCTGTAACATTTTCTTGCATTATTTACAACTTTTTGTAAATAATGCAAGATACATTTTCAACTACAACGTAAACAAACCACTATTCGTACTACCATAATAACAGCAACACAGAGAGAGAGGGAGAGAGACAGAGAGACAGACAGACAGAGAGGGGAGGGCTACTGTTCAGTATTTGTGTAAAATATTACATGTAACATTTTCTTGCATTATTTTCAACACGTAAGCGTACTATTTTTTTGTTGTTGTTTGTTTACAAATACTGTGTCAATAAAATTCTTACTTTCTTTTATATTATTAAGAAAATAATAGCGTGTTACACTTAGTGCATGCGCACCAACATTTTTACTATAAGGGACTTACGTAGGACTCCTGGGACTTACGTAGGACGCCCCCCTGGAGTGAATGTGGTATTGCGGTGATTTTGTGGCCTGTCAAGAATATATTATGAATATATTATTATCATTTTTAATTTTGTAACTGGATGTAACATTTTCTTGCATTATTTACAACTTTTTGTAAATAATGCAAGATATATTTTCAACTACAACGTAAACAAACCACTATTCGTACTACCATAATAACAGCAACACAGAGAGAGAGGGAGAGAGACAGACAGACAGAGAGGGGAGGGCTACTGTTCAGTATTTGTGTAAAATATTACATGTAACATTTTCTTGCATGATTTTCAACACGTAAGCGTACAATTTTTTTTGTTGTTAATTGTTTACAAATACTGTGTCAATAAAATTCTTACTTTCTTTTATATTATTAAGAAAATAATAGCGTGTTACAATTAGTGCATGAGCACCAACATTTTTACTATAAGGGACTTACGTAGGATTCCTGGGACTTATGTAGTACCCCCCTGGAGTAAATGTGGTATTGCGGTGATTTTGTGGCCTGTCAAGTGTATATTATGAATGATGGCAATAAAAAAGTATATGATAAAATTGCTGACAAAGCTAGAAAAGCTGAATATTATTGAAAAAATAAAGATAAAATAAAACAAAGAGTTCAGAATTATAAAAAAAAAAAAACTCAAAGCGGTAAATAATGATACTTATAAAAAAAGCAAAAAGAGTCAAATAAAAAATATTTCAATAAAAATAGAGAAAAAATGCATGCGAAAATGGCCCAGTATTATAAAAAAAATAGAGACAAAATTTGTGCAAAAGCATATTATAACAAATATAAAAATAAACATAGAAAAAAGCATCTAAATTTAATTGCAAATTCGAAATGTCAAGCAAAGATGCTAATTTTCATCGACACAATGAAAATCAAATTAATAACAGTGACTACAGAATATCAATGACTCGTCTGTGTAGAATCGAAGATGGCTGTCCAGACTACGCTCAGAAATTGGAATATGCTAAAAGATTGCATAACAATTTGTCTGATTTGAGTCCGAATTTGACAATTGCTCAAATGAGGAAGAAATTGGATAGTTCCCAAAGTTGCAAAGGTATGCATTCTAATAGAATTTATTGCTGTGGCCAAAGTGATTGCACGGACAAGCTGGTCCTGCTGAAACTCTTGTCACCACACTCGCAACACCTGAGAACAGTGATCAGAAAAATATATCGATTATTGTCGATTGGAACATGGCTTAACAAATATGACATCGCAATACTTGAAGGCGACTGGTCAATATATAGTGAGTTAATTTACCAGGTTAGCAGGGATGCTACTATTTCTGACCTTTACAATGAATCCTTTTCAAATGAAAATGAATTTCACACTGAGGTTTATGTTACAACAAAATATGCCAATTTGTAATCTGTAAATCATATGAGCAATCATTACATCAAAATGCTCCATATTTGTCTGAAATGACAAATTATGAAAGTATTAAGAAAAAAATTAAAGATGCTATTGAAATAAGCAAAAAAATAGAGCAAAAATCTAAAAATTATGAAAATGAAAATAACGCTGATGATGATCAAATTGATTGCGATCCTAATATGGCTAAAGAGGCAGATAAAAATGAAGCTGATTTGAATATGCCTCAAATCAGACATGTCACTGAAGTTCAAGTTTTAGAAAATGAGCAAAAATTGAATTTCATTAAAAAATAAATTTATAATGAAATTATTTCCAAACTTGAACAACAAAATCTTCATTGGAATGAGGAAAACCCTATTCACAGGTGCAATTGTGACGATTGTCCACAAATTCTCAAATTTATTAATGGTTTTGTGGATGTGGGCAAATCTTTTCTGATCAATGCACTGGCAGATAAAATTACTCTCACATATCATGCCATCAATGGACACAGTGTAGTTATTTGTGCTCCTACTGGTGTCAGTGCTTACATTTTGAAAGGATCTACATGCCATAGAGTCTTTCAACTAAATGTGCAGCATGGTTCTACACCTAAATATGAACCATTATCAAAGGATAAAATAAAAAGTTTGAGAACCATGCTTGGATATGCGAGATTATTCATTATTGATGAAATAAGCATGGTTAGTCACTTGCAATTAGCATTTATTCACCAACGTTTGCAAGATGTTTTTGGTGATATTAGGAAACAAGTGTATCCATTTGCAAACATGTCAATTGTTGCATTTGGTGATTTATTTCAACTTCCACCTGTTAATGAAAAACCTGTATTTTCCAAAATATCTATTCAAGATGCTAAAATATCAAATTTGGGAATTGCTGGTATAAATTTGTGGTCATATTTCGATTATGATGAATTGACCATAAATGTGCGACAAAAAGATGACAATGAAAACTTTGTTAATATTCTTAACAGAATAAGACTTGGGTCACCAACTGATTAGGATATTGAGATCTTGAAAAGGCATCGAATCAATCCTAAACAAAAAGCAAATATTGATCAAGTTACTGATCTTTTGCAAAATTTGCAAAAGAAAATGCATATTATTTGCATTGTACCCACAAATGAATCTGCTGAGGAAGTGAATTATAAAATGTTGAAAAAAAATAATATTCATATCATTGAAATTTCAGCAACTGATTCCAACTTAAGACAAAAAACCGTAACAAAAAAAAAATCAAAACAGACACCAAAAACTTCTAAACTTAAAAAGATTTCTGACACAGCTGGACTTGAAACTGTGCTTAAAATTGGAATTGGTGCTAGATGCATGTTGCGTCGAAATATTGATATTGAAAAAGGACTTTGCAATGGTACAATGGGTACAGTCACTGAAATACAAATGAAAGATGGCAAAGTTGTTGCTGTGACTGTAAAATTTGATCATATGCAGTCAATGTTGAATTTGTGCAAGCTGACTATGAACTTTCTCCTGGACTCTTTGTGACTAGATCTCAAATACCTTTGTCACTCAGCTATGCTTTAACTGTCCACAAAACCCAAGGTATTTCAGTCGATGGTATCATTGTTGACTTGGGATCTGATGTCTTTTCAGATGGAATGGCCTATGTAGCTTTGTCACGTGCTAGAAAGCTGTGCAATGTCTATTTGATTGACCTTGACCCTCATAAATTGACCATGTGTAACAAAAGTGCATGGACTGAATATAATAGATTGAGGGCCAAAAGAGACAGGGTTGATTTGCCACCGCTTCCTCCTTGTTCTGTTATGCCTCAAAGTTTGTCATTGTACAAACAGACTTATAAACGAAAAAAAACAATCGTTATAGATCATGATTTGAAGCAAAAACATAATAGTCCAAATAGAAAATGGCTGAAAATAGACAATTCAATTTCTCAAAATAATTTGGACCTCAAATTGATCAATGAAAGAAATGCTTGTTTTGCTAACAGTATTGTTCAGACAATTTACCACCTTCCTTTGTTGTCTAACATCATTAAAAGCATTACAAACATTGATTTGCCAATTCAGCAATTAAAAAGATTGCTTGTCCCTGGCACTCACAGTGTTGCTGATCTTAGAGAATCAATCGGAGGCGTTTTTAATAGTGGCCAACAAGAATGTGCTATTGCATTTTGGGAATTTTTGATAAACAAGTGCCCTGACAGTGCCAAACAATTATTCACTTTTGAAGAAAGTAAAGTGATGAAATGTCTTAGAATACACAAACAAAACTGCCAAAGACTACAAGATAGTGAATGTAATTGCACCTTTAAAGTTGGCTGTGGGTTCCAAACCTTGCAGATTGCTGGAATACCACAGAGATTAGTTATTCAACTTCATCCTACTGATGGTCGACAGCAATTTAAAAGTTTGCTCAAAACTGATGCTTCAGTGCTCAAACATTGTATCAAATGTCAGCAAAATACTGAGCACTTGGAAAATGTCACTAGAACGTTTCCTACTGCAATTAAATATTTGTGTGTTCAAATAAATAGATTTATGTTTGAAAATTATAATCCTCGGCGAATTAATGCTGAAATTATGAATTTCAGTACAAAAAAACAAAATATTTTTGGAACAAATTTCAAAGTAAAAACAGCTATTCTTCACACTTTGAATAGAGTCGATTTTGGGCATTATACTTGCATTGTTAGAAATAATATTAAGTGGAATATTGTCAGTGACACTAACTTTTCTAATAATGTCAATTTTCCTTCCAAAATGTCCAATATTGTTGGCATTTTTTTTTAAATATAAAGGAAGCAAACATTTGATAAAAACAAGGTCATACATTCAATAGAAATAAATAGTGGTGGTTTTCGCTTTTAAAATTCAACCATCAGCTAGGCATGGCATGGGGCTGTAACTGTTACTCTGCAGGCGAACAATAGCACTGTTATGAATCATAACTAAACTGGAGACACGATTTCTGCTTCAAGAGATAAATGTAATATAAAATTTTAACCGGAAAATTATTTTACTGAAAACTATTGATCAGTATTACACTCTAAAAAGGAAGATACTAGAGTTAAAAAAACAACAATTTTATTTATACTCAAGCAATTCAAAATTTATCTCAAAACTGACTCTTCAATTCGCAAATATTGTCAACAAAATACTGAGCATTTGCAAAAAGCCACTAGAAATAGAATTTTTCTACTGCAATGGAATATGTGTGTATTCAAAAAAATAGATTTTTATTTTAAAATTACGATCTTCAATGAATTAATTCCGAAATTATATATTTCAATAAATTTTTTTTGCAGAAATTTCATTGTAAAACCAGATATTCTTCACTTTTATGAAAGTCGATTTGGGCATTTTACTTGCATTATTTAGAATAATAACAAGTGAAATATTATCAGTGACACCAATATTTCATATAATTTTAATTTTCATTCCAAAATGTCGTCCATCAATATTGGCATTTCTTTTGAAAAATATAAAAGAAACAAATAATTGAGAAAAATCAGACCATATATCCAATCGAAATAGCAAAAACTTGAGTGCTAACCTCCCAATCAGCGTGGTATGGGGCTATAACTGTATCCCTACAGGCGAACGATAGCACTTTTATGAATCACTTAAATTCAGAATTTAAAACAAATTTCTGTAATTTTTTTTTATGTAATACTTTTCCTGTGATCATTAGCATGTTCTATTAATTAATAAATATAATTCTATTATTTTTATTCTTGCTTACGTTGTTGATGAATAGAATTTTAAAAAGTTAGGTATTTTCTTGAAAAAGGATTTCGGCCTCAACAGAAAGATGTTCAACAAAATGTTTAACCATAAAATTTACCAAAAACTATTAATATTAAACTATAAAAAAATAGATACTAGAATTTAAGCAAAAAATATTTTATTTCAACTCAATCAGATGTGCCTTATAAGACTGAGAGATAGTTTGGCATTTACATTTTAACAGTTATGCATTTTTATAAATACAAAATTCATATTAATACAATTTCATTTTACCTTTGCTTTGGTAGAATGACACAACACAAGACGGCAGTTATAAAAACACATGATGATACGTTTATTTCTTCTTCGACCGGTCGGACATGATTTCGTATTTCAGGATTCAAAGTTGTTACATAGTTATCTCTAAACCCTCTCGCTTCCAGAGGGAGCCTTGACTCTAACTGAGAATCGGTCTGATCCTCTCTGCTTCTCTGATCTGACTTTTCTGATTCGGCCATACAAACTTCGAACTCTTTCCTATATTGAGAAATCACAAGTATGCGTATTCAACGTGACCAATACTCACGTGTTTCAAACATGGGTGATTTTTACATTTTGAAATCATTTCTGACGACCTAAAATTTCCCATTCTCTTTGTTGTTTTACAAAGAAAGTTAACCTACTTGACTAATTCTGTAACCCATATTTTTATTATGCATTCTTTCTTAAGAACGTGAATAGTTTCCAACCAAATGTGTATTTATTAAATATTTTAAGAGAATCAACGATTTACTGGACATTATATTTATAATAACATTCCGTGTTTATTTTAAATGTGATTGGAATTCTCAATTCCAAGTCTAGCTGTGCAAGTTCGAATCCTTTACTATCCTATTTCATATTTACATTTAACTAATTCCGTATTGTTTTTCTTACATGAAAAAGGGACACCCCTTATCATGTCACAGTAGGAAGACAGACTCGAACCCCCATCGCAAAGGATGAAACGAACGGAAAAACTTCTGACGTCTATGCTGTTACGACCACCGCCAAGCCGGAAGTGACATTTTTTTACAATTAAGGCTAGACGATAGAAAGGAGGGAATAACTTTTAAAAATAGCGGCGAAAAAAGCGACCACAACCGGTATAAACCTGCCCAGTTTAAGGTGTAGATATTAATGTTTTTAGTAAATTTTTGGATATCTGTCTTCTGAAATGTCGAAGTTAAAAACGATACTGATCGTGAGAAAATCCGTCGGTTCTGTCAAAAATAACTAAACATTTTCGAGCCAAACCGAGGAAAAAAGTTTGCCCTATCTCTGATTACACTTTATGTCAATTTTCAAATGTTTAGACAAGAAATGTTTAGACAGGAAATTGTCTGAGTAATTTAGTAGGGCCCGCAGATGTCACATTTTTTTTATTTTTACCCCTATTATGACCCTTGATATTCATTGTTTTGGGCTCAAATAAAGTTATTAAGTTACATACATGTCCAAGACACCTATATCTAAAGTGGCAAGTGTTTAGACCCTAAATTGTCGGAGGAGTTGGTAGAGATCTCAAAGGTGAATTAAGGCTAGATAATTGAAAGGAGAGGATGTCTTTCAAAAATATCGGCGATAAAGCGACCCACCCCTGTAGAAAATGCCTAGTTGAAGGTAAAGATATTAATCTTTTAGCCAATTTTTCGATTTTTGTCGTATGAAAAGTCGAACTTTTTTATCCTGTATATCAAATTTCGAGTCTTTAGATTTAAAATTTACAAAGTTATTGAGTAGAGAAATGTACGCACATATACATAGACAGACACACATACACACAGGTACAGAGACACGTTCAATTTTATAGATATGCTAGCTGCCCGGGTGTTTGGAAGTGTATGCTGAGCAAAAAAAAAAGGGTATTTTTTTAAACTTTTACCCCTCTTATGACCCCTATCTCTGAATACACTTTATGTCAATTTTCAAACGTTTAGAGAAGAAATGTTTAGGCAGGAAATTGTCTGAGTAATTTGGTAGGGACCGCAGAGATCACATTTTTTTTATTTTTACCCCTATTATGACTCTTGATATTCATTGTTTATTCAAAGTTATTGAGTAGAGAAATGTACGCACATATACATAGACATACACACATACACACAGGTACACAGACACGTTCAATTTTATAGATATACTAGCTGCCCGAGTGTTTGGAAGTGTATGCTGAGCAAAAAAAAAAAGGTATTTTTTTTTAACTGTACCCCTCTTATGACCCCTTAACATTTATTGTGTTGGGCTCAAATAAAGTTATTATATTAGATCAATGTACAAGCAATCTATATCTAAAATTTGTTTAGGCACAAAATTGTCGGAGGAGTTTGGTAGAGTTCTCAAATATCAAGTCGTTGAACTTTGACCCCTTAACAGCCAAATTTCTGGCCAATAAACGATCACATAGATTTTCCAAATCTCAGTACCCTGTATATCACATTTATTAAGCGTTATTGCTTAGAGAATTTACACAGAGATACACGCAGATAGACACACAGACACACAGACAGACACCCATACACGTTCACTTTTATAGATATACTAGCATGGGAGCCCGGCGTTGCCCGGATGTTTGGGGGGTATGCTGAGCAAAAAAAAAACGGTAATTTTTTAAAAATTTTGACCCCTATTCTGACCCCTTAACATTGTTTTGGGATCATATAAAGTTATTAAGTTAGAGCCATATCCTTGGAACCTATTTCTAAAATTTAAAGTATTTAAACCCAAAATTGTCGGAGGAGTGCGGTTGAGATCTCAAAGATTAAATTATTGAACTTTGACCCCTTACCAGCCACATTTCTGGCCAAAACTGATCACATCGATTTTCCCAAATCTCAGTACCTTGTATATCAAATTTCGAGTCTGTAGACTAAAAATTTACAGATTTATTGCGTGGAGAAATGTACACAGGCACACATGCACACAGACAGACACGTTTACTTTTATAGATATGCTAGCATTTCATCCCGGTGTTTGGAGGTGTATGCTGAGCAAAAAAAAAAAAAAAAAAAAAAAAAAAATTGTCAATTTTTTAAACTTTGATCCCTATTATAACCCCTGAAAATTTATTGTTTTGGGCTCCAATCGTGGTATAATGTTAGATCCATGTCCAACGAACCTATATATTAAATTCCTAATGTTTAGACCGAAAATTATCGGACGAGTTTGGTAGACTTCTCAAAGGTCAAATCGTTGAACTTTGACCCCCTTAACAGCCAAATTTCTGGCCGAAAACCGATCACATCGATGTTTCCAATTATTATGCAAAATTAAATCAAGTACAACATCTCCAGGAATATAATTACACGTAATATTTAACTAAATGATCATCCCATAAGAAAACCAGAAAAACTAATAGGGAATTAATTAAAATGAATGTTTAAAAGAATATGCAAATTAGCTATATCTTTTGCAGATGAATTCAATTTCATCGACCCATATATAAGAAAATCGATTTTCTTTGAAAATTAATAGAAAAGATGGGTTTTAATATGAATATCCATACACACAAAAGAAAAACAAATTATAGGAGCATAGATAGATAGATAGGTAAGCGCGTCACATTGGCACATTGGTTACGCCATCAGTTTTGAATAATACTGTTTCGATACCAATTGATGGTACCCAATTACTTTATTTTTCTTTTCAAATCACGACTTTATTATAATATATACGAATACGAAATTTCGCGAAATTAAAATACCATGTTTAAGCGTATTTTACGCCCAGGTATATCACCTTCGTTAGAGAAATATATTGAAAATGAGAAGGTGAGAAAATTAGAGTACAATTCCAAAGGCAAAAAAGAGAGGTATTGAGTAGAATGAACGTTGGGTAGAAACATGTTTTATAAGAAGAACATCTTTAAGTCCTTCGATATATATATATATATATATATATATATATATATATATATATATATATATATATATATATATAGTAATTTATAAAACATATATGGCGCATAAGCCTGAAGAGTTTTAGAGTGGATGAAACGGGGAATATTCAGTTTAACTTAATCGCCATATATATTTTATAAATTACTAACAAGCTCTACCTACGTATTGAGCATTTTGAAGTAAATACCTAAAGTTTACGCATAAATCTACTTTCGTATATTAATTTTATGTGAGTAAATTAAGTAGTTTTATATATATATATATATATATATATATATATATATATATATATATATATATATATATATATATATATATATATATATATATACTAGCATTTCAGCCCGGCGTTGCCCGGGTGTTTGGAGGTGTATGCTGAGCAAAAAAAAGAGTAATTTTTTTTTTAATTTGACCCCTATTATGACCCCTTAAAATTTATAGTTTCGGGCTCAAATCACTTTATTAAGTTAGATCCAGGTTCAAGGAACCCATATCTAAAATTTCAAGTGTCTAGACCCAAAATTGTCGGAGGAGTTTGGTAGAGTTCTTAAAGGTCAAATCGTTGAAATTTGACCCCTTTACAGCCAAATTTCTGGCTGACACCCGTCATATCGATTTTCCCAAATCTCAGTACCCTGTATTTCAAATTTCGAGTCTATAGACTAAAAATTGGCAGAGTTATTGCGTAGGGAAATGTACACAGACAGACAGACACGTTCACTTTTATATATATATATATATATATATATATATATATATATATATATATATATAATCTTCCACGTACAGTACTATTTATTTGTCTCACGACTCACCAGTTCGGCTAGACTTGTACCTTTCCCTAGCCAAGGATTGAACATAGGACCATCGCGTGAACAGTCGGCAGTTCTTCTCATCGACGGGAGCATGTGTGTTTCATTATATAATGTGACTAATTTATATTGTATTCAAATATATAAGTAAATAACAGAATCGTCTCCTAGATATCTTCATTGTTCGATACTAGATCTATAAATATTTCTTTAGAAGTACGTTTGCGATGAAATTACATGAAATAAAAAGATTATACACATTTGCAACAGTAAAAAGTATTAAAAAAAAACATAATAACACATAGGAGGCGAAATTAATCGGAATGAAAATACTAATTTTTAATTTGGACAATTATTAATGTGTTTTGTTTCTAAAAAGAATAATTATTATAAAAAAAACCTGCTGCGAACCTTGCATTTTACAATGGACTGCTCAGGTTTACAGGAAGATATGTATCGGGTGTTTTTAATATGTGCGTCTACATAAATGGATATCAAGTAAATGATATAATCATTATAATTATCAAAAATATACACTAAACAACAAGTATCTATACATACAGATTGATAATAAAAGTATCTTATATGCATGCCCTATTATATGTATCGTAGTGTATAAACAAACTTCGGTTTAGGAATACTGGATTTTGTAAAATTAATTTTTCTCAGGTTGTTTTGATTTTAGCTCGTACGGTTTTTTTTTTTTGTGCCGACGAGTTGTCCACCGAATACGTTTATGATTAGAATTATTGTAAACTGATATGCCGGCTAGAATCTGAAGAATTGTGCACACATTTTTGCAAATAAAGTAAAAATGTTTAAATTATATGTATCTATTCATGAATAACTGATTAATCGGAATCGTTAATCGATTCTTTATTTAAAAAAATATATATATATATGTGCCACGTTCAATTTAACAGAATATCATGGCGGTTTCAGGTAAATGTTCATAAGACAACGATAAAATCAGTCAATCTTTTCGTAGATTTCAAAAATATTTTTAAATATTTGTCGACACAAAACGTAGTGTTTAACCTGTGCAGCTCTAAAAGAATCACTTGAGGATTTCCTTTTAACGTTCTAAATAGAACGAATAGACTCATCGATATTTTCGTTAATTTCAATTACTTTTAAAACTTTTGTCAACACTTTAAAGCGTTGCTTCTCAGGTGCGATTTTTTGAGTCAATTTAGTATGCAGATTTACTATTGATTATTAGAGCCAATTCTCTATTGAATATTATACTCTACCTAATATATAAAAATGATTTTAGAAGTGTGGCGAAAGCTGTGAAAATGAGGGCTTACCGTTCAAACGACCTAGGTGTGCGTGTGTGCTTTGTCATCGCTGCGAAACTAGCATAGGAAAAGAATTCCAAGATGGCGCCGACGGCGTTTTGTAATGGTATGATCTCGGAAACTCTCGCCAAATCTCGCGCATATATGCAAATCAGTTGGTCTTCGACAACTATAAATTCAGGTCGTTTTGGAAGTCAAGCAGTAAGGAAATAACGGCCGGTTGGTAATTGTGTGCGCTGGTTTGTGTTGGTGGCGTGTCACTGTGTCTGTGTGTGTGTATTGATCGAACCGCTTTCCTGTCCCTTGGATTTTGAATTTGTTTAGATTGGACTTCAAGCTATTTCGGCGGATATCTCCGGTATGGACAAGTTCGACCTGAAATTGATCCCAGAATTTGACGGCTCCCCGGACGGACCTTCGGTGGTCAAATCGCTAGAGAAAGCCGAACGCGTTTGCCGGTTGTGCAAGATAAAGGACCCAGCTATAGTCATCCCGCTTAGGCTTGCTAAGGGGACCTATGCCGTGTATCAGCAGCTCGGGGATGATGCGACTATGGAACAAATTAAAGAGGCGTTGTACGGAGCATTTGGAGCGGACCCTTTTGTTGCCTCGCGGCAATTTTCTGGACGACGGCTTGTGACAGGGGAGACGGTGAATGTCTATCTGGCCGACCTGAAGAAGCTTGCTGCTCCCTTCGGGGTGCAAGCGACCGTATATTGGCGTCTGGGCTCCCGGAAAGCGCCAGTCGAGTGCTTTTGGCATCATCGAGGCTCAATGAGCTTGGATTAGAGGAGCTATTGGCGAGAGCCCGAAACATCATGAATGACGACGAGGAGCCAGTCTCGGCGGCAGTTGAGGCATTGGAATCGCCTGTAGAGGGCCGACGATGCTATAAATGTGGCGGCCCCAACCGTGTCCGGGAAACGAGCAGTGGGAGGAAGCCACGGCTGTGAACAAGGCGCTCCCTGAAGTAATCGTGAATGTTGACGGGCGCAAACGCTCAGCGCTGGTTGATACAGGGTGCACCCAGACCCTGATACGCAAGGGATATTTCACCGCATGGAAGAAGCGGAAGGTCCCGGTACTAACCGTTGGCAGAGGTTCGCTGATGTGTAGCGGGGTGAGTGAGGTCCAGGTAAGCATTGGCAGTGGCCCCCGGTGGCTGTGAAGGCGTTGGTGGTCGACGGGGAACTACTGGGGTGCGACCTTCTTCTTGAAATAGATTCCATTACACGGCTGGGCGGAATCACTATAAACGGCACCGGTCTGCGCAACCATCACTCTTGATCAACCCGACTTCCACGCAAAATACGACAGGGCACGAACGCCTGGACCGTGTCCTGGAAGTGGTCGGGTGACCAGCCACTAGTGTCCCGGCGGAATCAGCTGCCGGAGTATCCTCCTCCCGCACATCTTAGGGGGCAGTACGAGGCAGAGCTCCAGGTTTGGAAGGACAATAGCTGGCTGGTCCCGTACCCGGAAGACGAACGAGCCCCCAAATGGGTTGATTCCCCTGATGGCTATCAGGCAGGAAAACAAACAAAAAGTCTAACCCGTCATGGACTACCGGGAACTCAACGAGCACGTTGACCCGCACACGGCGGGTGCAGACGTCTGTGCACACAAACTGAGGGAGTGTCGGCAACAAGGGGCGGACGCAGCAATATTGGATTTGCGAGGAGCTTACTTGCAGAAACGCGTCGAAAAATCGCTGTGGCCGTACCAGACGGTAAAGATTAAAGGGGCACGTTATTCCTTGACGAGGCTAGGGTTCGGCCTGAACGTGGCCCCAAACATCATGACGGCAATCATGCAGGCGATTCTTCGTCAGGATAAAGCCGTGCAACAAGCGACATCGTTATATATCGATGAGATCTACGTGAATAGCCTTATGCCTGCACAGAAGGTTAAAGAACACTTCGAAAGCTTCGGGCTAACGTGCAAGGAGCCGGAGCCACTGCGAGATGGGACGAAGGTGCTTGGCCTGCGCGTGAGCGGCAGCGCAGATGGACTCCGCTGGGGAAGAGGTGGTGACGTCCCGGAAGTCCCAACTAGTGTCACTTGTCGGTGCGTCTTCTCCATTTGTGGGAAACTGGTGGACCACTTCCCCGTGTGTGGGTTGCTCAGGGTGGCGGTGGCGGCCATAAAGCGACGAGCGACTTCCATGTCAGCTGGGTGGGACGATGTGTAACGCGACTCCGCCATGCAGAAAATGCTAGAGGAGACTTTGGTCAGAGTCTTCGAGGACGATCCGGTGCGAGGGAAATAGTGCATCCACGGGAGCGAGTTTACGATTTGAGTGGACGCCAGCTCGCTCGCCCTCGGTGTTGCTCTGGCGGTCAACGGATCCATCGTGGAATATGCCTGCTGGCTTCGGCTAGAAAATGACGCCAGCCACATCAACCTCGCTGAACTCGATGCCACAGTGAAGGGGGTCAAACTGGCGCTACAGTGGTAGGCGAGAGTCCTGCACATCGTTACAGACTCCACATGTGTGTACCGGTGGACGACCGATGCCTTTAGTGAAAAGGCACGATTGACGACGAAGCCATCAGGCGAAATGCTCATACGCAGGCGGCTTGCTACCCTAACTGAAACCATCAAGAAATACAACCTGGTCGTGGATGTGACGCTAGTACAGTCCTATCAGAATCGCGCGGATCGGCTGACCAGAGTGCCGTGCCGTTGACTGGACCTGCCGAAAGAAATGGAAGAACTGGCACCTGTGAACTGCGCCGTGGTGGGGCGTCGATTTAAACCAGACCATGTTTCTGACGTCCATTGCCAGAGTGGGCACCCCGGTGTAAACTCTCTACTTCGCTGGTCGACCCCTGTGTGTCAAGGAAGGAGGTAGAATCAGTGGAGAGGAGTTGTGAAACCTGCAAGTCGATCGATCCGGCGCCTGCCTGGTGGAAGAAGAGAAAACTGAGCGTAAAGAACAATTGGGTCAGGCTCGCGGTGGACGTGACCCACCACAACGGTGGGGATTTTTTGACGATGATTGACTGTGGATCGTTTAGGTTTGCGTTGTGGCGGCCACTTTGCCGACAGGACGCGGCCGCCGTTGTTTGGGAACTGGAAAGTGACTTCGTTGAGCGTGGCCCTCCTTCCGAAATACTGACCGACAATGGCACCACTTTTGCTAGCGGGCTGTTCAAGCAGTTCACAGACGGCTGGGGTGTACGACTACGATTTTGGTGCGCCCATGTGCCTAGCTGTAACGAGATCGTGGAACGGAACCACCGGGCCATCAAGACCATTGCAGCTAGGAAGGGGTGTATAGTGCCTGAAGCGTTATACTGGTACAACGTCACCCCTAAGGACGATGTCTCGCCCTCTACCGCGCCGGCTGTGGCGCTGCACCGGTACCATGTCAGGGTGAAAGGATTAGACGCCAGCCCTTTACCCGAGCCAGAGGGGACACGAGATAGTATCAAAGTGGGAAACGTCGTCTGGATTAAGAACTCCCGTGGCAGATGCACCACGCGCTATGGAACCGGACGTGTTACAGACGTGATCAGCCCGCAAGCCGTGCGGATTGATGGGGTGCGCCGACACGTCAAGGACCTGCGAGCAGCATCACCTCTCGGTGACGAAAGTGAGACTAGTTCCACGACCACTGAACCATCATTCTGGTATACGCCGGCTTCATCGGCCGACGACAGCACTGAAATTGGCAGCCTGCAGTTCACTGATCCCCAGACCGCGAACTGGAGCTCAACTGAAGACGAGGCTCCCTATCTGCCCCTCCGTATAAGCACCCGAAGAAGGAGGTCGCCGCCTCTCTGCCCCCTCTGTGATAATTGTATCAGGGGGGAGTGTGGCGAAAACTGTGAAAATGAGGGCTTACCGTTCAAACGACCTAGGTGTGCGTGTGTGCTTTGTCATCCCTGCGAAGCTAGGATAGGAAAAGAATTCCAAGATGGCGCCGACGGCGTTTTGTAATGGTATGATCTCGGAAACTCTGGCAAAATCTCGTGCATATATGCAAATCATTTGGTCTTCGACAACTATAAATTCAGGTCGTTTTGGAAGGCAAGCAGTAAGCAAAGAACGGCCGGTTGGTAATTGTGTATGCCGGTTTGTGTTGGTGGCGTGTCACCGTGTCTGTGTGTGTATTGATCGAACCGCTTTCCTGTCCCTTGGACTTTGAATTTGTTTAGATTGGACTTCAACTTCAAGAAGTTTAAAATAAAATTACCTACGACCCATCAGGTAGAATATATACGAAAACATTTAGCGATCGCCACTTAGTCGTTACCCTTTGAGCTATATGCAGATAGATAAACGTTAACATTTAAGACTTGCAGGGGCAAAATTTGTATTTCTCATGCGGAGATGTAACAGTTGTTATAGGCTAACACCGGTTTATGTATTTTCCGGAAAATTTTACTTCTTAATGGCTATTTTTACCCGATAATAAATGTAATTTGTTATACGGGTCAGAATCCCATATATCTAAAACTTCCAAGTATGTAGACCAAAAAGAGAGTGTAAAATGTTTGGCACTTTGCACACAGAGATAATATTACGTATATATAATTTAGTCTTCACGCTGCTCAATATCTGATTAGGTTGATTGCATATCCTCAATCATCCATGAATAAACTTCGCCACTCTGATTAGATAGGCGAGGGAATCAATGCAATTCTCTCAGGTGTTGCAGCCTCTGACCATTATATTTACAGTGCTTTATCCATTTTGTTACATGTATATACATATTTATAACATGACTAGCACGCCGTTCGGATTTACCCGGTTGTAAACTACGCTCTAATATGATATTGATAGTAATGCAGATTGTGTATGTATTATTATATTATATTGGGTTCAATATATAGTAATTATTTAAAAAGTAAAATAAAAAAAAATGACTCCTGTGCCACCACCGAGAATCGAAACTAAAACGTTTAGTTTACGATCAATATCTTCCTTTGACCTTAATGACTGATCTATGAATGTATATTTGCTGCAAGGCTAAAACTTCATTCATTATACTATTTTATAACGTGATGTAACGCCTTGTGTCTGTATTCTCAATATTTTCTGTCAACAATTGTCGACAGATAAAAATACGTTGTAGCAGTATTAATAATAGATTATTAGTAATATTTGAAGTCGTTGGATAAACTTTAGCTATTGTAAAGTGTATAATGCATCTAGCCTGATGATCTTTTCCAGGAATTAAACATTGCTTTATAATGATTTTAAATGTCGTCATTTAAAGTTTCGATTCAATAAACGTCTTCTGTAAATACATGAACGATTGGAGTATCTTGCTTGGAGGAAATCGCTAAAAATGCTAGTCGTTTTTATCTATTTTATTTTAATTACATTTCGAAAACTATTCTCGTGTTGGGCGATTTCTATTTTCGCTCTCATTAACAAATCGCATCTCATTAGTGAGGTGCCTAATTAGCCAGCTCTACCCCTGTTAGGCCTTCTCATTTACAAAATCCAGCCCAACGAGATAACAAGCGGAGTCGCATCGAATCAGTTGCATTTTCTTTTTCTTTTCGTTAAGAGACATTTTTTCTTTCATTACTCAACACATAATTACTACCTAGCGCTCTAATAAGACGCATAATGTAACTAATCGTATATCTGTTACACCTATCAAGCGGCAAGCTCCTCGTTACTACTAGCGTTGTCAAGTATATATTTTATGTGTTGAGAGTATTTTGTAAAAAAAACGTCAATAGTTCAACCGTCTTTTAAGAGATAGTTTTTTATCCCAATTTTTAAAAGTAAAACTAAGTCTAATGTAATCCTTTTTTATTTGTTTACTAGTGGGTATTATTTGCATTTTTACTCATATTGAAAGTTATTCGCACAACCAATGGCGTAACGGATAAAGTACTAGGTAAGGTGACACGTTTCTTGAGGTTTAAAATGTAACCCTCGGTGCAGGCGATACTAAGATACAATTACGGCTTACTTAAGACATCTATACCCTCGTGGCTTACAGATAAAGTAGGTTCGTGGATAAACTAATTTTTTTTTCGGAATTCCGTGCTGATTTACGAATTCTACAACAGTCTTGATTCCGAGGAAAATCTAGACAGAAAATCGGAAGTTGCATCGTTCTCAAAACTGTGAATAATAGTTTTAAAGAAGAGAACATTCGTTTGAATAATCCAAATTACGCAGGTGGTAATAGTCAAAGAAAATGTTAGAAATATTATTTTAATTGAGCTTTATCGTCTCGCTGTAGCCATTACAATATCGTGTGTTTATTTAAATGCTATTAATTCTAGTTCATTTTATGCTTACAGTTTTTTATTACATATACTATATGAATGATCTCTATTTATTAATGCTCATAGACATTCGATGAAAAGTATTTATAAGATTGTCAGTTAAGCAATCTATACGCTCGCGGCTGACAGATAAATTACACTAGTTTCGTGGTTAAAATAACTTGTTTTATTCGGGATCCCGCACTTATTCACGAATTCTACCACAGTCCAGATTTCGAGGAGGGATCTATACAGAAACTCGAAAGTTGCACTGGGCTAAAAACTGTGAAGAAGAAGAAGAAGAAGAAGAAGAATGATTATGATGCCATTAATAACAATAATAACAATAATAACAATAATAATAATAATAATAATAATAATAATAATAATAATAATAATAATAATAATAATAAACAAAAGAACAGTCATTCGGATACTCCAAATTACACAGTTGGTAATACTCAAATAAAAAAATGTAGAAACATTTATTTACAAGTGTTATATTAAATGAGCTTTATCGTCTCGACGTTAATCATTACACCATCGTATATTTATTAAAATGCCATTTTCCTCTAGCTCGTTATACGCGTACAATTTTTATTACATATACCATAATATATGAATAATCTCTTCTTATTAACACTCAACAGCATTCGATAAAAAATATTTTTGAGATTGATAGTTGAATAAAAGAACGATAATCTGAGAGGATTGAAAACGATTTGTTGAATAGACGGCATTGGTATTCTTTAAGATCAAAAATTAATAGTTTTGGACGAGATATTGTCAACTGCTAAGATTTTTACATCACATTTACACACGTTTACAAATAATTATTAAAGTTAATGATATGTATCTATCATTTACTTCGTCTCGATCAGAGCGATTCGACGAATAGTATTTATTAGCTTTTCATTAAGTAAAGTACCCTCATTAGAGAAGGTTGTATGATGATACACTGAATAAACGGCCTTTGATTTCTTAAGAGAAAAAAAAAGATATAGAGTTTGAAGCAGATTATTGCCAAGTAGTTCTTATTTTTTATTACATTCGCAGAAATTTATAACGAATTTATAAATGTAACGATTTTTTGTTAATCTATCATTTATATCGTCTCAGTCGAAATGTATCTGTTGATGGTTATAGTTTCCCTGATATCTCTAAAGCTACATTTATGTCTAGAACGATATCGGTATATTAAAGAGGGACTAGATCAGACTGACAACGTTTCAGTCTGTTTCATTAACTAAGTATCCACTTTTAGATCTTATATTTGCTATAATGTGCATTTAACAGATACGAAATGAGCTGATATGAAACCTCCCCACGCATCAGCACAACGCAATTACACCTTCCAAAATGTACAGTATGATGTAGAGTAACGATGGATAAAGTAATCGGAATTGTTGGACATTTGAGTAACAGCATTTTTCAGAACTAAAATTAGACCTTGTGAAAAAGATACCGTAGATAAAGTTTTCTAAACAAAAGAGGAATAAGTAGGTCATGATATGTTTCTATATCACAAAAAAATTACGGAAAGCTGCAGCTATCTACACAAGGAAATTGATAAGCATGCCTTAAATAGTGAAGAATTTAATGAAATTTAAAATCCGCCAGCTTTTTTTGCGACAAGCTTTAAAAAAACCTAAAAGATCGCGTCATATATATATATATATATATATATATATATATATACAGTTGTGCGTCATATATATATATATATATATATATATATATATATATACAGTTGTGCCCGATATTATTCATACCCCCCTTGAAAATTGAGTTTATTAGGTGTAACTTTTGTAAGAATTTATTGTTTACGTCCATATTGATACATATTCTTAATAAACCTCTTCTGATCATTTTCGTCATTTTAAAATCTCGGGATACTTGTAATAAAAGAAATATACAGCTATTTATAAAATCTGCAATGTTAAAAAATAATCATACCCCCTTATTTTTTCAGTATTAATCGAGTTTCTGACTGTTTGTTTTCTGTTTGATTCTTATTTTGAATGCTTTTATACAACCTTTGATTAATTTCATTTCGTTTTTTGCATTTTTCAGAAATTAAAATGATATCAACTGAAAACCAATAAAAGAATAAAAATTATTAGAATGGGGAAGAAAAAAGAGCTTAGTAATGATCTTAGGACTAAAATTGTGAATTCACATAATGATGGTTTAGGTTACAAGTCAATTTTCAAGAAATTTGAGGTCCCTACAGCAACAGTACAGAGCATCATCAAAAAATTCCAGAGCCACCACACAACAAACAACTTGATTGGTAGAGGAAGAAAAAGGAAACTGTCTGCTAGAGCCACCAGGAATATTGTAAGAAGTGTTAATGCAAATCCAACCACCACTAATAAGGACATTTTAGAAAATCTGGAGTCTTCTGGCATAAAAATATCAAGGCAAACATTGCAAAGGACTCTGCATGAAAATGGTCTGAAAGGAAGAAGACCAAGAAGGACTCCATTGCACACCGGAAAACACCTTGCAGCACGTCTAAAGTTTGCTAGGACCCATGTGAATTCTCCAGAGTCCGTTTTCTCAAGTATTTTGTGGACTGACGAAACAAAAATTGAATTGTTTGGCCATATGGATGCTTCTTACGTTTGAAGGAAGAAAGGAGAAGCTTACAACCCAAAGAACACCATACCCACGGTGAAACATGGTGGTGGTAGCCTAATGTTTTGGGGCTCCTTTTCGGCTAGTGGTCCAGGTAGTTTGGTCAAGATACATGGAACCATGAAGAAGGAGCAATATTTGGAGATACTCAAGAAAAACATTAGACAGGATGCGGAGAAGCTCCATTTAGGACCAAACTGGGTCCTTCAACAGGATAATGATCCAAAACATACTGCCAAAATAGTCAAGAAATGGTTTGAGGATAATCAAATTAATGTTTTGAAATGGCCTAGCCAGAGTCCCGACCTGAACCCTATCGAAAACCTCTGGCACATATTGAAAACTGAGGTTAAAAAGTGGAAACCTAGAAATTTGAGGGATTTGGAGAACTACTGCATTGAAGAATGGTCAAAAATCAGTGTTGATGCTTGTAAAAACCTTGTTGATAAATATCCCAAACGGTTACAGGCAGTTATTAAGAATAAAGGGCATGCTATTGACTATTAGTAAGAGAGGTATGAATAATTTTGAACTAGTGCCATTATTGTTTTTCTTTGTATAATGTTTCAAACTTGCATAATTTATTTATTTGTTGAGTTTAAATTAAATGCTTATGCTTGATTTATTGTTTGAAATCCCTTTAATATTGTCTACCTTCTGGTTTGAGCAATATTCTTATAGAAATTTCAAAGATCCGAGGGGTATGAATAATATCGGGCACAAGTGTATATATATATATATATATATATATATATATATATATATATATAGGTGTGTATATATTTATATATGTATATACAGTGATGATCATATTTATAGGCACGGTAAAATAAAAGTTAAATTTTGTCTAATAAATTCTAAAAAAGGGATTAAATTAAAGAAAATAACAAAGTATATTATGTATTTTTAACTGGCCTTTCCGATGCAGCAATCGGATTTAGAAAAAATAAATAACAAAGGAACAACACACATAATTGCAAAAAAACCCTTGTTCAAAATTATTGGCACGGCTTTGTTTTTTCTTTTAGTATCAGTATAATATCAATCAATTTCCGGTTTACGTGCTTTCTGAACTTTTTATAGCCATATTATGCTTGTTTAACGCTAATTCAGTGAATAATTTTTTTTCAGATAATTTTTAGATAGCGATTTATTTAAACTATTATAAGTGACTAAATTATAATTTTCAATCGCCATGGTTAAAACTAAGGAACACAGCGAAGACGTCAGGAAGCTTGTTGTAGCATGCCACACCAATGGGGAGGGCTATGATAAGATTTCAAAGAAGCTAAACCTTCCCAAATCCACTGTTAGACCCATAATAAACAAGTTCAAATCGCAAGGCCACGTTATGAGTTTAGAGGGTAGAGGGAGAAAAAGGATTCTTTCCCCAAGAGATGAACGGAAAATTGTTCGACAAGTAAAACAAAACCCAAGGATCTCTGTTGGGGAGATTGTTGATGAACAGAGCACCTCTGGAGTGAATGTATCTCGACATACAGTTGGTAGAGTTCTGAAGAGAGCTGGTTTAAAAGCATGTCGTCCGAGAAAGACTCCCTTATTGAAGCCTATGCACCTGAAAGCAAGGCTAGCCTTTGCAAAACGTCATATAGATAACGATGTTGCATTCTGGAAACGTGTTCTATGGACTGACGAAACGAAAATAGAGCTATTTGGCCATAATAAAGTGTCTTATATTTACAGAAAATCTGGCGAAGCTTTCCTGCCTAAGAACACCATACACACAGTGAAGCACGGTGGAGGCAGTTTGATGTTTTGGGGATCCTTTGCTGCCTCTAGACCAGGGCGACTTGTTAAGGTCACAGGTAGCATAAAAAAGGAAGATTATGTTAAAATATTGGATGAAAACCTGAAAGACTCTGCTAAAGAGCTCTCACTTGGTCGTCGTTGGTGGTTCATGCAAGATAATGACTCAAAGCATTCGGCTAAACTGACTAAGAAATGGCTTGAGGACAATCATATTAATGTTTTGGAGTGGCCATCACAAAGCTCAGACCTTAATCCAATTGAAAATTTATGGAGAACATTAAAATTGAGGGTAATGCAAAGGAAGCCTAAGAATCTTATTCAATTGGAGGATTATTTTCAGGAAGAGTGGGCTAAAATTACTACTGAAGAGTGCAACAACTTGGTTGTAAACTATGAAAAGCGACTGAGGAAGGTAATCAAGGCCAAAGGCTATACAATTGATTATTAAATAAATCGTGCCAATAATTTTGAACAAGGGTTTTTTGCAATTATGTTTGTTGTTCCTTTGTTATTTATTTTTCTAAAATCCGATTGCTGCATGGGAAAGGCCAGTTAAAAATACATAATATACTTTGTTATTTTCTTTAATTTAATCCCTTTTTTAGAATTTATTAGACAAAATATAACTTTTATTTTACCGTGCCAATAAATATGATCATCACTGTATATATTTATATATGTATATTTATATATGTATATATATTTATATATGTATATATATACATATATATATATATATATATATATATATATGAAGCGATCTTTTAGTATTTTTTTTAATATTTTATACTCAGGCTAAATTGTTGAACAAGTGAGGCATTTTGTTAGTATAACGTATTTATCCTCTTCTGTTTTATGTTTTATAAAATATTTAAGTTTCTAAATTGTTGACAACTTAGTACTAGCCAAGCTGAAGATAATTTTACATCGGTGAAAATATGGTGGCAGGTGTATTTACGACCATTCTAGCTGTGTTAGAATGAACACATTGAGAGACTAAAAAAGGACGCGAATGCGTTTTAAAAATATTTTAGTAGTGTTTCAAATTCGCCTTTTTTTTATCCGAACAATGGTTGTCCAAACGAGTCAAATTTTGCCAGAAAGCCTATTCTGTTTCATGTTCGATTCCGAAGGGAATTAGCATCAGCGCGAACACGTGTGAACCTGCAAGATGGCGCGATGTTGCCAATCGGCTGAGTATACTGTATTTTCTTAGTAAACGCGTGTGCCAGATAAACTCCATAGAACCTGTGAAGGATTACCGTTGCTTTCAATTTGAAATATTTTAGCACAGCACATCGAACGCTCTTTCGGTAGTTGGGTGGAGATAAATTAGAAGGTACGTCGGTTACGTCAGCGTATGTGATGAATATGCATCAATATCCGCCCCTGGAGACCGTCTTCTGCGAGCCAATAATCTACATGTGTGAAAACAATGAATCACACTCTGAAAACTTTCTCCTGCAGAATGCGATTCCAAATCGGTTTCACACATTTTTTATAGTCTCGTCGGAGACGCGTTTCATTCTCTCATTGATTATTCGTGGCGACGTTCGTTTCCTATGTTGGACTTTGATTGTCACTGCATTCATGCAATTATTCTCTTTCTATCTCTTTTTCTTGGGTGCTAAAAATCACCATGTCGTAGTCGGTAATCTTGTCACAATCAGGCTTTCATCCGGTGTGATGGCTTGCAAAAAGTAAACTCGTAGGAGATGACGCCGCAAATTAAGCAGATGAACACCTATTCACTGAAGGGATAAAAGATGCGCTCACTCTAACAGACCACAATACGCGTTTGAATAACCATGCACAAAAGTGTTATAGCCACATAATTATTAATAAATGTACAAATAATAATATATAACACGACCGTAGTCGAAGACGACACAAAAACTATTCCAATAATTTCTACAGTGCATTGTAAGATACCTATACTGTCCTATCTACTCACAATATAGATCTGAATCTTAAGCAAAAAGACGCCAATTACGATTTTTTTGTGATATGTCGAGGCCAATGATTGAACTATTTACCTCTTGCTTTTTATCAAATTGTCTGTGGGGCTTTTCTACATAAGAGCATTGGTGGAAATATAAAATAAAACACTTGAAGTTCTGTTTTGCACTTGTGGTAATCTCAAAAGTCACTTATTAAAAGTTGTGGTATACTTTTTTACTGTACTTATATTGTGCATACGTCATAATGGCATAATCAGGTTGAGAAACCGGTTCTCGTCAGATCACCGTCTAAAATGAAATAATTTTCAAAGATTTGCAAAAAAAAAGTGAAGGGACATCTCACTGTCAAATTGGGCGTCCTTAGTTGTGGCGGAATTAATAGTTACAATGCACCAGTATCGTTTGCAGAGAGACACAAATTCATATATAATATGCATTTTAGTTGTACTGTTAATTAATCAGTGATTTAAGCCTATGAGAAAACTCAAATCTGCTTCCTGTACGCTCACCAGCAGTCATTGAATTTACAAATGTGTTGTTTTACTTACATTAACACAATAAGGAAGTGAGAATTCTTTTCTTTAAAGATTTGCTATTAGAATAGAAACGTATGTAAGCAAATCAATTTTCCCTCACTCAAAACGAGGTATATGCTGGGAAAATTATTACACTTTTTTGTAGCTTTCATAACGCACCTTGATGAATCTGAGAACACAACTGGCTTACAATTTTGTTGTTTTCTCTTTTAAAAATGAATATAAAAAAACGTCCGCTACGTAAATCATTTTATTTTCGTATATTAGTGTATTATATATATGCAAGCAGAAATATAACAATATATATAACAATATATATACATATATACATATATACATATATATATATACACATATATATGTACATATATATGCATGTATATATGTATACGTATATATATATATATATATATATATATATATATATATATATATATATATATAACAATAGCAAAAATAAAACAATTGAATAGTCTCCATTATCATTTCTGAGACAAAACACAAACACGCCCCCCCACACCCCCATGTATATATATATATATATATATATATATATATATATATATATATATATATATATATATATATATATATAGTTACCAGCAGCCTGGCGAAACCAAGTAAAGATACCGTATTAATTATTATAGAGAAAAATCATGTTGCTCATTGTATCATGAATATATAGTACGATTTCTAAGTATATAAAAATAGGAATGCGTGCCACTCCTAAAAATTGAAACTAAGCCGTGCAATTCTGAAGCCCGATTCCTAATAATCGAACTCTACTCTAAACTTTATTAAAAAAGAACATTGTATAACCTATGGGTGTAGATTTATGCATGGAAAAAAAGGTTTTGCTGACTACATCGGCAAAGATCAACCGCTTTATTTTAAATCATAATATCCTAGAAACATGTACTACTAATCAAAAAACCCTACATATAAAAATTTAACTCTGTAGACTTTATACTCAGAGAAGCATTAGGTAGAGTTCCGTACACACCACACCGACAAATTCTTATATATATATATATATATATATATATATATATATATATATATATATATATATGTGTGTGTGTGTGTGTGTGTGTGTGTGTGTGTGTGTGTGTGTGTGTGTGTGTGGCATCCCTCAGTCGAAACGACTATGGATCAGCGCCGTATTAAGATGTTGCCTGTTTGCATCCTTTTGTGTGACTGTAGAGACCAATTCTTGATTTGCATATTCTGCCACAGCCTTGACATACGAAGGTTGTTATGCAAGTTGCCGCTTCGTCCGGCTGTTCCGCCTGTACATCCGCTCTTCTCCTAGCTCTCTTTGCAGCATTTTCAACATGGAGGGTCCTCTCGCTGATGATAATCCCCTGGCGTATCATCTTCCTCCAGGCAGTTCTGTCAGCTGCAGAGGCTTCCCATGTATTCCTGTCCACCGAGAGAGCCTTCCTGTCACGCTGGCAGACACCCCTGTAGCGAAGATGGTGTCACACCCTCTTTCTTGAGCCTGAGGCAAGCTCGCCATAGAGAAGGTCTTTAGGGATGCGCCCATCATCCATCCTGCGCACATGGCCCAGCCAGCGAAGACGTCGCTCACGCAGTAGGGAGTAAATGGATGGGATGCCCGCTCTCTGCAGAACATCAGTATTACTCACTCTGTCCTGCCATGTGATACCAAGTATCCTACGTATACACCTCATATGGAAGACCTGGAGTTTCCTCTCTCGTGTTGAGTATGTAGTCCAGGATTCACTCCCATACAGTAGAACACTGAGGATGCACGCTCTTTAGACGGTCATCTTGGTGGAGGTGGTAAGGTGCCTGTTTTCCCAGACTCTTTTAGTTAGTTTAGAGAGGGTTGTAGATGCCTTTCCAATCCTTTTGTTTAGCTCCACGTCCAATGAGAGGATGTCTGAAGTAGTGGAGCCTAGATATTGAAACTGGCGTACGACCTCTAGTGATGTGCCTTGGATTGTGATGCTGGGTGGGGAGGCGGTTGCTTGTCCCATGACTTGAGTTTTCTTCTGGCTGATGGTGAGACCGAACAGGCTGCAAGCATTAGCAAACCTGTCCATCAGTCTTTGAAGACCATCTTCCTGATGCGATGCTATAGCTGCATCATCGGCAAACAGCATGGCTCTTATCCGAACTGTCCTGGTCTTTGTCCTATATATATATATATATATATATATATATATATATATATATATATATATATATATATATATACTTCATTTAATCACATAAATTAATATCCGAAATATAAATTCATACGTACACTTTAAGTATTTACTTCAACAGTGCTCAATACGTAGGTAGAGCTAGGTAGTAAGTTTAATCGCCATATATATCATATATATTTTTTAATTACTACATATATATATATATATATATATATATATATACGCAAAGATGCAAAAATCAGCAGAATTGATTGTTTTATGTAAGGTTCAATCTACAACCATTAAGATTTGCTCACAACGCTTGGAAATATCCTAAAATAAGCTTGCTGCGATAAGTGTAGAAGCAACTAATCAAATAGTATCTAATTACAATAATGGATATAAAAACTGCAAAAAAGCCTCAAAAACTAATATAGATTATTTATTTATTTGTTCTACAGTGATGCACTCAAAGTCAAATGCTACATAGATAGCTACGTTTATGTTAAACAAACTAAGTTCGAACTTGATGCAAAAAGTGTTTGAGGTTGTGTTCGTAACTACTCGGCAACTGCCACATAAAATCTCTGAGGAAAGCTGTTTACATCAAAGAAGAATATATATATATATAATATATATATATATATATATAAATATATATATATATAATATAATATAAAGTTGAATGTGCGCCCGCGTGTGTGTGTGTGTGTGTGTGTGTGTGTGGTCACGAATAGCCTCCTATATGGTTGACTATTTTAAAAGAACGGATTACATATAATGATAGAAGATGTTTCGAGACACAGTGATGCGTATGTTGGATCTGGCAAAACGGTGATTCATTAAAAATGTTGGGTCTGCGTTCGCGCCTGGTCCACAACGGATGGAAATAAAAAAAATAAAAAAAAAGTCCGTTTACAAGTGATTTTGATATAGATGTACATATAGAATAAGAATACTTTGATAATATGTTTTAACTTAAATAGAGATGTTATTATAAAATTGTGTGGTCCGCGTTCGCGCCTGGCCTCCATAGAATGGAAATAGGCACCAACTTTAATAAAGACTTTTCATATCTCCGTAAGTATACCTTGATAATTATGTTTCAGTGTGAAGAAATATGATATGATAAAATTATGAGGTGTTCGTGCGCACCTGACCTCCATAGAATGGACATATGTCACAAAGTTTAACAAGGTGTTGTTAATATAGATCCATAGTGTATTGTGATAAGTGTTTCAATGTGAACAGGTATGGTATAATAAATTATGGGGTTTATCTATTTTATTTTACTTTCATCATATTTTGCTTTGGTTTTTATACCCCCGAATTCGAAGCTATCTCTTTACAACCCTTCCTGTTCATAACCTATCATACTTTCATAAATCAGAGTCCATTTTCTGTAGGGTGTTTTGGAACCCAGTCAACGACGGGTACTTGAGCTTGTATATATATATATATATATATATATATATATATATATATTTGTATGTATGTATCTAGGAATTCATTATTGTGACGAGTATTATTTATTAATGTATATATTTCGGACTGTTATACTCATCTTTTTTGTTGTTGTATCACCACACTTCGGCCGATTTTTCCTCTGGCCTTCCTGGCGTGATAACTCCGAATCTCCTAATCGCATCCTCAGAAATTACTGCCTTCCTTCAGAGTCTTACTTGACCAAAATTGGTGAGATTATAACAGGTGAGATTAGAGTACATATCCTGACGTGCTTACCACCTAACGAAGGCCATAGGAATAGTTTGCAGAAATGTCGTGAAACAACAAATAAAACGCTGAGGATAATAATCCGCAATAAATAAATTAAAGTGGAAGACTTTCAGAAATATTTACATGAATTAAAATAATATTTCTTCGGTATGATTTCCAAATAGAATTTTCTAAAAATAATTGGGGTGATAATAGTTATTATTACACTATACTTTATATCTCTATCCCCATCTCTATCTATATCTTTATCTGTCTATCTGTTTATCAATCTATCTTCAATTATATGAATGCAACTTTTTCTGTGTGTGAGTTTCTTCGTTATAGATTCTGAAACAGATGAACAATATTTTTTTTAAATGTACAGAAATTCAGTGTATAAGCAATGGAGTGATGTTAGTTAAATTTTGTCTTAGAATACCCTGATAATTACCCATAATCGATTATCGAAACCTTTATTTTTATTTATTTATCATCGGTAAAACAATTTTGTCCATATCGTCGCTTAGCAACAATACTAGAAAACAAATAAAACATGATACTTGACATGTTTAGAAAACAAATAGAACATGATACTTGACATGTGAAGCTTCCCTTCAGTACATCGCGATGACTCCGAAACCAGAATGAGCAATCAATAGATTTTATTGAAAAATTGACGATTACATCGATTTCGATGTCAATAAAAATATAGGAGTGTGAAACATCCGTTGATCTCCGTTGAATTTAGAATTCTTTATCAGAAGACATCGTGTTCTTGAAGGACGGAACAGATTAAGACTTAAAATATCCTAAGTGAAGGTGAATTTCTGACACGAACCGGAATCGAACTTGGTGCATCCTGGTATTCAGCCCGTGTCATTACAGGGTAGCCAGCGTCACACACAGGAGTCTGATAAAATTTATTTTGCTGGAAGAGGAAAATGTTAAATTCTTTTAGAGTGTGAGGACACTGAGCTGTAGTGTTTTATCCGCTTATAATCATTGTTCTATACACACGTACATACACGATTATATATATATATATATATATGTGTGTGTGGGGGGGGTGTGTGCGTGCGTGCACGAGCGTGTATTTATACAGCTTCATTACACACAGAGAGAAAAACTCATGCGTATATATATGTGTGTGTATGTGTGTGTGCGTGTGTGAATTCCCTTCAATAGCTATAGAGATCAAGTGTTTTAGCACAATAATTTTCTGAGAAATACGTGACCTTACGACGACTTGTGTTTGAATAGATCTTAAAACTGAAACGTAACGGCTTGAGTTTGATCTATGGCGATAAATAAAAGCACGCGGCTTATTGAGAATAGACTGTTTTTTTTTTGTGTGTGTGTGTTTTTTTTTTCTACAGTCACGAGAAAATGTTAGTCAAATCTGTCAAGTCACATTTCCCGACACTTGCTGTCACTGTTTTAAGATGAATCGATTCTTTGATTAACACGATTTCTTCTCTTTTTTTCAGGATTTTATTTTAACTTTTGCGACAGTAAAGAATAAATTGGGAAAGATATATATTTTTTCGATTTTTATATTCGGTCACTCTTATTTTCTTCTCACCATCTATTTAGTGGTGTATTTTTCCTTCTTCCGTTTTATTTTCTTCCAAATTTTTAATAGAATTATATATACCAATGGATGGTTCTTACTAAATCTGGGTATTATAATCAAAGCATTTCGACAAATTTAGATTTCTGACCTCTTCCAGATGATCACTTAGCTATGGAATATTTTTGCGATTAAAATATGAACGTACATTAAAACAGCCTCCTTATTACTTTTATTTAATCACCGGTGAAGAAGGCTCCTGCTCTGACAACCATTATCAGGTGAAATCTTAAGTAATGACTAGGGCTATGCCAACAGCATATTCCAGTTATTGTTCTGACCATGGACTGTGTATCCGTTGATATAATGTGCTTTTATATGAAGTGATGTGGTTCTCGGTTGATTAACTCTGACTAAGTATGTCGGATGTATACTCGAGAGTCAAAACAATGAAAATAATATTCTGTTGTCCTATCGCTAGGAATGATTACTATATGTTCTGATGTCATAGTCGTTTTATTCTTCATCGTTCTACTTTCTATATTTTTTTCATAGAATAAGGGAAGATGGTTTATATTTCTCTTTGATCAGACATTACCGATTTTAGAACACATGAACGTATTCCTGCATTTTCTTGCTTCTCTCCCATTATATTAATAGACAGCATGTCTATTTTTAGTAATCATCTTTACACTTACATAAAATCGCAAACAGACAGCTCTTTGACATGCCTTTTTTCTGTATGTTTAATCAAGATAAAAACATTACGAACTCGAATGATTACAAATATAAGAATCGTTCGAACATCTATTTTCAAAATTCTACAAGAGTGAATAACTATTTATGTAAATATGTAATCGAAAGCTAGTTATGGCATAGATTTAATTTTGGAAAGTACTAGTCATTTCAAAGTAAACAAAAAGAATTTCAAAGCGGGTTAGGCATGAGCTTGTCCGAGATTAAATACGCAAAGACTGTGAAAGAAACATCTATTACACTTTTGAATAGATTACAATTCCCCGAGTTCAAACCTTAAATACCTGAATCGTGCTTTGGCAGAGATTATCATGGCATGAAAGGTATCTTCCTCTAAGTCAGCGTGAACATCGCCAGAAAATAACGAACCTTTTCAGTTAACTCCGCTGGCAGACCATTCGCATAGAGAAAAACTGAACTGGACCTAGGAGAGATTACAGAGATACTTTACTCTACGCAGTAGCATCTGAGGAAAAATACTTTGTAACTAAATAACGATAGTGAAGGGAAGACTGAGTCTATTTTATTATTGAATAATGAGGTGTTTTTACAAGTGAAGGAGTACATGGTGTTCAGTTTTAATTTGGAATGAAATAATGATACATATTCATATGATGTCGCTCTTGGCCATGATATTGTTGATACATTATTCTAGACAGAAAATATGTTTAATAGTGTGCGTTCTTACTAGAGCAGGCGGACATACAAGGCCGATGGTCATTTGAGCAAAATCATTAATGTACAAGTTAGAAAAGCATTTCATCCAAGGCATAAAAATTGTTAAACAAAATGTTTTTACTATAGGCTTTAAAAATAAATGTGCACGATTCAATATGAAATGTATTTATCTTTAAATTGCACTTTTATAAATTTTTCAAAGTAAGGTATAACAATTTAATTTAAATTGAATCAGAAAATTACCTCGGATTTATTTTATGTAATGTACATTCTGGTGCATTTAAAAAAAAATCATCGAAAAAATTATATCTAAATCATTAATTTCTAGATGAATGATAAGGTTTTTAAAGTGCAACAAAGAACATAAAATACATTTAAGGTAATTTTTTGATTCAATTTAAATTAAATTGTTATACGTTACTTTGTAAAGTTTATAAAAGTGCACTTTGCCGATAAATAAATTTCAAACTGAATCTTGTAACTTTATTTTTAAAGCCTATAGTAAAAGCATTTTTTTAAACAATTTCCATACCTTGGATGAAATGCCTTTCTAACTTATATCTTATCTTTTTAAGATTATATTTTAAAACTCTCCTTCTCTCTATTTCAGTTTGTATTTCGCCTCACACCACAACTCATTGTCTCAACCCCCTGTTTTATTATTACAGATATAAATATTTTCTCTGTTTCGGGGTGTATTTCTCCTCACTCTACAACTCATTTTTTGCAACCCGCTCTTTGTAATATAGGTCTGAATAATGAGAAATTCTGATTTTTATTTTTAACAAAAACTTAAAAATAATTTTTTATATTAAATTCATTAAAACATATTTCAGAATAGAAAATCTTTAAAATTTCATGATGAGCATATTTCATATAGGGTTCATTAACAAATATTCAGTACATAACGAGAAAAATAGAGATGAAAATTTCAAAAGGACTGTATAACTGGTTACGGTCAATAGTAGCCCCGCCACGAAAATCTTTGTTATTGTTATTCTATTATTAGCAGTAATAGTATTAGTATTCTTCTAATTATTAGTATTATTTAAAACATTTTGTGTCCAGCTCTTTATCGCGAGGACTAATTTTATGTTACCAATCCACAAAATAATGACCAACACTGTGTAGAGTTGATTATTTAAGAGCACAGCAAAACAAGAACTTGTTTTGAATTAGATTTGAAAGCGGTTACGTTAATATCAGCTAGAAACATTTCTTTTCTACCAATAATGATTTCTGTGAGATGGACTCTACTATTTGAATTTTCGTTTAGTTTTATGCACATATAGCGAATACAATATATTGTTGAACATATTATTGCTAACAGATGTTTATAGCGGATGTTTACAGAAAAAAAACTACGAAAAGAAATCATTCGAGCATCTGCTTAAGATCCTGTTTGCTATTTGCCAGAACTGTTGGCAACCAAGCCGCTGCTCAGCTACTTTTGATTTAACAGACTCTAATATAGCTCTCTTGCATGTTTTATTAATCTTTTACAGTTGTTGCTGGCAGTCCTGAAAGCAGCTTTAGTCTCAGTGCATCTATTACGTTGGTAGCTATGGAAAATGTGATTTCTGTGCGCGATGGCAGTAGCATATTCTGGAGAGAACCATGGCTGGCTGTGAGGTTTTTGTTGGAATTTTTTGGATGGTATGAATCCATCTATGCCTACAAATAACCATTCGGTCACGTCTGATACATATAGAGGACACGTCCTTTTTAAACATACAAATCAGAGGTAGGACAGATATGAATGTACGGAAGCTGTCCCTATCACCCATAGAGTATCGATATACAGTACGGTGGAGAGGTACGTCTGAAGACTTATAACATTTCATTTTTATCTTAACTGTTACAACGGAGTGGTCAGAGGATCCCAGAGGAAATAGAACGGAAAATGAATACAGCTCAGGAGATGTTGTGAGGAAAAGGTCTAGAAAGCTTGCATATTAACCGGGTGTATCGGGACCACGGGTCGGTTCGTGAAAAATCTGTGTGAGGTCATAGGAAATGGCAAAGTCATGACAGAACCTCCCCTCATTATCTGTCTTATTTGAGTGAGTCAGCCATCTCACGTTATGGACATTGGATGCACCGCAAATGTGAATGTTAGCCGAGGGATGAGCAGACAGGATGTGGTAAATTTTCTCAGATATGCTCTTAAAGATAGTAACCTCACTGTTGTATGATCGATAGAGAGCAAATATAAATGCAGTGGTGTAAGCAAATGCAACCCGGAAGCACATGTAATGTAAATTATGGCCTTCTCTGGAGATATCCCTACCACATGGAAAGCCATCTTTGATGTAGGCACATAATATATGCCCATGACGATCTTGGGGGGCAGATTTAGATGTTAAGTTGGAGTATCCTTTAATTATGAATTCGTCAAGAGAAGTGGTTGGACCATACTAGTTTCACTTAGAAAGAATATGTCCGGTTTCGTCTCCTGTAATTGCGTTTCAACATCTGGAAGGTTGGAACGTAGACCCCGGATGTTGGAGAAGGAGACCTGGTAGTAGGAGTTTACGTTGGAGGATGGGGTTCTAGGTTTATTCGTGTTTCTTTTTTGGAGATTGGTCATGATTGTTGAGGTTTTGGGGTTTGTAGACCAGGTCGGTAGACTTGGTTGCAGCAGGACAGAAAGGGGAAACTAAGAGAGATAAAAGACAAGAAAAATATTTTTGTTTTGTGGCACATAATAAGGTAAAGCCGTAACAATTACCGACTAGTATGGCATGGTCCAGAATCCATTCACCAAATGGAAATACAGCAACCCCGGTACTTTGCACCTGCTAATAGGACAGCCTCCTTAGTGGTTAATCCAAGGTTCGGGCCCCTGACTATCAGGCGGGTAACGTAAGCCCAGATGAAACGTTTACCTCCAGCACCCTTACTAGTGGCATGGCCACAAGGATAGACATAGACAAATAAATTTTCCGATATCTCAGCCTACTCTTTACAAAGTACTACCGACCTAGAAAGCAGGTTTTTCTTCACCCTTTGTCAGAAAAATCACTCATTGGAAATGAGGACTGAAGGACAAAAAAAAGGAGAAGCGAGAGTTACTGGTGCTGCCGATAACACATCCACATGCATTATCTACTCTCCATTGAAAAAAAAAATAAAATAAAAAAAATAAAAATAAAATAAGTAAAATAAAATAAAAATAAAATAAAATAAAAAGTATAAACAAATAATCAGAAGGGATTATTAATATCTTCTTAGTATAAGTCCGTTGCCACATTCACGGACGGATAGCACTTGAAGATAGTCTCCCCTCCCATGTTAATGCATGGATATTTTTTGTCTTTATCTAGGTCGAGCTGGGATGTTTAACCGTTCCAGCTCCAGCCCATAATAAAATATGCTATAATGGAACTTTTATCAAATTGAAAATGTCTAGTTATTTTTAACTCGTTTACAAAGCTGGTGAAGAAGTAATGTCTGTAGTTAGAACTAATGCTTACTTAAGGAGAAGACAACAAAAAAAACCGCGTGTTTTGGAGTTCAGATAATATGCACATATAATTTGGGAAATGTTCCATTTCATGGGATACCTTTTTTTTCGTTTTAAATATAAGAAAAGGTATTGCTTAATAATAGTATTTTTGACAAAAAGGATTTAGGAGAAAGATAAGAAAACAAGACAAATATTCAGAATTAAAGTCAAACCTGTGATAAGGAAAAAGAGAAAAATAAATAAATAAACACGTTAGTGTTTTTACATTAGTAGGCTGCAAAAGTTACGAACAGAAAAGTGTCTTAACTTTTGGGACCGTACGGCTCGACTTAGCTTGGAGTCGATAGCTTAAAGAGGACGAATTCCGGCCAGTCAGTCTGCTTTTATGCCGATATTTAAAGGAGATGCTGGGTGGTCGGGGGGATTTTAGTAAGTTTTGTATTTTTATTTATTTCTTTTAAATTCAACATTGAATTATCTATCTAATGCCAGAATGTTCGACCACCCCATAATAAATATGCTATAATGGAACTTTTATCAAATTGAAAAAGTCTGGTTATTTTTAACTCCTTTAAAAAGCTGGTTAAGAAGTAATACCTTTAGGGTTATGAATTAACTTTAGCTAGAAGTAATGCATACTTTAGAAAAAAAAAAGCCGCGTGTTTTTGAGTTCAGATAATATGCAAATATAATTTGGGAAATGTTCAATTTCATGGGAGGATTTTCCCCATTGCAGCTAGAGACAGCCACTGTGTGTGATTATCAGCATTGTTGGTTACTGGCGATTAGTGTCGGTTAGGGGCGATAGTCGGCAGATAATGTCTGCTTATAAAAAAGTGTTTATTAACTCTTTAGGTTGAGATAAAACAGAGGGAGATGACTGCCTTTTACCGATGACAGCATCTTTCAAGTCACCCAGCGTGTTTCTTCTCAGTATAAATATTGGTACCAGTTGCCTTGTCCAAACATCGTCCTCCGCTTGCAGGCTATAATAATGTGAGGAGAAAGAATTATATCCCAATAAAGTAGTTAATGGATATTTTTTGCAGTTTAAATCTGGGTTATTCGTGAGTCATTTGAGGAGGTTGGGATAATTATTCAGAAATCCGTTTTAACATTGGGATGTTGGTTGTGCTTATATTACGCTTGATTAATGCGCATAAAAATATATGTTAAAGGTTGTTTAAACATATCAGGCCCAGAAAAAGGTAGATTCTCATTTTTTTATTCAGCGTTAAACGACGTCACGTTACGTCGTAAAAAGACTAAAATATGTGGCATATATAAGAATACACAAAAATGTATTTTTTAACTAATTTAAAGAAAAAAACAGTTTCTAATAAAAAGAAATAAATAAAAAAAGGTCATGTTTATAAATTTATTACGTTATGTTTTTTTTATATACACAAAGAAAGAATGAAAGAAAAATGAAGAAGACCGGCTTTCGGAATAAACAAACTCAACCCGCTCTTAACATTACATCATTAGGGGCGTTTATACTATGCTGGGTTAAAGGGGGAAAACGATGCCGGATTTCAGCGTCAAAAATAGAAAACTAACTTTTCATACACAAACAAAACTCAAAATATATGTGTTCGCTAAGTCCAAGAAACAAAGTTTTATATTAAAAAAAAAACATCGAAAAACAGTTGCGAATATAAAGAAATAAATACAACCAGTAAAGTTTAAGGATTTTTTTCATACACAAACAAAACGATATTATATTTATTTTCTAAGCGAGAGGTAGAGAACACGGGAAAAAGAATCAAAAGCAAAATAACAGATGCCAATAAAGTAATAAATATAAACGTGAAGTTTAAGAATGTATTCCTGTAGGTTGTTTGTTTTGATGAACACAAAAAAGAAAAAAAGACAACCGGCGCAGAAGTAACCCCACAAACCTCTGAAGCCGTTCCTAACATAGGAATGTTAAAAATGTTTATACTAAGCTGAGTTATGCCGTCAAATTATCTTTTAAAATGCTGTTTAAACGTAAAATTCTAACAAAAAAAACATTTGTATTTAGGAGTAAAACGCGGCCAAGTTTACGCGTACAAATAGCAAAGTAACGTTTACTAAACAAACAAAACCAAAAATATACTTGTTCGATAAACCTAAGAAAAAAAAATTGTTTAAAAATATAAAAACAGAAAAAAAACCGTTTGCTGATAGAAATAATGAATAACACCAGTGAGGTTTATGAATTAATTTGGCACTATAATGTTACCTTTTGAAGTGTTCGTTTTGAATGATGTAATTCCGATATAAAAGTATAGCGGCCAACCAATCACAAGAAGGGAATTTCCCGAGAGAAAAATTATTATGTTTGTTTAATTCTTATACGAGGAAGTTAATGGTAATTATATATTTGTATAAGCTAGTTACAGGCGGTGTAAACCTAGAATATGTGGAGCCTGTAGACTTCTTTCGGTGGGGATGGTAGGATTTAATACCTAGAGCTTTGCCTTAAAATGTTGCGATTGCTATATTATAGCTCTCTGGATGTAATCTAGTATTTTATTATTACAATAATATGGCTGAAAAGTTTCTTAAATTTACATTAGGTGATAGATGTATTGAATTTGTATACGGAAATTGTCTTTGTAATCTTACAATACTTTGGTCTCACGGAAAATTTCTGTAGTTATTTTATTATACATGGAGATGAAGATTACAAGTTACAATAGTTGTGCAACTGCTCAATATATATATATATATATATTGAACAGTTAGACGTTAGTATTCACTTTTGGTTTTCCCTGTTATGACTGATGTTTACAAGTTTAAATGGAAAGTAAATCAACTTCTTTATATATATATATATATATATATATATATATATATATATATATATATATATATATATATATATATATGCGTTTCATGAACAAGCAGAGAGGTTTCTTGATTGTTTTTCTCACATTCTTATTTTTAAAGATATACAAGCATGGTATATATATATATATATATATATATATATATATATATATATGTGTGTGTGTGTGTGTGTGTGTGTGTGCGTGTGTGTGTGTGCGTGTGTGTGTGTATATATATATATACACTAGCGGAGGTACCGGAGTTGCCCGGGTGTTTAGAGGTGTGGGTGTGCCTTTGGGTTAATCAAAACAAAAGAAGGGGGGGGAAAGTTTTGGTAGGTTAGGAGGAAGGATCGAACATGAAGCCTTGATGCGAATTTGGAAAATAAAGTGTGAAAAAAAAACATCTGGCGTTAACCGCTTGACCACCAAGTTATAGTACAGGAAACATAGTGTAATTTATTTAAGTATTAAGAATTGGCAGGTGCTCGTACATAAAGACTTAATGAGGTCAACTTTCACTGCAGGGCATTTTTTTTATTCACTGCAGGGCAGTTTTTCCCCCACGATGTTGTGGGAGGAGACCTCTTCCCATAAAAGAGGAGTGTTCAAATTGAATAGCAATTGTCTGATATAAGGAGAAACTTTTCTTTTGGACGTTCCCGAATGCGGCCAGCATCGAATTAGTTTCGCTTTCATAAGAAAAATTCGAATCCACGCCGGGCGATCCAAAAATGTTGAATATTTAGCTTTAAAATGTCGGGCAAATTAAATAGACAGGCGGATCCCTTTCTTAACTCGTAGTTATTATCATTTAGATAGCATAAAACGTTTTAAGAAGGAGTGCGCCGACCGGTCGTTTCTCGGAAAAAAGCCTTCTGCGGACATACGCAAAAAGCGAACATACATACATACATACACACATTTTCGCTTACACACACACACACATATATATATATATACATATAAATATATATATATATATATATATATATATATATATATATTTATATGTAGTAGTTGTAAAGATTTTTTCCTAGAAGTAAATCTTATAAAACCCGCGGGATGATTTAATAATGTTCAATGGGGGGGGCAGAGCTGGTATATAGTATGTATATTATAAAGACATTGTTGGTTACATATGTGCATACATGTTTCAGTGGAATCCCAATTCAAAGAGATCACTTCATCATCGCACCTTTTTGAGTTTGGTCGTATAAAAACCAGACCTAAAAAGGTGTGATGATGAAGTGGTCACTTTGAAAATACCTCTTTTTTATTGGGATTACACTGAAACATGTATACACATGTGTAAACAATAATGTGTGTATAATATATAGAGTCTAAATACACACACACACATATTTATGTTTTTTTATAGATTATAATAGGTGCTTTTTTATGTTTTTGCAAATGCCAAGATAAATTTCTCGCTCCCGAATTTTTTTTACCGAAATGTATGTCGATTTTTCCTATACCCCTCTCGATTCAAACGTAAAATGAACAAGCCTGACATATTCATGAAGTTCAATTCTTTCAAATAGAACGGTCCGTGGACATATGTCTTTAGCAGTTTAACTAATGGTGGTACTTCTCTCAAACTTACTGAACAGAAACCTCGACAGACGCATACAGAAATACGCAGGAAATATGATAGAAAAAAGATTAACAATAATTTAGAAAGAGTCTTGATGTAAGCACAGCGAACCACTACCAATATCTGTCATTAATTATGCATTCAGATCGGTTAGTGTCCCACATCGACTATGCGCGATAAAAAAAAAAAAGAAATATAATAATTTTATCAGTCTGTGTTGTCAAGTCACGTATTAGCTCTCGCATGTGCAGACGTGATTTCAAATGCAAAATATTCTGAAATCAGCATAAAATTTGCATAAAGTCGCTTCAAACATAAATCATATTTTCATAATTATAACTCTTGCAAAAAACAAGATGTCAGACATGTTCGCCGTCTGAACAGGTTTATACGCTCAGTAGCTTGCTTGACACGGGTCGACACACGTGAAAATAGTTATAATTTCTGACATACTAGTAGAAAAACGTATGTGGATATAGTGCATAAGCACACGCATACGTACACACGCAGCAATATATACAAGAGAGAACGTGAATTCATACTGGTGAAAACTTGAATGCTTACTAGAAAACATAATTCGAGTGCTTAAAGTACCTCTATACAAGGATTTGGGAGAACAACCTGACAGGAGAATAACTTCCTCTACTTGTAAAATCTGACTAAACATTCAAAGCATACTGGCTTTCATCAGAAATGGTGCAGCTTAACCGAGTGATGTTAATTCAGGTAAAATCCCGAAGATCCGTATTCCAACAAACTAGATGTACCCCTTACTTCGAATCAAGTAAAACAAAAAGGGCACACAAAAAACATACTATTATATATTCAGATAGTCAATTGGGGGAGAGGAAATTATGTTTAGAAATTCATTACTAAAACCGCTGTTAAAGGTGTAAAACGAAATATTAGAATATCTATGGATCTCTATAAATTAAGTGGGTAGCCCGTAAATGTGACTTATTTATTTCTTGGTACTACATTTGAATCCAGATGAAACAAAAGTATATATATATATATATATATATATATATATATATATATATATATATATATATATATGTGTGTGTGTGTGTGTGTGTGTGTGTATCAGCGTATCTGTGTGCCTGTGTGTCTGTTTACATTTCCCTACGCAATAACTCTGTCAATTTTCGGCCTACAGACTCGAAATTCGATATACAGAGTACTGAGATTTGGGAAAATCGATGTGATTGGTTTTTGGCCAGAAATTTGGCGATTAAGAGGTCAAAGTTCAACGAGTTGACCTTTGAGAACTCTACCAAACTCTTCCGACAATTTTGGGTCTACGCACTTGAAAGTTTAGATATAGGTTCCTTGGACATGGATCTTACTTAATAGCTGTATTTGAACGCAAAACAATAAATTTTAAGGGGTCATAATAGGGGTCCAAGTTAAAAGCAATTGACCTCTGCGGTCTCTTCCAAATTACTAAGACAATATCTAACTATTTCAAATTTTATATACAGGATATTCAGAGAGAGAGAGCAAGCTTTATCATCAGTTTGGGTCAATAAATGTTAGTTACCTATATATAAATGTATGTATGTATGTCTGTTTGCATGTCTGCCTTAAACTTTCAATAGAGGCGACGGATTTTATACAAGATCAGTATCGTTTTAAAGTTCGATCTTTCATATGACAAATATCGAAGAATTGGGAAAAAATATTAATATCTTCCCCTTCAACTTTTCTACAGGGGGAGGGGGTCACTTTATTCGCCGATATTCTTGAAAGTCATATTCTCCTTTAGATTGCCGAGCCTTACTTTTAAGATATGTCACTTCCGGTTTGGCGATGATCGTAACAGCATAAACGTTAGGTTTTACCCCGTTCTTTTTCTCCTTTGCAATACGGGTTCGAGCCTGCCTTCCTACTACCGCTTTTTTATGCTCAAGACACACATCGAAACACGTGTGTATATATATATGTATATATCTGTATATATACATATATATATATGCATATATCTATTTATATATGTGTATATATGTATATCTATATATATGTATATATATGTTTAGATATGTATATATATATGTATATATACGTGGGTATATATATGTATATATATATATGTATATATATATATATATACGATCATATATTGCAGTAAGTGTTTGTGTATATAGTTTGAGAGGTAGTAAATAATATAAAAAGAATTGTTGTTTTCGGATCAGCGGAAAGTATTGACTAAAACGATAGCGACGATGCAATTCCTAATTCTCTCCTTGAATCCATTCCTTACACACGATGTATGTCAGTTGGACAGATAATGAATAGATAAACGTGTTTGTGAGCGAATAGCAGTGTTCATGGGAGTGTGATCAGCTTTATCAATACATAATACCACTATTGCTCAGTCTTATGTTTTTTCTAAGTAGAAAATATTTGTTGTTTTTGAAAATCCCAATTACACCACTATTTTCTGTGCTATCAACCTGTGCTGGTTCGTTTGCGTTTGCTTTTTAGTGTATGCGGGTGTCAGATTGCAGGATGTTCGTATTTATCTTCTTTGACACTATCAATTAGTGTCTGTGTGTCTGTGTGTATAGATGTATATGTGTATGTATATATATATATATATATATATATATATATATATATATATATATTTATATGTATATATATAAGCGAATGTGTTGGGGTGTGTGTATGTCTGTCTGTGTACATTTCCCTACGAGGTAACTCTGTTAATATTCTGTCTACAGACTCGAAATTTGATATACAGGGTACTGAAATTTGGGAAGATCTTTGTAATCGTTTCGGCCTGAAATTTGGTTGGTAAGTGGTCAAAGTTCCACGATTTGACCTTTGAAAATGTACCGAACTCCTCCGCCAATTCTGGGTCTAAACACTTGAAATTTTAGATATAGGTTCCTTGGACATGGATCTAACTTAATTTGAGACCCAAACAATACATGTTAAGGGGTCATAATAGCGGTCAAAGTTTAAAAAAAATATTGAATGCTTTTTTTCTGCTCAACATGCACCTTCTAACACCCGGGCAACACCGGTCTGAAATATATATATATATATATATATATATATATATAAAGATGTTTGTACACATTCGTCGAAATGGTAATAGGGAGGGATTTCTGAAATGGAATCGATCATATGATATATACTATTCCAGTTGAAAATCTTCCGGCTCCTCTCAGATCTCTAGTGAAATATATGTTTATCTTCGTTACTTGAATGTGTCGAGAGAATTTAAGTTAAGATAGCGGAAGGACAGAAAATTAAAGCACATTGTGTAAGATTACTCGTGAAAAAAATTATAGCTACAACGGTGTAGTGTTCGGGTCAGAAAGAGAAGCTTTCCAGACAGTGTAGAAACTAGTATGTTAGAGACACTAATTTTAGACTCTGTCCTAAACATTAATTGTTTAGTACACTTCCACAGGCTTGGCAACACTACTCCTTGCATATTTAAATGCTTGTTGTTTAGACATAGAAGATACTCACATGGTTGTGAAGTTATTAGCCTAATTGTGTGATCCCACCTTTCTTGTTGCTTACTGAGCAGTGTTTTTTGTATATTTATTACCATTAATATTTTTTGTATATTTATTACGATTAATATTTTGGGCATTTTTATTATTCAACAAAATTAAAATTTTATTTTAAATTATTATTTTATATTATAGTATTTTTATTTATTAATTATATTTTTATTTATTATTATATTATTGCAATAAATTATATTTTTATATTATTATTATATTTATTATTTTTATTTTTATTTATTATTATTTATATTTTATTATATTATTTTTATTTCATTTTATTTCATTTTATATTATTTAATAAAATTAAAATATTTATAAAATTAATACTTTTAGTATTGTTTTGTATAGTTATTACGATTATTTGTAAAGTTATTACGATTATTTGTATATTTATTACTATTAATAGATAAATGGAATGCATGTCGAATTGTGTAAAGGTTGGTAACTTTTAAAGAAAGTGCAAGCATGTGCAGCAATAGCAGTATCAGCATTTTTTAGGAATTTTTGACACCCCTAACACGAAACTGCGAATACAATATGAAAATCTCGTAATTTCTCCGTTAAAAGTGGGTTAGTTATTTTCTTTATGGATTATACTCCCGAAATAAACTATTACAGTTGTTTTAAAAGTAATAGAAATATTTTTTTTAAAACAGTAATGAATTTTCCGAACTCAATATTTTTCAATTTTTAAACTTTAAAAATCTATCAAAATGTTTCTCTTGATTCTATTTTTACGATATTTTCAGGGTCAATGTGAAATTTTATGCTCTTTCCAATAAACCGAATATAATATTTTAGACAAACCTCTCTATTTAAAAACATATCAATAGGCGTATGTCTGACAGTCAAAACAAGGAAAAGAATATGCTGTTGTCCTTGCATAGTTATAAAAATTAAAAGACAATCACTCAGAAGGAAAAAAATGTAATCCTGACGCAAAAATAACACAGTATTAATATACAGATTTGCAATGAAAATTATAAAATTTATTTTTTTTCAAATTGTAAAGTTTTTTTGTTTTTTTTTGTACAGAATTTACAAAAATTGTTTATATAAATCTGGAAGACAATAATAATCTACTTTTTAAAACTCACTATGGCTGCATGTCTGCGTTCATATTTACAAACTCTATCTCTTTTGAAACTAAAAGTTACAGCGCCGCGCGAGTGGCCTCAGATGATTGGATTTTTATGAAGAGTTCGTTTATGGTTCTTTCGCTTAGTAAAACAGTTTCTAAGGGGTCAAAATGTTGTCAAAATTGACAAAATCGCTTTATATTCTGTACATGCATCTCAGTTAAATTTAAATAGTCTATATGTATGTCATGCTATGCATTCGAATGTGACACTTTTTTTTTAATTCAAGCCCTGTTTTTGGTTTCAATTAAAGGAGCAGGGACCAAGGTTTCGTTAAACACACTCACACACACACAAAAACGTGTTTTTTTTTCTTTAAAAAGCTTTTACACTTCGGACTTTACCGGTAAATTTCTAAAAAAACACTACTTTTTTCTTTTAAATTTGAATATATTATTTATTGATCTTTTATCTTCAATTTGTGATATATAACACTTTGGTGAGTAAATTAATTATTTACTTTTTAATAGACATTTCAAAACGGGAGGCGTGAATTATTCGAGCCCCTGTCTTTCCAAGCTTATAACTACTCGAAAAATGTAATTCAAGCCCTAATTATTTTTTCAATTGAAGGATCAAAAAACAAGGTTTCATAAAAAAACAAAAACAAAAGAAAACACAAACAACGTGGTTTAAAAAAAGGTTTTAAACTCCGAACTTTACAGGTAAATTTCTAAAAAAACACTATTTCTTTTTTTGAAAAATGTTGTCAAAATTGACAAAATCGCTTTATATTTTGTACATGCATCTTAGTTAAATTTAAATAGTCTATATGTATGTCATGCTACGCATTCGAATGTGACAGTTTTGCTGTTGAGTTGGATGCTAGCTGATGGCTAGGGGTGTCAGAAATTTCGTGAAATATATTGAATAATTCCACCCCGTCTTTCTAAGCTTATAACTCCTCAAAAGATTTAATTCAAGCCCTGTTTTTGTTTTCAATTAAAGGAGCAGGGACAAAGGTTTCATTAAAAACACACACACAAAAAACATGTTTTTTTCTTTAAAAAGCTTTTACACTTCAAACTTTACCGGTAAATTTCTAAAAAAAACACTACTTTTTTTCTTTTACATTTTAATATATTATTTATTGATCCTTCATCTTCAATTTGTGATATATAACACTTTGGTGAGTAAATTAAGTATTTACTTTTTAATAGACATTTCAAAATGGGAGGCGTGAATTATTCGAGCCCCTGTCTTTCCAAGCTTATAACTACTCGAAAAATGTAATTCAAGCCCTAATTATTTTTTCAATTGAAGGATCAAAAAACAAGGTTTCATTAAAAAAACAAAAACAAAAGAAAAAAACAAACAACGTGGTTTAAAAAAAAGATTTTAAACTTCGAACTTTACTGGTAAATTTCTAAAAAAACACTACTTTTTTTTTTGAAAAATGTTGTCAAAATTGACAAAATCGCTTTATATTTTGTACATGCATCTCAGTTAAATTTAAATAGTCTATGTGTATGTCATGCTATGCATTCGAATGTGACAGTTTTGCTGTTGAGTTGGATGCTAGCTGATAGCTAGGGGTGTCAGAAAGTTCGTGAAAGATATTGAATAATTTCACCCCGTCTTTCTAAGCTTATAACTCCTCAAAAAATTTAATTCAATCCCTGTTTTTGTTTTCAATTAAAGGAGCAGGGACCAAGGTTTCATTAAAAACACACACAAAAAAAACGTGTTTTTTTCTTTAAAAAGCTTTTACACTTCAAACTTTACCGGTAAATTTCTAAAAAAACACTACTTTTTTTGTTTTAAATTTAAATATATTATTTATTGATCTTTTATCTTCAATTTGTGATATATAACACTTTGGTGAGTAAATTAATTATTTACGTTTTAATAGACATTTCAAAATGGGAGGCGTGAATTATTCGAGCCCCTGTCTTTCCAAGCTTATAACTACTCGAAAAATGTAATTTATAACCTAATTATTTTTTCAATTGAAGGATGAAAACCAAGGTTTCATAAAAAAACAAAAACAAAAGAAAAAAACAAACAACGTGGTTTTAAAAAAAGGTTTTAAACTTCGAACTTTACAGATAAATTTCTAAAAAAACACTACTTTTATTGTTTTAAATTTTAATATATTATTTATTGACCTTTTCTCTTCAAATTGGGATATATAAACTTTTGGTGAGTAAATTAATTATTTACTTTTTAATAGACATTTGAAAATGGGGAAGGCGTGAATTAAAAAAAAACGTTTGGCTAAAATATTATATTCGGTTTATTGGAAAGCGCATAAAATATCACATTGACCCTGAAAATATCGTAAAAATAGAATCGATAGAAAAATTTTGATAGATTTTTAAAGTTTAAAAATTGAAAAATATTGAGTTCGTAAAATTCATTACTGTTTTTCAAAAAAATATGTCTATTACTTTTAAAACAACTTTAATAATTTATTTTTAAAGTATAATTCATAAAGAAATAAAACAACCCGCTTTTAAAGGAGAAATTACGATTTATTTTTTATATTTTATTCGCAGTTTCGTGTTAGGGGTGTCAAAAATTCCTACAAAAATTCTGATACACATAGCTGATGGCATCAAAATACTTTTTTTTTTTTTCTTTTTTTTTTTTTTTTTTTTGAAATCACGACTCCATAATAATAATATATACGAAATCGGGAAACATTAAATTATTATATTAAGCTTTTTATTTGACGACCGAGCAAAGCCGGGTATGGCCCGGCCCCCCCTCCGCTAGTTATTTAGAACATAATAAAAGAGTTTTGCAATTCAAAACACAAAATGTAGCAAAGAAAACATAATAAAATACATTCAATATTAGGGTTTACATTCTCTAAATTTGAAAGACTGCTGACTTTTAGAGATTTATTTTTTTCTACATTTTTATCACCCCGCCATATAATCTAGCTTGTTGCTGTGTATAACAATAATTTCTAGTGTATATTAAACGAGTCTTTGTTAACTTATAAGTGTTAAACCTTCTGATATACGATTCGGCTAGGGAATATTTATTATGGTGCATGAGGCATCTATGTTTGTCGTAACCGTGTTGTGATCTGTGAGTATCTGGTAATCTTCTATTGTGTGTTGAAGTGTGTATACATACATTAACATTTATTTACAGGGTGTAAACAAGACGAGCATCTTTGTAAGGTTGGAACACCAGCAAAAAAAAATGTGTACCTCCAATCTGGCTTCTATACCTTCTGAAATAATGTTGCTTTTCTTCGAAAGTGAAAACGCTCAGGCATGAATTATGTTTTGACATATTCATTTATCCTTTGCTGTTTTTCCTGTTCGCGCTTGGTATTAGACTACATTTTGTAAAGTCGCCCTCTTCTGACATCCATGGCCGTCCTGTTAAAAAAAAAACCGTCCTCCGTTAACACGTCAAGTACTGAACTGATCTTCATCCTAAAAAAAAACACATCTACATCTTTAAATCGTGATAAATCGATTCTTCCGTTCAGTCTAAAAAGACAAACGATACCGCTGAAGTGGAAGCTGCGCATGTGATTGTGAGGCAAGTGTTGTGCAGTCCGCAACCACACATCCCAAGAATCGGTGCTGCTTGAGTACAGTGTCAAGGCGAAATCCAGGAGGACTTGAAACAATGCCGAGATAAGGAGAGAGCACATACAGCACCTGGAAGTCTCAAATGGTCACCCATTAAGTACTGACCATATTCAACGAAGCTTAACTTCGGTGATACAACTATGCTGTATATCTCAAAACCTATCTTTTCACTATGTCATCACTACATATAGCTTAAACGTCTTTTCCAGGTTTTTGGCACGTAGCTTTGTTTATATTATCATTCGCTTAAATTCTATCTATCAAGTTAACATCCAGTTAAAATTCGTGCAAATATCTATTTACTCTTCGATATACATCATTCTAAAATGCTACACTTACCAATCATAAAAATCGAGCATTTAAATACTTTTCAGTATTTTCCGGTAGACTAACAACAGAACACCCATTTACTAAATATATGTCCAGATTCCGCTTGTTTTTTATTTTTATTTTAAGGGTAACAATGACCGAAAGTGAGGAAAGGAGGCAATATATGCCTAAAATTGTGTGTGTGTATATATATATATATATATATATATATATATATATATATATATATATATATATATATATATATATGTGTGCATATATATATATTTATATATATATATATATATATATATATATATATATATATATATATATATATATATAAAGCTGAAGGTATGTGTGCGTGCCTGGTCACGATTATGCTCCTATATGGTTGACTATTATAGTAAAATGATCACATATAATGATAGACGGTGTATCGAGACACAGAAATAGGTATGTTTGATCTGGCATAATGATGATTCATTAACATTGTGGGGTCTGCCTACGCGCCTGGTCCACAAAGTATGAAAATAAAAAAAAACATTTACAAGTGCTTTTGGTATAGATGGACATAATTATATTTTGATAATGTTTTGTAACTTCAATAGGTATGGTATCATAAAATTGTGGGGTCTGCGTTCGCGCTTGGCCTCCATAGAATGGAAACAGGCACAAATTTAATAAAAAAAATTACATATCTCTCTGCGTAAGTATACTTTGATAATTATTTTCCAGTTTGAGGAAATATGGTATAATAAAATTATGGGGTCTTCGTTCACGCGTGACCTCCATAGGATGGAAATATGTCACAAAGTTTAACAAGGTATTTTAATATAGATCTATAGACTATTGTGATAAGGGTTTCAGTGTGAACAGGTATGGTATAATAAATTATGGGGTTTATCTATTTTATTTTTACTTTGATCATATTTTGCTTTGGTTTTGATACTCCAAAATCGAATCTATCTCTTTACATCCCTTCCTTTTCATAACCTATTATACTTTCATAAATCAGAATCCATTTTCTGTAGGCTGTTTTTGAGCCCATCTCAACGACGGATACTTTAGCAAGTATATATATATATATTTGAAATTTAACAGAATGAGTTCAGAACCCATTTAACTACATCAAAAGAAAAAAATAAGAAACTATTATCGCTGCCATTACCAACACTTGCGCATGGGTTGTTTTGCTCTTAACTCTTGGCCTAGTAATTTATGAATTAATCCTGAAGTACATATTTTGAGTAAAGTATGTAAATATCTATATATATATATAAAAGCGAAAATGTATGTATGTATGTGTGTGTATGTTTGTGTGTCTGCTAAAAACTTTCGACAGACACAACAAAAATTCATATTGAAGCTCCATCTTTCGCTCGAAAAATATCGAAAAATTGGTCAAACATGTTTATTTTTTCACCTCGAAATCGACAATTTTCGACAGGGGGAGTCAACAAAAACGGCCCTCTCGACCGGTTCTACGCATGCGTCAGATGACGTCATGACCTGATTTACTTTAAATAGTTGAAAAACTGAACACATTTCATGTACGTCGCGTTAGCTCAGTTGATTAGCGCGTTGGTTCATTATCTAAAAGTTTTGGGTTCAAATCGTGGTGTGAGATGTCTTTTATTTTCGTTTTTTTTTAATTTAAATATTGAACCAGCGTTATTTTAGCCATTTTGCACGTAACATTCGTTTTTTACTTCGCTTATCCACCCCCGACCACACACACAAAAACACCCGGGTACCCACCGATTTTAAAAATGTTAATATGGAAACAGGCTTATTTAAGCCATTTTCACGTGTTCGTGTTTTTGTTTTCATCGTTCGTTTGCCTTACGTTAGTTTTTTCTGTGTGTTTTTCACCGCTTAAATGTTAACGTTGTTTTCTTGTTTTACTTCGCTAATAACAAACAAACCTGATAATTGACGTCGTCGTCGTCGTCGTCTTCGCAACGGTCGACAACTTCCGAGCGCGCACCTGCCAATTTCGTTCTTACTTAAATAAATTCAAACATCTTTCACTAACTCAATCTGGCAGACCGATTTTATTTTCAAACTTCGCCTCAGGGCTTCAGGGTCGATCTTACCCCACCCGGGTTCTTTTTTATTTAACACCATACACACCTACGCCGGGTACCCCCGCTAAATAAATATAAAAGGAACAAATTTGATATGAAAGCTTATAAATAATGTATACTCCTATTAAATATTTTGTGTATTGATAATCATATTAAAACCTTTTGTTTTCTATTTAGTGATTTATTAAGAAAATACAATATATATATATATATATATATATATATATATATATATATATATATATATATATATATATATATATATATATGAAATGGGATTGAATTCATCTGGAAAAGCTCTAGCTAATTTTCATATTCTTCTAAACATTAAGTTATTTTATTTTCTATTAGTTTTGTTTTCAGTATTTGTATAGGATGATCATCTTCCGCAAATTATTACGTGTAATTGTATTCACGCAGAAATTCTACACTATTTATACTTTAATTACGTGCGTAATATTTGCGTAAAAATTTAAAGTAAACACAAAAATCTTTCTGAATATATGTATGTATGCCTACATAGATTTGTTTTAATTTTTTTTCTGCTAACCTCCTTTGTCACATATGGAACTTAATGTATAGGATATTCTAATACATGCAAAACTGTATAGTTATTGTTTTGCCTGGGAAGATCGGGGCAAAAGTGGGAAAATTAAGAAAATCGATTTTTCCTGGTGTAAGTCGAAAGACGGCATAACGAATATGCGTGCGGAACGTTATAGCGATTAGTTCATATTTCAATTTTAAGTCTTGCAGCAAATATGCCTTCATATCCAAGTTATTAACGCCAAACGAAAAAGTAAATCGTAAGCAAACTATTTTTGTTTCGATTCCCGGTGGAGGCGTACGAGTGTTTTTTTTAAATTTTTTTTTTAATCGTTACTATATATTGGGCCCATTTAAATGTAATAATAAAAACGAAATCTGCATTAAAGGAAATATAGTTAAGCGTATTTTAGGACCCGGCAACGCCACACACTCTGCTTACATATATATATACATATATATATATATATATATATATATATATATATATATATATATATATATATATATATATGTATATATATATATATATAGCCAGTAGAGTTTAGTTTCCTTGAAGTACATCCAATGAAACAACACGTGTCTACCAAAATAGTGCTCAATGAGTGAACAGAGCATGTATATTAATTTTATTTATACAAACATTAATGGCTACATATGTGCATACATGTTTCTGTAATCACCCACGTTGGGGGATTACGTCTTCAGGCCAAGAACTACCTTCAAAAGTGACATTTCCACCAAATACATTTTTCTACTTCGTTTATCAAGTTAAAAATACAACCTGGGTGGGAGTCAAAAAAACAAAAAACGGTAAAAGGATGAGTGAGGTCTCTGAAGATGATAAACATCTTTTTTCTCTTCCCCTTCCCCCATCTAACCTAACTTTTGGCTTTTTATGACATAGGGTACTTGAGAGTTTAGTTTTCTTGTCTTAGAGTCTGTAAGTTAATAACCTTAGCTATGGTCAACCAAGTACTGACCGGTGCCTTTTAATCTACCTCCACCCACACATACACACAACACACACACATAACACATCCATACACAGACACTGCCAACACACACACACACACATTAATCAATATATTCAAAAGCGAATCCATGCTGAACACTCTTTGTTTTATTTACTGAAACTAGACAATGATTCTGAAACTACATAGAGGATAAAGTAAAAGTTACATTAAGGTAAATAAAAAAAATATAAATGAATAAAAATAAAATACATAAATAAATAAATAAATAAATAAATAAAAATAAATAAAAAATATAAAATATAATAAAAAATAAACAATAAAAAATAAAAATAAATAAAATAAAAAAATAAAAAATAAAAAAATAAATTAAGAATAAAGTAAAATTAAATTAAAACAAATAAACCAACAAAATGTGAATAAATATAAACCCGAAAGTTTTCTAAACCCCACATGTACCTATATGCGTGTATCGATACACTTATAAATGTCTAACATTTATCTACACCCGCGCATATATACACACACACATTACAGACATACAGAGACAAATAATAGTATTTTTCTTTACTTATGCAGCGTGGTAACATCTTCGTATATGCAATATTATGCTACCCGACTACAGACGGGTGTACATATATATACATATATATATACATATATATATATATATATATATATACATATACATACATATACACACATATACACAAACACACACATACATACATAAATACATACATATACATATATATATATATATACACATACATACATATAAACACACGCACACAACAGACATACATATACATATCAACACATACATACATATATAACATATATATAAACAACATTCGGACATCCATACATTTTTGTAATCTATATTGTTACAACAATTCTATACGAGGCCGCCTATTCTAATAGTTCAGAAATATACGTGTGTATACATACATCTACATACAATAGACACAGAGACACATCCACATACAAACATACACACCGATACATAGATACAGATATACATATATATATATATAAACATACAAACATACATGCATACGTAAAATACACCCATATATCCAAAGTCACACAAATATAGACATATATATATATACATGCAAACATGTACCGTGCCACCAAATGATACATCTAAAGTAGAAACAGACATAAATACACCTACTGTATAAATTCACTTTTTCTATCAAATTCCACATCTCTAGTTATGTTTCATGGCCCCTTCCGCTTGTTACACTTTCTTAAGTTGTAGGTTTTTACCGTAAAAATTGACACTACGTAAAAATTTATATTGAATTCAGTATGAAGTTCATAGGGTTATCCTCATATTTAACAAAGATTCTTTCGATGGTAAGGCAGATATACATAAGATGTATCACGACACAATAATAATATATAATAACATATGACAGAAATCAGAGTATTTAGGTTATATAAACCTAGTATATAAGCTTATATATTGTAGTACTTACCTTCATCTTTGCTTATTCACTCTAATACCCTTATTCCTTTCTCTTCCATTTACCCTTCATTCCTTACTTTCTTTCATCTATTTATTTCTTCTATTTTTTTTTTTTTTTTTTTTTTATATTAATAAATTATTTTTCCTACCCGGGTCTATAAAGATCATATATCCATACATGCACACACCCAAAAATATCCATATGCATACATTATTACGGGCTTCACTCAAAACGATCTATTACTCATTTAGTTCAAATATACCTTCATACAGGTGCTTATTTCGGCTAGTAATAACATAACTGCTCGATGGAGTAGAACATTAAGTGACTTACGTAACCCATATGGGTATGATTATAGTTGCGACCTCACTTATCCTCTTTTTTTCTTTTTTTTTGGGGGGGAGTTATTTTATGGGGGTTAGTTGTACTTATAGCAGTTCCATTATCCCAATTTAGAGTTCCTTAAGTGCATGTATTCTGAAATGTTTGCAAGATATAGCAGTTTCTTGTTTAATATTCAATAATTTTTCTCGGTCTTTAAACCTAGTTATCTCAAGTTTTTCTGATAAGCATAATAGACATGGTGAGTTCAATGAGTGGCAAGTATTGGCCCTTCTAATAATATTCCATTCTATACTAGGTGTTTTATTTTCTCTAACTAATTTCCAGTAATATAACGATAAGGAAGTGTCCTTTTCATATGTTTGATTATTCATCGAGCGTGTATGTCCATAGAATCTATTTTTGAAAGTCATTTGGGTACTCCCTATGTAGAATCTTTCGTCCCTTGGGTTCTCCATCGGGAATATCCTTGCTTGGTATACCACCGATGAGGTCAGACATTCATTTTTTATTGGGCATTCCTCAGGTTTTTTACAGTTACATTTATTCACCGCAGTGTTTGCACTAGTATTCTCCCCTTCTCTATTAGTCGTCTTTAAAATTCTTCCATTATGCTTTTTTATAATCCTTTCCAAATTATCACTACAGCTGTAACTTAATTTTAATGTATTTTATTAAATATCTTATGTAATATATTATTTGGTGGGAAATGCTTATTAATAAGTTGTAAAAATAAGTTGTAAAAATAATATCCAATTGGATATTATTATGAAATGCCGCACAACTGTCCTTGTCTATAACGGGGAACAATGGGCAAAAAATGGGCAAAACAACTTTTTCGGGGTATCAATGGGATCGCTGGACTCTGCAGAGGCAACAGATCTCGTTGGACTTTATATCATTCATAATTTAACGAACGATAATATTATTGATAGAAGGGACATGGGCCTATATCGTGATGATGGGCTGATAATAGTGAAGAATGCTACAAGTGTTAAATGCGATCAAATTAGGAGAGCAATCTATAGGGACATGAAAAAGTTTGGCCTAAAAGTAGAAGTTAATGCTAACTTAAAACAGGTTGATTTCCTTGACGTTACTTTAGATCTGGATTTAAATGCTTATAAACCATATATGAAGGATAACGCTAATCCTATTTATATACACCCGCAGTCTAACCATCCACCATCCATTATTAAACATATACCGTTATCTATTGAAAGTAGAATAAGTAACAATTCATCTAATGAAGTAACTTTCAATAATTGCAAAGCTATTTATAATACAGCACTTAAAAATAGTGGATATAAGGACATAGAGATAAAATATAAAATAAATAACACTAGCACAAATGGATCTAGAAATCGTGGTAGGAAAATTATTTGGTTCACACCCCCCTTTAACATTATGTTGAAAACAAAACTTGGTGCAAAATTTTTACAACTTATTAATAAGCATTTCCCACCAAATAATATATTACATAAGATATTTAATAAAAATACATTAAAATTAAGTTACAGCTGTAGTGATAATTTGGAAAGGATTATAAAAAAGCATAATGGAAGAATTTTAAAGACGACTAATAGAGAAGGGGAGAATACTAGTGCAAACACTGCGGTGAATAAATGTAACTGTAAAAAACCTGAGGAATGCCCAATAAAAAATGAATGTCTGACCTCATCGGTGGTATACCAAGCAAGGATATTCCCGATGGAGAACCAAAGGGACGAAAGATTCTACATAGGGAGTACCCAAATGACTTTCAAAAATAGATTCTATGGACATACACGCTCGATGAATAATCAAACATATGAAAAGGACACTTCCTTATCGTTATATTACTGGAAATTAGTTAGAGAAAATAAAACACCTAGTATAGAATGGAATATTATTAGAAGGGCCAATACTTGCCACTCATTGAACTCACCATGTCTATTATGCTTATCAGAAAAACTTGAGATAACTAGGTTTAAAGACCGAGAAAAATTATTGAATATTAAACAAGAAACTGCTATATCCTGCAAACATTTCAGAATACATGCACTTAAGGAACTCTAAATTGGGATAATGGAACTGCTATAAGTACAACTAACCCCCATAAAATAACTCCCCCCCCCAAAAAAAGAAAAAAGAGGATAAGTGAGGTCGCAACTATAATCATACCCATATGGGTTACGTAAGTCACTTAATGTTCTACTCCATCGAGCAGTTATGTTATTACTAGCCGAAATAAGCACCTGTATGAAGGTATATTTGAACTAAATGAGTAATAGATCGTTTTGAGTGAAGCCCGTAATAATGTATGCATATGGATACTTTTGGGTGTGTGCATGTATGGATATATGATCTTTATAGACCCGGGTAGGAAAAATAATTTATTAATATAAAAAAAAAAAAAAAAAAAAATAGAAGAAATAAATAGATGAAAGAAAGTAAGGAATGAAGGGTAAATGGAAGAGAAAGGAATAAGGGTATTAGAGTGAATAAGCAAAGATGAAGGTAAGTACTACAATATATAAGCTTATATACTAGGTTTATATAACCTAAATACTCTGATTTCTGTCATATGTTATTATATATTATTATTGTGTCGTGATACATCTTATGTATATCTGCCTTACCATCGAAAGAATCTTTGTTAAATATGAGGATAACCCTATGAACTTCATACTGAATTCAATATAAATTTTTACGTAGTGTCAATTTTTACGGTAAAAACCTACAACTTAAGAAAGTGTAACAAGCGGAAGGGGCCATGAAACATAACTAGAGATGTGGAATTTGATAGAAAAAGTGAATTCATACAGTAGGTGTATTCATGTCTGTTTCTACTTTAGATGTATCATTTGGTGGCACGGTACATGTTTGCATGTATATATATATGTCTATATTTGTGTGACTTTGGATATATGGGTGTATTTTACGTATGCATGTATGTTTGTATGTTTATATATATATATATGTATATCTGTATCTATGTATCGGTGTGTATGTTTGTATGTGGATGTGTCTCTGTGTCTATTGTATGTAGATGTATGTATACACACGTATATTTCTGAACTATTAGAATAGGCGGCCTCGTATAGAATTGTTGTAACAATATAGATTACAAAAATGTATGGATGTCCGAATGTTGTTTATATATATGTTATATATGTATGTATGTGTTGATATGTATATGTATGTCTGTTGTGTGCGTGTGTTTATATGTATGTATGTGTATATATATATATATATGTATATGTATGTATTTATGTATGTATGTGTGTGTTTGTGTATATGTGTGTATATGTATGTATATATATATATATATATATATGTATATATATATGTATATATATGTACACCCGTCTGTAGTCGGGTAGCATAATATTGCATATACGAAGATGTTACCACGCTGCATAAGTAAAGAAAAATACTATTATTTGTCTCTGTATGTCTGTAATGTGTGTGTGTATATATGCGCGGGTGTAGATAAATGTTAGACATTTATAAGTGTATTGATACACGCATATAGGTACATGTGGGGTTTAGAAAACTTTCGGGTTTATATTTATTCACATTTTGTTGGTTTATTTGTTTTAATTTAATTTTACTTTATTCTTAATTTATTTTTTTATTTTTTATTTTTTTATTTTATTTATTTTTATTTTTTATTTTTTATTTTTTATTTTTTATTATTTTTTATTATATTTTATATTTTTTATTTATTTTTATTTATTTATTTATTTATGTATTTTATTTTTATTCATTTATATTTTTTTTATTTACCTTAATGTAACTTTTACTTTATCCTCTATGTAGTTTCAGAATCATTGTCTAGTTTCAGTAAATAAAACAAAGAGTGTTCAGCATGGATTCGCTTTTGAATATATTGATTAATGTGTGTGTGTGTGTGTTGGCAGTGTCTGTGTATGGATGTGTTATGTGTGTGTGTTGTGTGTATGTGTGGGTGGAGGTAGATTAAAAGGCACCGGTCAGTACTTGGTTGACCATAGCTAAGGTTATTAACTTACAGACTCTAAGACAAGAAAACTAAACTCTCAAGTACCCTATGTCATAAAAAGCCAAAAGTTAGGTTAGATGGGGGAAGGGGAAGAGAAAAAAGATGTTTATCATCTTCAGAGACCTCACTCATCCTTTTACCGTTTTTTGTTTTTTTGACTCCCACCCAGGTTGTATTTTTAACTTGATAAACGAAGTAGAAAAATGTATTTGGTGGAAATGTCACTTTTGAAGGTAGTTCTTGGCCTGAAGACGTAATCCCCCAACGTGGGTGATTACAGAAACATGTATGCACATATGTAGCCATTAATGTTTGTATAAATAAAATTAATATATATATATATATATATATATATATATATAATTCCTATACAAAACAAGCGTATATTTTATATGTTCGGTCTTAAATTCTACATTAGTGTGGCATGCCGTAAAACCCAATAACCCTTTCTTTCTTTCTTTCTCTCTCTCTCTCTTTATCTCTCTCCTCTTTCTAACTTCCTTTTAGATTGTTCCTCGCTTTTTTACTTTCGCACACAAACAGTATCTCTGTTTAGCTTTACGTTGATTTAATAATTTGCTCACCTTTAAAGTCTACATTTATTATTTTATCATTCTTTTGTTCATCGCTGACCGCTACTCTATTGTTAGACTATTGCTAAACTCAGAGAGATGCGTAGTTTTATGTTCCTTTATTTGTTAAGACACCACTATGGCTTCTCTCCACATAACCCTTTTCTTATCTCTTTCTAATGACATACGAGATCTAATACTTTCCTTGTATTGGACAGTATGAAGACCCTGTTTTCCGCAGACAATTTTGCACATTTTTCTTTTGTACTCAAGGATACTGTCGTCTCACTTAAACTATGACTGGCACTGAGTTCCGCTCCGTCTTTATGCCACCTGCTCAGATTCATATTGCTAATTATTCTCCCTTTCTTTACACATTTCGCTCTTTTTTTTTTCCATATATAATATTTTCATTGCAGAAATTCCTCTCTGGCCGTAGTACCGTAGGTTCGCAACAGCAGATACCACATAAAACGTTATTATGTCAAGACTATCAGTCATTATACTCCGTAACTTCAGAAACTCCGCTTAAGACACAGTAAATCGTTATAATAACTTCTTACATTTCATCCTAGAAACAAACACCACAATCGCAACTATTGGTAATTGGTAAATAGTCCCTATGTTACTCACTAAATAATAAGTCTTCCTACCACCCCCAGGAATCACTATAAAGTGGTCAGCACTTTCGACTGATATGAAGTTATCTTCGAAAATGGATCATAAAATTCTAGTCACAACATAATTGTATCCTTTTTTGATCCAAAAATAATAAAGTCTTTCCAGACTAAATCCGATCAATCTGATTGGCTGAGCTCTGGTTATTTCTATATGCTGGATTAACGATATTCGCATATTATACGATCACTTGTGCATCATTCAAATATTGCGTCGCAATGATACCTACCTTTGTCTACTGAGTAAATTGCCGCGTTCATCTTCTCACATTTAACGGCGTAGGTTAGAATTTCCCTTGCTTCTTTCCCCCTTGCTATCTCTCTGTATATATTCTTTTTAACTCCTCATCTCTCTCTATATCGTCTCTCTTTCTTTCTCTTTATCGAATTTTTTTTTTATTTCTTTACAGCGACGCCGAAGAAAAGCAACGGACATTTATTTCCTCTCCCTCTCTCTCTCGCTCGCCTTGCATATTTCTTACTGGAATTAATTATATTTTTTATACATACTTACGTTTTTATGTATTTATTTAAGTATACTTAATTTAAACCTGTGCATTATATTACGACCGTTACCGAATTAAAAATACATTTTGCCGCAATATCATCTACTGGATTCTTGAAATTGCGCGAACGTTAACTTTTTATGGGCGGGGGGTATTTGTACATTCGTTCTACCTGAAGAAGGTCCTTTAAAATATCGACTTTTAAAAGTTTTCGCCACAGTTGAGTAAGGAAATCCTATTCAAATTTTGTAGATATAATACTTATAGAAAAATAAATACCTGTATTAGCACTGTAATTTACTGGCCTCCAGCTTTGTACACTAACGATAATCAAATCTGCTTCTCTTCTACAGACACCGCCCCCAATTTTCTTAATCCTGGATTGGGTATGCTGACAACAATTAACACTCTTTTGACATTGTCTGTATACCTAAGCTCAATTTGTTGACACAAAGAGCATCGCTTCATACGCTAATGGTTATTTGTATATCACTTATATATATGTGTGTGTGTGTGTGTGTGTATAGTTATATACATGCATATATATATAAAATATACACACACATATGTATATAAAACCACATATATGTGTGTGTATATATATGTGTATATATATATGTATATATATCTACATACAACGATGTATATATATATATATATATAATTTGTAAATGCATTTGTATTTAAAACCAACTTGTTGTTTATTGTTGAGCACTTGCAGTTAAAATTAGTCGGGCAACTAAGCTCGTATGCGAAGATCGTCAAATAATTATTAGATCGCTCTGTCTGACGTTAAAATATTTAAAAATATTAAATCTTAAAAGCTCAACTGTATTTCTCGCGGTTTAAAGTAGCTGAACTTCTGTCGCCGCGTTCGAATCTCTCAACTGGTGTTAATCGTGAGACTGTGCACTGATTATTCCCGGAAGAAAACACTAGTGTCAGTAGGTATTTAATAATTTATAGTAAGTAATAATATATATATATATATATAAATATATATATATATATATATATATATATATATATATATATATATATATATATATATATATATATATATATATATATATATATACTAGCAAGCCGCCCGGCATTATCCAGTCGTATATATATTTTGAATCATGCAGATTTACATTGTTTCCTTGTATTATATTTGATCCAATATATAGTAGTGATTTAAAAATTAAAAAATAAATAACTCATTAACCACTACCGAGAATCGAAAACACCACCTTTAGCTTATGATGTACTTTTAAAAAAAAAATTTGGACGTTAATACTAGAGTAATGATGACGTGTTTGTTACAAGACTGAAAATTAAACGTGAACCAATACCTATTATGTTTCGTATTCATAATCCTAAATCCGTTGTTCGACCTTCACCTGACTAATTTCAGTTCTTTTTCTTTTTTTTACGTTCACCAGTGTTGGACCGGTAAAATTTATATATAAAGTTTTGCATGGTTTTGAATCCTCATTATAATAAGTTTCCTTGCTATAAAACAAAAACTCTGACAGAGGAGTGTGGTCGGCAATTTATTTAAATTATACGCATACATAAATATAAACTTTTTACGCAACCATCACGCAAGTATAAATCGTGTCGAATATCTGCATGAATATAATTACACGTAATAGTAAACTAAATATGATCACTCCATGAGAAAACTGAAAAAAATCTAGTAAATAAATTTGAATGAATTTATTTGAATGAATAGGCAAATTAGCTAGATCTTTTGGAGCTGAATTCAATTCCATAACACACACAACAATGTTATATTTTCTTGTTAAATAAATAGAAAAAAGGTGTGTTAACATGAATATCATTACACAAAAAAATATGTAGCAGTATACTATATAGTATCAATATATATATATATATATATATATTTATATATATATATATACATATATATATATATATATATATATATATATATATATATATATATATATATATACAAGCAGGGCGTGTGGCGTTGTCGGGTCCTAAAATACGCTTAACTATATTTCCTTTAATGCAGATTTCGTATTTATTATTACATTAAATTGGACCTAATATATAGTAAGGATTTAAAAAGTAAAAAAAATGACTCGTATATATGTAGAGAGACTGAGAAAGAGAGAGAAGGAGAGAGAGAGAGAGAAAGAAAGATAGTTGTATGCATGAGTGTATGCGTATGCTTCTTACGGAACATTAGATACACATCGGTGACAAATATCAAACAAAAGAAGCATCCTTTTTCTCACATATATCTACTTTCTTTGTTATCCGTGTATGGCTGTCTCTGTCAAAAACGTGGTTTTATCTTGTATACATGTGAGCACTTTGATTTACATAACACACGTGAAGATCTAGCCTCCTATCGAAGTTATCTCCCCATCTACAATGCACTACTTATCTCTGTAGACACACTACGTTCATCCATGAAATGCTTTATTTGGCCAATCAACTCTGGTGTACTGACTTCCTTACTCCCTGCCTCACTTAAATCTCTCATGCACATTTAATCTAATGTTTGATTCATGCAAGATAATCCTAAACAGCTTAAATCATTCCATACGTTTCTGTGGCATTTTCCGAGTAAATCCAGATTTTTATTGCATGTAGTTTTTTTAAAGTGTCCTCGGGTCGACATTGTATTATTGGAATTCACCAATAGTGACAATCAGGCTTAAGTAAGATGTATTCATATTCCTGCTGTAGCTGTTCATTTAAACATGAAAGCCATAAAACTTGGGTCGCTTGTCTCATAAATGTATTGCAAAAACATACTGAATTTTCAAGAGTTTACGATAAGTTTTATTGCCAGAACAAAAATGTCTAAAAACTTATTGAATGCACGGCGTAAGACATGATAATCACGCTCTTACTTTGATATTTTTATTATCATAAATCATTCTGCGATAAACTTTACACGCGATGTATTGTTCACCTCCAGTAAACTCTGTATATATCTTGGATATGACCTTAACCTACGTCCAGTGGTGAGACTCCAGTTGGAAATTGGGGGCAATGTTCGATTGCTCCTTAGTTTCAATTTTTCACGGGGCAAATTATCCCATAATTATAGAACTTCATAGGAAGTTATATTGTACCAAATTCGAGCTGTCTGTAGATATTCGCCTCCGACCTAAGCATTAACCACTGCTTTTTATCTATTCATTTGTCAAATTAAATGATGTTCTACCATGTTTACAAAACAATAATGCACTTTGATAATACAATAGAACAAAGCGCAATGCATAAACTTTTTAAACTATAAATAAGTTTAATAATAAACACTTTTTTGTCCAAAATTAAATGAAAACGTTTATAAAAAAAAAAACGAATGTGCCGATATAATGTAAGAACAACTAAATCACTATCGCTCTTTCCTTCGCATCCTACACGCTTCGTCTGTATCTTTCTTTCTCAGCGTTTATCTATTTATCGAAGTCTCTTCTCCAACTCCTCTCTCAGTTTTTTTTCTGTGCTCTCTATCTCTCCCTTTCTCTCTCTTTCTCTCGTCAGCGCTCCATCTTCTTCCCAGTCTGCCCTATTCAAATTCTATCACGTTTTTCTCTATTTTATCGTGCAAATCTACTGCTTTGTTATTCGAAATATGCCGCTGTCTCCCTCATTCAACATTCCCCTCCCTGTCATGATGATCTAATCCATCTAACGTGTCCCTCACATACACCCAACTTCTTATTTTCCTCCTCCACCCTAATAAAAAAAAGTAAATAAAAGCAACGATGCATGCGTGCACTGATCGCACTCATCTCACATATCGAATGAAAAGGAAACTTGTCGTTGTCAAGAAGAAATGCCGAAATAGTTTTAATTTCCTTTCCCTACTAAAGAAATGCATTTATAATTTAAACAAGCCTCTCATCTCGAAAACACACTTCTATACATTGACGAGGCAAGACAACAAGACATACACGCGAACGCACACACACCTACACCCACACACACCCACACACACACACACGCACACACATATATATATATATATATATAGAGAGAGAGAGAGATATATCAGAAACATGAGATGAATTAGACCACAAATTACTAAATTTGTTGATATTGAGTCTTATAAAATATTTTTGCGAATACTATTTTATACACAAAGCAATTCCAGCCAAATAAAAATTGTTCAATATACTAGATAAAGCAATTTATAAATGTTAGATTTTTATATTAAAATTTCCTTCATAAAGACATTATTTCAACAACGAGTTATATTTTTCTCAATGAAATTGAAATATGAAAAGTTATATATATATATATATATATATATATATATATATATATATATATATATATATATATATATATATTAGTGAT